>NC_084663.1:119395800-119708550 GCF_028389875.1 Rhea pennata
CATACTTCCTTGGAGTTTTGCCCGATCTATAAGCAATCGATGGTAGGTAAATATACATAAATTCAAGTGTAGGCAAAGAATGAATTCACATTCAGCCTGCTTGAACATGTAGATAATTACCTCAAAGAGAGTCCCAGAAATTGCATGTAAAACCATACTGTGCCCCCTTCAGATATAAGTAGTATTTTGGATATACAGTGTACTCCTACAATTTTCAAAGGCAAGCTCCTCTGTTCTATAAAAACAGCTTGTCTACAGTAAAGGTGCCCTGCTGCAGTATTCGGTGTATAACCCTAGCCCAACACATCAGGCGGATAGGTTTTTTGTTTTCTTCATAGGGCTTAAGAGGCATTTATGTTCTTTGTGTCTTAGGTGGATGTGGGAGTGTGGGGAAAATTTCAAGCTCTTCTCTCTTTCTTTCTCCCCAGCTTAAAACCACTCCTTCTGACCAATGCAATATAAATACTGTGAAGGTAAGATGTGCAAGTAATGTACAGGTGTGAGTATGATTCCTCATGCACTTCTCAGTCTCCTTGTTATGAGTTTAATGGGCTGCAGTTTGTAGTAGAATCTGGTGTGAAAATGAGGCATATACTTCAAAAGGCAGAGATGCTGGGCCAAGGATTGCCATATCTATGTTCTGAGAATAAATAGTTATCACAGGCTTGTAATGTGATATATTTTGTTTATTATGATTTTGTGATCAACAAAATGGATACTTATTTCATGCAAATCCTGTAAGTACTTGTGATCAGTCAGCTGTCCAACATGCAGACATCTAATTACAAAGGAAACAACATGTGGATCAGCAAGGCTTGATATAAACTTGTCAGATTTTCCATTCAGCTTAGGCTCTTTGTTCACTTATGCATTGGACCTTTGTCTGGCCATATCCCTTTGAAATCAAGTCATTGTTTTTCTGATGTTCTTTTTAGTAGGTTATTGAATAACAGCTCATCTGCAACCTGAGTTGTTTTATTTTGTTTCCTTTATTGCTGAAACCTTTTCTGCTCTGTAAAACACAATTACATTATCATGCCCCATATGACTTTTGTGATTCTTAAATGGACAGAACAAATACAGCCTTTCCACCACTTATATGTGAATGGAAGTGCTCACCTAATCATGAAAATTTATGTATTTTCCAATCCATTGCAGTGTGCCTGCTCCAGAAAGTGCGGGCTATCAGAGTGGTGACAGGGGAAAAAATGACTCATTTTTGCTTAAAAGGAGTACTCCCAAAGGACTGCATCTCCTAACTATGGTCCTCATTTAAAATCCAGGTTATGATAGTAATGAGAAGGGTATTAGTTATGAAGAGTATTGCTGCTGCTAGGTCATTAGTGTTTTGAGCTATAGGGATATAATATTTGTGTTCTTTCACTGAACTAAAAGACTGTTAGAAAAAGAGTTCTGTTAGCATCTTCTTTGAATGTGCAAAGTACATCAACTAATACTTATGGGATGACATTTGCTCTTGCGTAAAGTGCCAGTACAAGGTCTGTTCACCAATTGCCCTCCAGGCTTGCACGCTATAAGAGGAGCATAGGCTTTTTATTGATAGTTGCACAATAGTGAATTTCAGCCAATAGGCATTAGCTAATATCCCTAAAATGTCAAATGTTCTTTTTACTAAAGACAGCATTTACAGAGCTCTACCTGAGCATTAGCAAGTAAGTCATTATAATGAATTTTTGCTGCACAAATGCAAATGCCAGACTTGTCAATCAACCAAAGAGTACAAATGCAGCGACAGGATTTGAAATGCCCTCTTGCAAAGCCCTGCCACCCTGTGATAAAAAGGCACAACCTTATCATTTGTTGTAGAGATAGACCTAAAGGTAGAAATCTGTCATCTTTGTCTTAGAAACAGCTATCATATGTGTGATTCAGGATGCCATGTTTTCTTATTCTTCCTCTTTCCCACCACCCCTGCCCCTATACCTTTGTTACGTGGGCATAGGCAGCTGCATGCCCCAATTCAGCCATTGCTAGTGGCAATGCTGCCATTAAACCTCAGCATGCAGTTGTTCTAAGACCATCTCAGTAAGTGTTTGAAATGAGTTTATGACAGTGGCTAAATGTCGTGTTTCTCTAAACTACAGAATTAAGTAAGTAGATTTTAAAGCAAGTGGCTTAAATCTTTTACTGAGGACTGTGTTGGAAGGAAACAGCTTGGCAGATCTGTAGGACACTGTTGGTTACTGACTTGCAGCTTGCTAGGACTCGAAATTTCACATCATAATATACATTTGACTTATTTTTGAGTTTTGAGGGTGATTTGACAATGAATGCTGTGAGCAGAGACAGCAGGAGAAGCAGCTCCTGCTTCATCAATCATCCTGATCATTGATGCTGGTGGGTTGAGAAGTGCGGAGATGATCTTTGTCTCTAAGCCCGCTACCTTAGTTGTTTTAGAAGCTGAGAGCTTCATGTTGAATGTGGATGGAGACAGCTCAAAGACAGAAAGGGTTGGGTGCTGTCCCAAAGTGTTGCTCTTTACCTGCATCATACAATTAGTGCAATGATGCTGGTCAAATCAATAAATCCCACCTAATTTTAAGTTGTTAAAAATCAGGCTTGTTATGTAGGCTCCCTGTCTAGTCAGTGGAGAGAGACAGGCTCCTCCAGAAGATGGTATGTTCCAGCTATCTGGATGCAAAGCGAGAAGAATAATACCCACCATATCTCACTGGAGATCTCTGAAGGCTTATTTTTTTTTTCATGCAGGAGAGAGGCTTCCATACAAATGTTGTAAGTTCTGTAAATAAGAAAGGTAACAATATAGTCTTCGGTTCTGATTTTGCAAGGTGGGCTGTAAATAAGGGCTGGACAACAGACTGATTTGTGTCAACAAAAAGCAATTGTAGAACAATGCTTTGGGGAATTACCATCCATTTTGTGCATGAAACGAGATGGAGTTCCCATGAGGGAGAAGAAAATGCATGACCAGGTAGTTATCATGCATACGCACAGAAGGTCTTAATTAGGGTTGCACAGAAAATCATAATTCAGTTATTTCCATGCCAGGTCTAATTTTTCAACCTCAGTTTTCAATAATTCCCCCTCCCCGTTTATGTGGATTTGTTACTTTTTCCACAGTTCATGTTCCTAAGAAACCTTTAATTGGACTATAGGTAGCAGAATGTGAACTGCAACAACTAATTTAGTGGCTGAATAGACCACGTGAAAGCTCGAAACTAATGTCACGCTCTGAGTGTGGGGGTAAATGCAGAGAAAAAACAATTGAAAAATAGGCATAAATGCCTGGAATGAAGAGTTCTACTGTAAAATGACAAAAATAATCATTAGATAGTAGACATATAAACTTGGAAGGCTGACAGGCAACAAACTTGGAAAATGTGAGAGGCATTAGGAAAGCGTCCGCTCTCTCATTTAGCCTAATACTGATGAAGTTTTTCCCAGGCTAGCAATTTAAGCTTTATGCAACAAAGCTAGAGTTATTTCGTACCCTGGAAGAATTAATGTTATATGAAACTTGCTATTGCTTTAGGATTTTTCTATTAAAGTCGTATAAAAGGCTATTCCATCACTTTAACAAAATGAATGAATGTTGGCCAAACTTATTATTTTCAATATTTGTCACCTACTGTTTCTGTGAACTGTAGAGAAGGGAAATGATATTTTGTAAAACTAGCTAATACAGTGTGAGCCTGGCAGGCATGTTTCTGAACAGAACCCTGCAGTTCAGTTCCTGAAGTGTGGCCATGAACAAGTTACTTTTACATTTGGACAAATCTTGGATCTTGACCTTCAGCTATCTAGGAAAAGCCTCTGGCAAAACAAAGTATGTACTTATGAGCATTATCTGTGTTTCTCTCATGCATTAGGTTAAAGTTCCTGGCACTGTGTGATCTTTGCAAAAGATGTAGTGAGCTTATGAGAAAAATAGTCCTGGTGGCCATCCACGGAGCTGTGCATAGTCTGTAGGTTTCTGCACGAGTCTATTGCCTGACACAGAAGTCTCATTAACCTGTGATTTGTTCTTTATGCAAATAAGTTTTTGGCACAGTGTTGGTTCATGTGCAGATATTCATCTCATCTTGAAGAAGGGTGTTTCTGATAGAAGTCCTTTCAGTGCATACTGGCTATTCCAGCACTTAGAAAGACAGGACAATGGCTTGCATTGAAAATCTGGATGTCACCTCCAGACATATGGAGGAGAAGAAGATGATCAGGAGTAGCCAGCATGGATTCACCAAGGGGAAATCCTGCTTAACCAATCTGATAGCCTTCTCTGATGGAATGGCTGGCTGGGTAGATGAGGGGAGAGCAGTGGACGTTGTGTACCTTGACTTCAGCAAGGCTTTTGGCACTGTCTCCCATAACATCCTCCCAGATAAGCTCAGCAAGTGTGGGTTAGATGAGTGGACAGTGAGGTGGATTGAGAACTGGCTGAAAGGCAGAGCTCAGAGGGTCATCATCAGTGGCGCGGAGTCTAGCTGGAGGCCTGTGGCTAGTGGCGTCCCCCAGGGCTCAGTACTGGGTCCCATCCTGTTCAGCTTTTTCATCAATGACCTGGATGAGGGGACAGAGTGCCTCCTCAGCAAGTTGGCTGATGATCCCAAGCTGGGAGGAGTGGCTGATACACCAGAGGGCTGTGCTGCCATTCAGGGAGACCTGGCCAGGCTGGAGAGTTGGGCGGAGAGGAACCTCCTGAGGTTCAATAAGGGCAAGTGCAGAGTCCTGCACCTAGGGAGAAATAACCCTAGGCACCAGTACAAGCTGGGGGCTGACCTTGTGGAGAGCAGCTCTGCAGAGAAGGACCTGGGAATGCTGGTGGATGACAAGTTGACCATGAGCCAGCAATATGCCCTTGTGACCAAGAAGGCCAATGGTATCAGTGGAGCTACTGGAGAGAGTCCAGCGTAGGGCTCCGAGGGTGATCAGAGGGCTGGAGCATCTGTCCTCTGAGGAATGGCTGTAAGAGCTGGGCCTCTTCAGCCTGGGGAAGAAAGACTGAGGGGGTATCTTATTAATGTGTATAAGTATCTGAAGGGAGGGTGTCAGGGGGATGGGAACAACTTCATTTCAGTGGTCCAATGTGACAGGACAAGAGTCAGTGGGCAAAAATTGAAGCACAGGAAGTTCAATGTGAGAACTGAATGTGAGGAGGAATTTTTTCATTGTGAGAGTGACAGAGTGCTGGAAGAGGTTGCCCAGAGAGGTTGTGGAGTCTCCTTCTCTGGAGATCTTCAAGGCCTGCCTGGATGCATCCCTGTCTAACATGCTCTAGGTGACCCTGCTGAGAAAGGGGGTTGGACTAGATGATCTCCAGAGGTCCCTTCCAACCTTACTGATTCTGTGATTCTGTGAAAATGATTCTTTGGGTCTTTTGGCTCTCCACCTGTGATGACAGATGCGATCATCACATGCAGAGCTCAATACAAAACCTAGAGGTTTGTACAGCTTAGCCTCAGCCTCTTTTGCCAAACTGGATGGGTCAGTTACCACAGAGTGAACTTCTGCACAAGCATACTGGGTAGTTGGCTTCTCTTTTGTTGTAGCGTAACCATTTTCAGTAAAGTTCTGGGATGTTTGTTTCCAATGAAGTCCAGTGAATGTTACTCACAATTTCTTTTTTTTTTTTAAGACTCAATTCCATCATGACTTAACTGGATTCCTCACTTAAAAGAGAAAAATGGATATCAACAATGATAAGTACAGTAATCACCTTTGTTTTCAAGATGGGAGTTCTGAGTTAGTGTTAGCAAATGATCTGAAAAGTGAATGCAGTTCAAAGCTAGAATTAATGCTGTCGCTGCAACAATCACTTGTCTCTTCCTTATGTTACATCAATAGCTATCAAGGTGCATTATTTTGCATTATTTTCCCTGGAATTCATGTCTTCTGAAGCTTCTAACAGCTCGTCTACACAGAGAAATTTTGTAAACCTGCTTCTATTGAAGGTCTTCAGAGTCACAGAAAAGGCAACCTTATCATCAGTTTTCACTTAAAGTAAACACAGAACATTTCTTTTTTGTGCATAACAGTCAGATTTGTCCACACCCAGCAGGTGGTGATATTATTGCTGAATACTTTGCTTTCACAGTGACATCATTTGTTCTCCTCCCTGGGTTCCCACTGATCACTGCTGGCTGGTCCGCTAGGAATGCGGGAAGCCCGAGCAAGCACTCCCTGTTTGCCTTAGACATTAGTGCTTTGAAAAATATAGTCCAGTCTCTGCTGTATTAGAGACAGCGTCAGTCATTCTTGCTTTTATGCAACATGTATCTCAAATACTGTTTCTATCTCAGTTTACTACGTTGGTATCCTGGGCCCTGCTGCAAAGTCTGCTGCTATCTTTCTAGTGTGCAAAGCTGGGTTTAGATCAGGCTCAGGTTGGATGCATTTTACAGGCTGTTGAACACTTCATTTAGCTGATTAAAAAATCTGGCCCATGTTACTCTTAATTCTTCTGGGCTTGTAATTTGTACGAAGTAGTTTCCTACTTTAGCTTCATCTGTCACAGATGTATTTTTCATGCTGTGATTCATCCAGACATAGACTAATCGTCATATTCACCATCCAGTTTTACAACAATTTCTACTTATGTTTTCAGTGTTTTTTTTTCTATTTATGTAATATCTCCTTAGGACTTGGTGAATTCCAGCAGTTGCACTATACAATGCTGTTGAATCTGTAAGGTCTGTATAAATTCTTTTACCTTAACTGCAGTAAAAATACTTGCTTTCATTTTTCTTCACTTGCAGTTTCATGATGTCCAAAGCACATTTTTAACAAGATCACTCTAACCATTAAGACTTTTTATTTCTTTTAAATAAAGCCCCTCTTTCTACCAAATGCAGTCATTTCAACGCTTTCCTAAATGCTTTTTAGGGTGGGGTTTGTTTGTTTTTATTTTATTTATTTATTTTTGTTTGCTGGTCTAATCCACAATGATTTTCGAGGAACAAATAGGAAATCTTTCAACCCCTTCTAATCAGTCCCAACTGTATCTCCTATCCTTGTTGCCAAGTGTTGTATGGCAGGGAATACAGTGAAGAATCAGAAGCAAACACTCAGATTTTTATGACAATGTTTTTTTTTAAACACAATGAAGTGAAATCATATAGCTGGTTCTGTTCTGCTCCTGAACAACTCCTGGTGTAGCTGTTCTCTTTCCGTTAGGTAAAGTGGTATTACTTGAGGTCAAGGTGCAAGGTCAGTAACTTACCACCTTTTCCTCTGAAGCAATTTTATTCAGCAAGAAGGTGCAAGGGCTCTACAGTGTTTCAGATGTCTGTTCATTGTAAACAATGCATCTTTGTGCTGCTGATCAAAAGAGCTGGATTAATCTGGGAGCAAATACAGTATCTGTCTATTGGTCCTCCAAATCGGCCTTGTGAACGTTCCAGCAATGAAGAGCAGCCGCAAGATGTTACCAGGCATTTAAGTTGGATTGATGTCTCTGAAGCAATGCATCCAGTGACTGCATACAATTGCATTTGGCCCTAATTTTGGAGAACTATGGGGGCAGAGGCCACCTATATAAAGAGAGTCTGGCCAATAGCTGAAAATCTGTTAAAATCATTCACCCTTACCTCCCATCCATTCTTCCCCTCCAGGATCCCCGGATGGAGAACATCTTGGGCTTGAATTGATTTTCTGTGGATTTGACTTTCACAAGCAACATTTTATTAAGGTCTGGACTCCTGATTATTTCTTTTGGTGGCTATTTTTTCTTTTCAAAATGGCACCTTGCCTTCATTGCCCAAATGCCAGCTTTACATTCAATCGACTGGAAAGTTTCATAGCTTTTTTTTTTTTAATGAAACTGAAGACTAGCTGTTCAACTTTCGCTATAGATTCAATTCTTCAGCTTTGTTCTGCACCACAACTAGGTTTCATGTTGAATCAAATTATTTCTTGTGCTTGACAACTGATAAATAAAAATTCTAATTTAAAAAATGATTTCAAGGGAAACAAAGTTGGGAGAGAGTGGAAAAAACTATCAAAATTCATCTCGTTGGAAATAAAACTAGAGGACAGAAGAAATTAGGTGAAACATAAATTACAAAGACAGCTTCTTTGCTGAATCAGGCAAGTGTCTAATTTGCTCTTTCCATGAAACATGGTGCTGTGTTCACTTGTCACACGCAATTTGTAAATTCCAGCAGATCTCCTGCTTGGTCCTACCACCATGCCAGCAGATACTACATATTTGCAGTATTTTTTCATATCACAGTAGCACAGATTGTGAGCCGGCCGGAAAAAAACATCCTTGGGGAGCTGCAAGTTTGTACCCTGTCTTGGGTAGATTGGTCGATTTCCACTGCTTCCCCCCTGCTCTGACACAGGCTTCTGGAAGCAAAATCTTCAGCTCATACCTGCTTTAAGGACAGCACTGCTGGAAACTTCTTTCAGTAAATTAATATGGGGGTACAAAGGGCAAATAATAACTAATTTCATTAAGACAACAGCTCACTAGTTATTCTGTTTCGATAGCCACTGAGCTGATTAATGGTAATATGTTGTGTAATAGTATGTTTTGGTGCCTCATGAGTTGAGGGTCTTATCAGTTTCTGTACAGATCATCTTTTCTTGCAAAAGCAGATTGATATGTTTTATGTTGTGAATTAGGACCATGCTGTGAATTTAGTCTGTGAACAGTATTAGGATGGCAAAACTTGAGGCTGAAGCCTAACCAAAAAATGTATACAATAAAGCATGCAGTAGCTATTCAGTCATTTC
This sequence comes from Rhea pennata, assembly GCF_028389875.1. Classification (NCBI taxonomy): domain Eukaryota; kingdom Metazoa; phylum Chordata; class Aves; order Rheiformes; family Rheidae; genus Rhea; species Rhea pennata. Next base: position 119,404,516 of record NC_084663.1, read on the forward strand.
AGAGAAGCTAAAAATGACTTCCTATTTACCTTTTTTCCTCTTGTAGACATCATTATTATTTGCAGCACATAATTGTTATTGGACTGTGTCATATTCATTGACATAGTTTTGCTCATGCTATAAACACAGGTCTTAGGTATGTCCATTTAGATCCCAGCTCTTGAAATAGGCTTCGCCCACATTGCTCCAGGGGACAATCCTTGAGCCACAGGAGAAATGCTGCAGAGTAGCTTCTGTCCTTTCAGGAATGGATTGGCCACATGGGCACCGTGTAGCCTGGAGTCTCAGCTGCCTCTAGGTCCCCTACAGAGCATTTAAAAAACATGTTAAATTTCTTGTGACTTTCCAGCTCAAAGTGCCAGAAATAATGTCAGGGTTTTGTTCTAGCCTTCCAGAATAGTGTTCTCACTGGATGCTATGGCAATTACATGCTAGCAACATACTGAAAGAGTAGTGTGTAGGTAGAGATGGTTCAAGAGCTGGCAGGCTCTCTACACACCTGGGCTTGAAAGTGTTCAGAGCTTTGATGGCAGCAAATCTGCAAGGTACTGCTAGAATACTGCATCAAAGTGATGGAGCCAAGTCTAGCTATCCCACAGAGGGTGGTTCCTAAAGCAAACTGTCCCACAGGCATATCCAGGTTTTGTCTTGCAAGGAACTGTCTAAATCTGGAAAACTGGAAGGGAACAAATGCAGATGACTCGGGGAACAGGACCAGGAAGTAAACCAGAGAACTAACTTGTTGTGCTGTAGTGGTATCCCCCAGGTGAATAAAGCTGATAACCAGCTATGCAGCAGAAGTCAGTGTGTTACTGACAGCTGCCCAGGACTAATAGAGGTGAAACTCCAGCTGTTTCTACCACGCTACTGGAAACAGGAGACAATCCTGGTATATCTTGCCAACCCCTCTTCCCCAGGCTGCTGTAGGAGAGGCAGGCCTGATGAAGCCTGCTTTCCCAAAGATACATATAAAAGATCCCCATAAATTCCTCTTCCTTCAGACAGGGATACAGTGATTGTCCTACTGGCATAGATGCGCTGTTTCGCTGCCTGATGCTACAAAATGTAGGTAATCTCACATGAAGGGTTTGAAAGTGATTAGAGGGAAGGAGAGGACTAGCAGACAGACCACGTAATTGCATACCTCTTGTTTTCCAAACCATGCTAACAAACTAGCGTTGTTTGCAAAACCTTTTTTTCTTATCAGTCTCTCTCCCTCTCTCTCTTAGAAATATTCTGTGTGTTAAGACCTTATCAGAATTGCATGCATTCAAGACAACGAGCATAATGACATTTTGCCGTGCCAGAGACTTGAGATCCACAAGTAGGTGTATCTTAGCTGGGCACTGATTTATTGAGAGATGCCTAAATGTCTTTAACTATATCCCGTCTTCTCACTGGTGTGGTGACATGTATGTTCTCATAAAAGTTACAATAGCCACAGGATTTTTGTTATACTCTGCCCCCTCCCAATCTCTGGTTTGGGATTGTACCTCTGCAAGGACTCCAGACACAAAAATCCTCTCTTGTGTATTAATGGCAACTTTGAATAAATATTTAATGATCTGTTTCTTTTATTTCATATGGCAATCATCTGAGGCTAATCGTCAGCTACTGGGGTTCGGAATTCCTCCTTCACCAGCTTCAGCCTGTTTCAGGGAAGAAAAGAAAGAAAGCAGCCAGCACCCTGCCACAGAGCCACCAAGCTGAAAGCCCAGCTTGTTTTTAAAGATATATTCCCTGTTGCACAGGCTTTTCCTCTAACTGCCTCCTGCTTCTTTTATACACTTTGCATTTTACTTGAATTTAGTTTTCTGACCTTGTACTTATGTTCCCCCAGGAGCCTTCTGGCCTGTAAGAATGCAATCTAACTAGAAATTGTATATTCTTTCTCATGGGAACATATAGACTTGGTTTTTCAAACCTGCCTCATGCATAGCTTCAAATAACCTGCCATTGTCATTTCACATTGTAGGAATGAATGGAGGAAGGAATATTTTTGCAGCTTTTACTGCCTGTTGCACAGGGGCCAAGGAAATATTTTTGTGAGCTGTCCACACTAGGTGCTTTATTTTTATTTTTATTTTTTGCTGCGATGCTAGGCACAGGGCTTATGAATTCATTTCTGTGGCTTATCATTAGACAGATATTTTCAAATATTCAGCTTGGGATTTGATAGTATGCTGTCACACTAGATGCATTTTATTAAAATCATATGCTCTGTAGTGAGGCAATGCATATTTAGTATTATCTTATATTTTTACTGTCTCAGCCCAAAATATCTATTCAAGTTCTTTACACCAGACAGTGCACCAGCTTGGCAGTTTGAACTTCAGATGGATCGGGTATGAGCAACAAAATGCATTTCCTCAAATTAAACAGAGCTACTGATATGTTTTATTGTGCTAACTTTAGCTTAGCTCTAGGGGACAGATTATTCCTAGTTAGGCATAAAGACCACTGAGACCAATGTACTTTTCTGACATCTTTTCAAAAAATTTTCAGTTATTAAAGTTATCTTGGACTGTCTCAGCTGTTTGTCTCCTATATCATTTGCATTTTTGGTCTGGTTCCTAGGTGCTGTACAGTTTAACTGATCTCTGATAGAATGATGGACTTCCTAATGCTCTGCAGAAATAGATGGCTTTGGCTGCAAAATATTCATGTAATTTGATGCAGAATGGAATCAGATCTTGTGCTTTGGACATCTTGAATAGAGCTTGTCAGCATTTCCTTTCCTTTTTTGTTTTTTTTTTTGTTTTTTTCCTCCCAAAACCTATCCAACCCTCTTTGAAAGTAGATATGGTAGTAATGAGTATCCTGGCTTGAAATTTTCTGGAAAAGTTTTCAACACCCCGTTTGACTTTTTTTGATCCAGAAAATTTTATTTTTGGGGTCAAAGTGACTATTCTGATTTTTTTTTCAAAAATTGTTTTAAGCACTGAGTCAGAGAAGAGAAAATAAGGCTAAGTAAAACGAAAACAATCACTTAGAAATGAGGCAGTGTGACTTGAGCTGACTTTTTCATTTTTTTATTTTTCTATATTTTTAAAATATTTTTGCATTGTGTCTTGACACAGGACAAATAGGATTTTTAAAAGCTCAAAAATTCTTGTGGTACAGAGAAAACACTTCCTACTGGTTCCAAGGTTGATTATGATAGATTTCATTAGAAAGTACTTTGTACTAAAAAGTGCCTGAGAAATCACTCAAATCTACTCAGGTGCTCTGTTGCCCAATACAGAATTTTTAATCATCCAAAGTAAATGGAATTACTTATGAGTTTTGTGTATGTGTGTCTTTGATTAATCGTAGAATAACTAAACATTATTCCTAGACTTAGAGAAAATACCATCATAAAATCTCCTTGTACAATATAAGCGATAATATAGAAATTAAGTGCAACAGAGGCTTGGTAGAGAGCTGATCTTACTACATAAGCAAAAAGGGTGGGTTAGCAAACTGCTATTAAAATCCATCCTGTATTATGAAGCACAACCTTCTCGGGGATTAGAGCCAGCCTAAGAGCCTCGCAAGCATATGAAATATTGAAGCATATAAATGTTGTGCATGTCATGTAGCTTGAGCTGCATGTGTCCTCTCTTTGCGCTGTGCTGTCCTCTTTGGCAGATTGTTTTTGCCAGTGACAGAAGAGGTACTGCCAGTGGCTGGAGTTACCTGTGTCTATGGAGTAATTTTACAGAAGCTTAGACAGTGCCCTTAAATAATTTGTGCAGTAACTTTGGGGGCACTAATTTGAGATTATGGTTTCCCAGAGGTTTGAAGTGCTGCAGCAGGGACCCGCAGAAGAACTTGACCTGCTCCTGTCCTGGTTGCCTGAGGACTATGGGAATGTGATGTGGAGGGAGAACTGGAGCATGAGCAAGGCCATGATTTACCTGGCAACCACTCTGTCTTAGTGTTTGCTAAGTATTAAGGCTAAGAAACCTACAGCTCTGAGAGGAAAAAAATAGCCCCAAAGCTTTGCTGCCAGAAGAAATCAAATTTAAATTCAATTGTAGGTGCTTTTAAAATAAATCCGTAATTCCAGCTTCAACAAGTGCAGCCTAGTAAAGTAACCTCAGCAGAATCTGCCCACTCTTTTCTAGGCTTTTTGATTCATCGGACATGCGGGAACATGCCTGTGTGAGTGTGAGGGGACTGGAGGCCCATATGTGAGGAGATCCTCTTGGCAGCCAGCATTCGTCTTTGGGAAGGGATCCAAGGCAAATTCTTGATGCACTCTTAGGGACTAATAAAACAGAGCAGAATGGGAAGCTGTTGGATGGAATATAGATATAGTGGATTGCTGCAAGTGATGGATTGCTGATTACCCCTGTAACTTGGCAGGCAGCTGCAGAGTGCACTAATAAAAGAGTTTACACAATGCAGTCTGCTCTGGAGTGACAGCACTCTCATCCAGGACGCAGAGTTCACTCCAAACGACAATAGCAGGTAGCGCAAGTGAGTACAGAGGACAATATTATCTTATTACCCTGGTTTCTGTCTGAGTGAGTTAGTGAGTGACAAATCACCCGTCATGCCATGGAGCGAAGGCAGTGTGAAGACTTCAAAGGTACTGCTGTCAAAACTATGCATTTATTTCTCTGGAGTGCTTCCAGAGATGTTAAGGGAGCACTTGGAATTGGTACAGCAAGGAAGCAAGGGGCAGGAAGCAGTGTAAATGCAGCTGTGCTGATGGGAGGACTTCAACGCTTTTTGAGTGGCATGGTTTAGGTAAGGCCTGAGGCAGTGCTTTGGCTTGCTGGACTGGGTGAAGAAAATGAATAGGTGTAAGAGCAGGCAAAACTTGCCTGTGACTATGCATGGTAAAAGTTTTGGAGGTCAGTGGCTGTTTCCAGCCTGGGCACAGAGCAGGCGGAAGCTCTGGTGTGCTCCTGTCAGTCACCTCTGTGGATTGTGCCAGGGTATATGGGGTGTGCCACAGACTGAACCCAACTCAGCATCAAGATGCAGCCATAGGAAGCCCTTAAATAAAGGGAAGGAGTGACAGGGAGGTTTAAGTGACAGGAGGACAGGGATACTTGAAAGGAAGATTGGTTTTGCCCCTTTTGTATTATGCTGACATGCTCAGGAGACGGTGCCAGAGAGAAGTATAGAGATATAAACGTGGAGAAGGAGAAACAGGCTGATCTGGTCTGTGCTGAGCTCAGCTGCTGTAGGGGCAGCTCAGTGTGATAAAAGTAGCTTCAGTGCCTCTTTGCAACACTACTTCTGCGGCATGGACACAGCTGGTATCCTCTGCAGTCTTTAACCATTTTTTATATGAAATACTGTGGCAGAAACTAGGGCCTCACAGCACTGCGATATTAATGGTGGCCAAATGGAGAATTTCAACATTCAGGTTTGCACAAGCATCTGGTAATTTGTGGTTGGCCAGTTCTTTTCTATATAAAGTGCTTGTATTAACTATAGCTGGGTTCAAAATCTCATTGAGAGAAGATGGTCAGCCTGCTTCTTCAATGCTGTTTCTGTGGTCACGCATATCTATGTAAAATGGGGCTGAACAACTCTTGCTCTGATTTGGTAGCATTTAGAGCCTGCTTTGCTATGTGAAAGATTGCCAAAATCAGATTGGAGAAGCTGAGGTGTGAGAGCCTGAGAGAGCCCTGAAAGAAGTAAGAGCCTGCCCATCACTAGACTTAAGAGAAAACTGAAAATCAGATCACTTTCTGGGCATAAGTATAGGGCTTTGGAGAATTTTAGGGTTTGTGGCCAGGGGAATTGCTTTGCTTTGCTTTTCTTCAGAGGTTTTTGTTTGAATAAGAAAAGGTGTCCTGAGACAATGATCTGAAGGAACTTCACTCAGATCCACAGCTGGGAGGACAATATGGGACCAGATTCTGGGCATATACTTGTTCACTGAGGCTGTTACCAAAAACCACAACAGGATCACGCTGGGGGTGAGGGATGGCTGCACCAGGCTACAGCAAGAGGACATTTTCTGGAAAGGCTGCCTGGCGGAGGAAACGCTGTCAAGACATCCTGCAGTGCTCTAGCTCTTGTCCTGCTTCACGGCTACTGTGCTGGGCACAGGTGATCTGTGGGCTGTAGATCACATTCCCAACATAGAGAGGTGCAGAGATGGTGAGAGATCAAGGAACTGCATTGCTAGTAGATCTGGTGGCATGGAGAGGAAGCATGTGGCAGGTGCCAGAGGTGTGCACAGTGGAAACTGAGGGTGATGGGGACATAAAGGTGGGAAAAGTATCCAGAATTTGTCTGTTATTCCTTTTATTTCATTTTCTTGTTGTCAAATTGCTTAAATTTTCTGGTGTTTCCATCTTCTTGTTTATCTTTCTCACAAATTAACCCATTCTTTAGGAATTCCATATTCCTATCCTTCTAAACCATCCCACTTATCCAGCATAAAGATCTTTTCTCGTTATACAGTTACAGTCTAAGCCTGTTAGTATATCCAGATATCTTCCTTGTCAAAAGTGAAATATTGCAGGTGCCCTGTTGACCAGGCAGAGGAAAATACTAGCCTAATTGGGACATATATGCAAGTGAATTTAATAGGGAAAGGCATCAGTAATATAGCTTCACTGGGCCCACCTGTATATTTTCAAGTCAGGATAGCGACTGTGGCTATGTCCTGCCTGACCACTACTGATGCTGCAACTGCAGTGGCTCTGAGGGCATGTTCTAGGCATGGAAATTATGTGCCCCATGTAGATCATGGTTATGTATGTACGAGACGACTGTCTGCTCACATGTAGCCTGGAGTGTACAGCACATAGGCTGGCAGGGGACTAAACTGAGCTGAGAAGACAATTTGACTGACAACCTAAAGTAATCTGCTCTCATTTATTCTGCCGTGTGTCCAGGTCCTCAGCTGCTCTAAAATAGAATAATTCCATCTGTGCTAAATGAGCTGGAGACTTAGTTTCACATTACATGCATTTTAATGAGTTTTCCACAGTGTTTGTCAGGCTTTACCCATCCAGTTCTGTGCATCTGAGAAGGGAGCTGAGACATGCAGACCTCCGATATCGGAGTCACTCATTTGTCATGTATTCACCATGTATGTGGCTAGCATTGCATGCTCTTACATCTTCAGGCAGTGCCTTCACCACTCCCCAGCTCACGTCCACTTTCGTGGCCAGGGAGGTGGTGGGATAGTTCACATGTGAGAAAAGGCAGCAAATTATTTTCATAAGTCTGTGCCTTGTGAGTTACACTGTATGTTTCCTCAAGGCTCCTAGACCAAGGGTTTTGTTGCCACCTGATAATTGGATACTGAGTTAGACACTGCCCTGCAGTTATGACCGCAGAGCAGGATGCAGCTAAGAAAGAAGGGGCAGGGAGGGGGAGTGAGCCTGCAGGGGCATTGAGTAGAGCTTGCTGGAGCTAAAGTGCTATCAGGAGACTCATTCTCTGAGATGCTTGAATTGATGAGTTTGAGGGCTTGAAATCTCAAGGAAAAAGAAAGTTCAGTGCTTTTAAGCCCTTATAGCTGTGGATGTGCTGCATATCTATTTCCTGACACTGATTTATACCACTGGGAAGTGTACAATTCCATGGGATGCAATAATAGATTTTGGTTTTGTTTACTGACTTTTGTATTCTGAAGTGCTCTCAGCAAACTCCACAAATGGTAAGTTGAATGTTAACAGCTCAATGTGTTGCACAGTGCCTTAGGTGCCCACACCTGGTCTTGTGGTTTTCAGTTTGTATTTGAGAAAATTCAGTGCATAACTGAGTAGTGAGTAGTAAATACCAGATAAGTGTTATCCAATAACATGCACGTGCAAAAGCCACAAATCGGTGTGCAACATTTGCATCCTATTGAGCCTACTCCAGTCAGTGCTAAGTATTATAAAGGGAGCTTGAGTAGGTCCTGATGAAAAAATAAATTGTATCAGGGAAAATGTGTGGCAAAAGTCATCATTATCATTTCCATACCTACCACTAGCTGTGCTGGAGAAAACTTCCCATGGGAGATGCTTGTCTGAGAAGCCCATTGCTTCTCTTCCAGGCTGGCCACTAGCAAGAGTTTTCCCTTTCCCTTTTTTCTCTCTCTGATTGTTTCCCCCCTACGGTAACTTTGAAATTATGAAGGTAACTTCAAAGTTATTAACTTTTGAAGTTGATGTATGTCATCAGCTGTGGGCTCCACTATCAGGATTTTAACAGTATAGGCTTGTCTCAATGTCCTTTGTGCAACAAACGGATAGGTAGAAAAAATTCAGTAGGTAATATGAATTCAATAGTAGGTCATACCTAAATTTGGGTGTTAATGCATAGAGGGCTGAACGGAACACCTGCTGACCTGCCAGTCACTTTTACCAACATTCCCCTGAACTTCAGTCAAGCATATTAGAGTCCTAGTAATACATTCCATCAGAAACAAGAATACATCTATTACTCTTAGCCTGGTTTCCAAAATAAATGAGTCTGGTATGATTCATGTCTCTCCCTAGTATCTTTTGAATCTATTGGGAAAGTTAAACCACACACAAAAAACTGCAAGTCTTTAAGATAATTAAGATTTCATAACTCTGGTGAAAATCATTTTTTTGTGTGAAAGAGAGACCCCAATTGTTGCCCCAGTGCAGCGGAGATATTCATTTCTGCACTGTTAGTCAATTAGTCACTAGCAAATGTTTGTGAGAGGCAGAACACCTGTAACTGGCTGCATCTTGTTCTGTGGCCTGCATTTGTACTCTCCGCACTTGTTCTTGGGGCCCTGCATTAAAGGGGTGGCAAACAAGAGTCAGGGAGGACCAGAGGTAGGGATATGGAAAAGAGCAGGAGGAGAAGACCACAAATCTCTAGGAAATTTGTTTGATTAGTTGTGCTGCCATGGAATAATTTAGAAAGTGTAGTTCACCCTCAGCTCCAAATAACTATGTGAGAAAATCTGGCTCTGTGAATCCACTGTTGTGAAAGTGAGTTTGTTCCTAGTTGCACAGGTCATCTTAAATGAGTCACCTCCCATTTTCTTTTCTGTTCCACCAGGGAAAAAATAGCATTCAGGTGTGTAATTTCTGTACGAATGTTACCTTTAGTTGACAACCTGACCCGTTGTCACTCAGTTAAGTCTTTGGCAAGCTTTAAATACTAATTAATGCACTGCATTATCATATCTGTTAAGTTGTTTCTGGAAATATTTCAGAAGTTATCATGTTTCTACATACTTCCCAGTCATGTTCTGGATTGTGTGATGGAATAATGTATGCTCATATCAGGCTGTAACTGCAGAGTTATTGCATGATAAATTCAGTGACTTTCTTTTCCCGATTATTGCATTTTAAGTTGTGTATATGACAGACTATCTGCCATATTAGACATAATAAAGAGACTAATAAATGGCATTATCGAAATCCATGTAGAAGATAGGTGAAAACTCTGGGAAGAAGAAAACAGTGTTAATTATAAATGGAAGGCTGTCTTCTGAAAGTGCTGGAGGGTCTATTTTAAGGATGTTTATCTCCAGTAGGTTATGAAAAAGTCAAGAGAGCACATCCTTATAAAAAAACACGTATGTATTGAATTTGGAAATAAATATCCGCTATATTCTTTTATTGAGTTATCAAGATAAATGAGAGCCACAAGCAAAACTTTTACCTTCAGTGACTTAGTGTTCTGTTTTCTAGTTTGCTTTTCATCCTCAAATTTTCTCTTCAAGTCAAAATGATTTTTCCTTTCTGGTCTCAACTAAAAGCAAATGAATCTCTAAACAGTTTCCAGATTCTTACTGATCCCTGTTACTTCATAGTTTTGTAATTAAAAAATCTCCTTTCAAGTGTAAAGGAATATAATCTTCTGAGAAAACTACACATTCTCACTTACCAGAATTTGTTGTCTTTTTCCACAACTTAATTTTTCTGTCAGCTGTAGGATACACTAGAGCTTTATGAATTCTTAATATGCTAAAAAATGTTCTACCTTCTACAGTCACTTAATAGTGAGTGGTAACTTTGGCATGTAGAGCTTAGTTTTATTTTAATTGGTCTTGCTAGCTCCCAGGTACATGATGATGGGTATTTGTAGAAAAATAATTATTCCACATTTTAGATGTAATTGCACTTCAGTATCTCTGCAGCAAGAAGACTGACCTTTCCATAAATGTGTAATTCAGAGATGCCTTCCTCTAAAGTTAAGGTACTTCTGGAATTTTTCCATCAGGCTTGGGAACAGCTTCATTAAACTGCTCTTGCAGCTAAACATCCACCTACAGATATATACACTTCCATAGCGATCCTTGTGAGGGTTCTCCCATACTACACACAAAAATAACAGACAGCATCTGTAGAAATACCTATAATTAACTGTTTTGGAAACAGTATGGTAATTTCAGAGCAGAGCCAGCATTGCTATATGCAAACAGAAGTTATATTCACAATCCAATACTTTTTCATACTGATGGTGTCCAGTAAGAAGTCAAAGGACATGGATCTACATCACAATATAACCTCCTGCTGAACATTCAAAGGGGGCCTCTTAAAGACTTAGGGGATTATTAGCAAAGATTAGAAACTGCTGGAAAGTGCATGGATGTGTGAGAGGCTCTCGGGGGACATATTGAATGGATGAAGGCCTAGAGCTGTTTTTGGAATTGGTTTATGATTAATCTCTTTGCAGGTCCCTATAAAACAGAGGAAAGCAGAACTTTTCTTTATCTGCTTAAGAACTAGTCAGAAATATAGCTGTGCAGAAACTGTAGTACACAGTGGCTGAGCGGCAATTACTGCCATTTGTTGTGGCAGTAGTCTTCTGCACTTGCCAACATCTGTGTTCTGTGTCTGGTGATGGGAACTGTATGGTGCAGACAGCTGGGGGTGGCTTTCTCCCCACTCCTGTTCTGTGCTGTTGACGTGATAAAAATTGTAGAGTTTCAGTCTGTTCACGTTTAAGGAATTAGACCTTTCTGTGGCACTGCTTGTTTGATCTATGTCTCCCTATGGCACTAGGGCTTGCAGATGGAGTTGTTGTACCTTCTGCTTCTCCTCTGTGCTCTGCAGATTGCAAACTAGCCTGCTGTCTCCTGCAGTGAGTGCAAGATCCTTTAGCACCTGTCTCTTCACACTTGCCTGCTGTCATGTCATGTCTCACACGTTAGTGCTGCTGATGCCTTTCCTGTGCTCAGTGCTCCCATCCATGACTGACAGCTCTGTTGTCTGTTCCCCAATTACACCTGATGCTTAAGGGCAGGAGGAGCTGTGGAGGAGCTCCACAGAGCCCTGTGCTCTCCTCCAGTCCACAAACCTTGCACCTTTCCTTGGTCATGTAACTGTTCTCTCACTTAACTCTCTCCTGTTGCATGATTGAACACCTAAGGCATGTGGCTTCACATGTGAATCTCATATTTGGGATCCCACTGGCTGGAGAGATCTGCAGAAGGAGTAAGCCGTCCTGTTGGAATGGTGACACTGAATGGCATGTGCAGCATACAAGCTTAAAAAGCCTTCAGGAGAAGATACCATCTGAGAATGTAAACACATTTCATTTATACTCTCCTGTGTGGTCTTTAAAAGTGTTTCGCAAACATTATTTAAGTATAGTAACATCCCTAGAAAGTTTGGGTTTGCACGAATCTGGAAGAGCAAAAAAGCAACTTGCCTTTCTCTCCTCCAGGTTCCTTCTGCAATTTGCTCATGAAGAGGGAGACTGAAGGATGGAATACCTTCTTTGTATAGCAGGGATTTATGTACACCAGCAAGTTGACATCAGTGGAGAACGGGGAAGAGACAGCACTGCCGGTGGGCCAGGACCTTACTGCAGCAAACCACAGGAGAGACCCCCTGCCCTTGCCTTTCAGCTGGGAGAAAGCGAGGTGCAGCCTCAAGAATCATTCACTGTGTTCTGCTTGGGGTGCCAAAAAGGCTGCGTAGATGTCACAGGGATGGAAGGGTGAAACAGGGCAAGTATGTCCACAGCTGTCTTGAATTCCCCTTGAAAAATGGTAGCTAAACTCACCCTAAAAAGATTCATTTATATGATCTCTTTGAACTGAATGGCTGTTCATACGCTGAGTATGTTTGCATTGGTTGAGGCTATTGCCAGAGCACTTATTTTGCACTTTCCTCCCATCCTCTGAAATGTAAATACCTTGCTTTATTTGCTGAGTGTTTTACTTCAGTCCAAGAAGATATTTCCAAAAGGATCCAAACATTGAATTTAAGTGCTTTCTGGGTACTATTTTTCATTTAGCTTTGTGAGTTATACTCCCAAAGAGAGGGGCCAGAATTCTTGAAAGGCATTTATGTATCTAATAGTACTTTAGAAAAATATGCCATGTGGAACTAGTGAAGACGTGTTGACTGTGAAGTATTAAGGAACTGTACTTATACATCTCTTGAGCTGTGAATATTATACATTTTTTATAATTGTTTTGCTTGGTGTTTTTACTTTTGATTAAACTGTGTAGGTAACTGTATATTTTCAGTGGATGTACTTCACATTTCAAATATATTGCAATAACATCTCTTGCCTCTACAGTGATTTGTTCTTGTTTTCATTTATGTAGTGCTGACTTTTTTTACCCAAGGGCTGTGTAGCAGTTGCTTTTGTTCACTTTCTTCTTATTAAGTGTTTGAGTTGAAAGAATTATTAATTAAGTCCTTTATTAGCTAATTTGCATCAGAGTTTAACCTCACTGAGTTTGTAAAAGGTGCTGTTACTTCCAAGAGCATTTGTATTATACATGCATTCATCATCCCTTAGGTGTTAACAAACCATTAGTCTAAATACACATTGAGTATTAATTAATATTTCTTTTCTCATTTAAATTGTTATAAAGTAGCACACAGTGCCAGTCTTATGCATATGTAGTTTCAAGTGCGGCACTACAATTATTTGAGTCCCAAAATTCATTTTTGGATCCAGCATACAGAAGAATATTGGTTTAGAAAGGTAATATGATCAGGAGGCTTTTTGGATGCAGACTATCCTTCTTTTTATGCAAATAAAATATTCACAGGTGTATTTGATATTTTTCATACAAAGAAATAGAGAATATGGTATTGAGACAAGTTTAATGTTTCATATTCTGGAAAACTACTGGGGATAGTGTGGTTTCTCATATAATTAAAGAAAGTAAATTACTAATATTAGTGGATATGGAACCATTCAATAGCATTCAGGTTGCTTAATACTTCACCCTGTAAGATCATGCATTTAATTCTTATCTGTGTAGTGAAGTTTAATTTCATTTAGATGAAACTTTTCCAGGCAAGTAATGTGCCTTGGGTGGATATTTTTGAAGGTGGGGAGAGGAGATCTTCAGTCGAATGGATCATTTGTCTTAAGTGAAATGCTCAGGGAAAATATGTCAGTTTCTCTCCACTGAAACATTTTGTAATCCTTTCTTGAAGTAGATATTCCACCGTGCACTTGGAATAGAAACCCAGATTTTAGCAAGCAATATGTCTTTGCGATTCCATGTCGATGGACATGTTCCAACTGAGAGCTAAATCAAGCAGGATTTTCCCCGCGGCTATAACTTCAGACAACTGCAGGCCACGGAGGTCCACACTTCTTACAGGAGAGAAGGGAATCATCTTTCCTGAGCTCTTGACGGCTCCACTGCTGAATCCATCTAAGACAGGCAACAGAACTGCCAGATTCAAATGCAGTGGATAGAACAACTGAAATTGGAGAAACAGCCTGGGAGAGAAGTCTGGTAGATGGTAGTGGTACCAGGACTTAGTGGCCGCAGGAACTGCCAAGGCAAGCATACTGGGCCTGGAAGAGAGCAAGAGAAGTAATGGAAATGATTGAAAGGTGACTTGCTCTGGAAGGAGGCTAGGCATATAACTGCAATGCATATTGTTAGTAGTTCAGTAAGAGACTGCAAATTTCCAGATGTAAGAGCTTCATACAGTATAAGAGAAATGAAAATGCTGCCAACTGTACTGATGTAACGTGGACTACTGGACTATCTACAGCTTTGTATGTAGGCTAAATTATCCCAGCTACTCCTGAAGTTCACTGCTGGGCTAAATCATCTCAAACTGCTCTGCAACTGTTGTTTCTCTTTCACCATGTGCCTCTGTATTGTTATTTGGTCCTCTTATACTATAATGGTACATCAAAATGTCCTGCACAGCCTTTCCAGGAGACTGACTTTAATTTTAGCTCATTGATTTTGCCATGACTTGAAAGTAGTTGTCCACTGAATTGCCCAGGAATAATTGAAATGAAAATTATTGTAGGATGTTTGCAGTTTAAATCACCTCTTCTCCTTCAAATCGTATGGAAAGTATTCCTTTTCATATTCTCTTCATATATTCTATTCACTGATACCATATTCTCTCATTACAACAATTTGTTTTGCTCTGCCACAGAATCCCATGAAGAATCTGAACAAACGTACTAAATTAGGGCTTCTCACACTGACCATAATCAATGGTAGCAACTTTGCTAAATGTAGCAAATGAAAATTTTTCTGTTCACCATCTACTTCTTGCTTTGTAGTTGCTTCTGTGTCTATCCATGAATGTACGTTTTTAGATAGTTAATACATTTGTCTCTATTTTATTTAGTTAACATCAATTGACATAATGATTCTGTTCTGCTTGTAACTGACATTTTTCTAAGTGCCTTTTTGTACCAGGTAAAAGATTGAGTAAGATAACGATTGTATATGAGGATGCTGAAGACGTGACTGTAAGATCCACGATGGATTATTTCCATAATCATTGCAGGAGTCAGCAATGTGTCAGGAGGAAATCTTTCTTGTGTTCAGATAACTCATTTCCAAGTAAACCAGTTAGCCTCAGCCTATTCGTTTTTGTAATGTTTTTGAAAGAGTTGAAAGATGATTTCTGAAAAGAGAGGAAGATTATTGTCTCATGTAACAGAGAACTGGCTCCAGTATCATATATTATTTATTTAAGAACCAGATTAAATTGTCAAAGGCCAAACCAAATTTTAAATTTAAGTCATTAATCAGCAAGAATAAATAGGAGATTAGATTATCGAAATCTTGAAGCAGTTCTTCTCTGACAGAAATTAAATGGAAAATGGAAAATCAAATAGAGTGATTAAAACATACTGATGGATTTATAAACCAGAAGCAAAGAATATTCAATTACTTGAATAAAATATTAAATTAAGCCACTAAATTAAAAATACTCAGGTGAAAGATATGCTTATCTCTGTATTGCATTACTACCTTCTTTTAATCTTGAACAATTATTTTATTTGGTCAACTGAATTAAATCTTGCAATGAGTAAAGAATTTCTCAGGGTACATGTGGAGTTTTGTTTGTTGGTTTAAATTTTTTAAAAGGTCTGCTACGATTTGACCTTAAGCTGGGATGCAGGAGAGAGAGGTGGATCCAGGGGTGGCTGACAGATCTGACAGTATAGCCCCCATTGGTGCCAGGAGACTCATGCAGGGGCTCTGACACCAAGCAGCATGCCAGAAGACATATGTTAGCACAGCTGATACCAATTACAACCTTGTAAATTTTTCAAAAGAAATTACCTCAATAAAAAAATTTTGAAGAAGGCACTGCTTGTGAAGATAGATGCCTGCATTCAATCTGATTTTTTTTTCCTCCTACTTTCTGTCTCTTTACCTCTTTAGACTTTGAACTCTACAGGACAGATACTATTTCCTGAAACTTGCACACCAACGTCACGTTTTTGAGCTGAAACTTCAAGATATTACTGCAAATAGGTGATGACAACAATGATGATGATGCCGCATTACCATAGCAACACAAGCAGTGATGATGATGATGTCAGTTGTGACCATAACAGTACCACTACTATTGCTTTTAATGGTAAGACATGTAAGAGAAGATGGGAAGAGAAGGGAGGAGAAGGGAAGAGTCATTGGAGAAAACGAAGGAGGAGGGGACAGCCTGGCTAAGAGCTGGCTTGTGAGATTGGCAGGAGACTGCATGAAAGAGGAGAGGGCAGGGGAAAGAAAGCACCAGACCTGTTTGCAAAGTTTGCTTGTGCTTGCTCAGCTCTATCTCTGTCTAGAAAATTATGGAAACCCTTATTTATAACACAAATGTGTCCTAGAAGTTTAATGATACACAGAGGATACAATTTTCATATGTTCACATGATACGTATTATGCCAAACACCAAACGTGTCATCTAAAGGGAGCACAATTCAGTTTCCAAAATACAGACATCTAGTGCTATCTGAGAGGGTGTCTGAGGCATCCACATGAGGCAGGCAGAAAGGGCACAGAAGCAGGCAGGCTCCTTCCAGAAAGGCAGGACATGGCCAGCAGTCTCAGCTGGCTCTGGACACCTGGATTAGGGAAACATTTGACAGGGCACCTGCCTGGTGCAGGCCTCCTGTCTAAGCCACAGGGCTGATCCAGCCAGTGTATCTGCGATACGTGTCTGAGGATGGGATGAGCTGCCTTATGGCAGAGTCAAGCTTTCTGCTGACTGTGGAAGGAGCCTGGACAGGAAGCCTATCTTCTCGATGGTAGATACTAGTTGAGTTAGATGATGTCCTCTTATGAAAAGTAGCCAGGCTGAGCCACAGAATAATACAAGACAGTTCTGCTTGGGACTGTCAGGGAAGCATTTGAGAATTTCCACAGTGAAAACCCTTACCAAGGAGAAAAATTTGAGAAATGTATTCTACAGTAACTTATTTGTTTGTAGTATGCAATTTTCAAACATGAATATAGTTGAGAACTTCCTCAGCTGGTCAGTCTTTTAAAGGCAGTAAAGTTGTTTTAGAAGTAAATTTTTGTGGGACATTATACTGGGGAGTAGAGAAAGGTTAGTTGTGTACTTTCAAAGAAATAGGATGGCACGAAATGAAGAAGAAATTCCCCCTCCCACCCCCCCTTTTTTTCCCCACTATGCAAATACACTAAGAAGCTTGTGGTTACCTTTCAAGTATGTTTATTTTGGTAGATCCTTTGAGGCTAATTCAATTTGACAACAGTGAAGGACTGAGACCACCAGTCCCAGAAATTACTGGATATTTATGTTTTCTAGCAGAATGCAAATGCTTCTGTTCTGATAAGGTCTTTGTGTTTGTAAAGGGTGCATACCCTGTTTCAGTAAAGGAGAAGTTTCTTCAAGAACAAATCTTCTAAAGGCCATCAAAGAGATGCTGCATCTTCTCTTCAGCCTATTTTCCATTCATACTGGTTGTGTAAGCATCTTAAATTAGAACTGTTTCTTTTATCAGCACAGATTGTATGTGTCATAAAATAGCTGAATCCCAGCTGAGGGGTCCCAGCATGGAGCATTTACGCAGTTTTTCCGAAGCAGGTGAGATTTGGGTCTGCATGGACTCAATACCTGCCATGTCAGCATCCATTTTTGGAGAACAAAATTTCCTCAGTCACTGTAAGTGCATTGCTGCTTCACAGCTGATAAAGAAAGTTATGTGACTAGCATTGAATCTAGTTCATCCGCTGCAGGTGTCTGGTAAAAAATGAATATTTCATTTTCAATTAATGGAAATAGTTGTTAGGTGAACATGCATCTACACACATACAAACTGTGTTTGTCACATATCTTTGTATTGGAAAATGCTTGATAATGGATAATTTTTTACATAGGTTTAATTAGTACCATACCAGTAGAGAGAAAAATGTACCTGAAACAATGGAAAATATTTTAGTGAACTGTTCATCCATTGCCTTATGTCAGGTATTTGGTAGACTCTCCACTTTAACAGGATGAATACAAATGCGTGTATGCATATCCTTGGAAGATCAATTTTAGTATATATAGCTGTTTTTTCCATCATACTTTAAAACTGTAAGTGGATAATGTTGTTTGTCTTGTACCTGTTCTATTAGATTTGTAGTAACTAGTAGAATCTCAGGTTTGATACAAATTGTTTTAGTGATCAGTCTCATGCTTTTTGCCATGCAAAAACAATGAAGAACAAAACATACTAAAAATATGAAATTGATGCACAGATTGTCCGTGCCATAGTTGTGACTGTTGGCATTTTCCAATAACTTCAGCAAGTCAAGAGAGCTAAATTAACGGCACTTCTTTATTGAGAATTGTAGTTAGAATTTAACGAGACTCTTAAAGCAGCCCAGTATTTTTGAAAATCCCATGTATGCAAGCTTAGAAGCCTAATTTTAGATTCATCATTTCGAAAATGATAGTCTGTGTGTATTAAAAAGTCTAGTCACTCTATTACTCTATTGAAAGTCTAATCATTTCCATTTTTCACAGTGACAAAGATTCCGTGCCACTAAAAAGACTTAATAGAAAAATAGATACTTTTCTTTGTTGAAGTATTTCTCTACAAACTTAACTTTTAGTAAAGTAGTAATGCATATGAATAAAGCTATATGTTCCCTTAAGTGTTTGCAGGTTAACAGCTCTACTTTTAATACTCTGTTTTTTATGTGTTAGGGTACTGTGCATTTAGTTTGCAAGATCTTGCCAGTAGTGATGTTAACATAAAAATACATTTTTTTTACATATACATTTTAATCTAAAGTCACAACAGCCCAAATATTCCAGTTACCTCTACAGACTCTCTCTGTGACCTAAATCAGTGATGAAAACAAAACAGAAAACAAATTCTAGAGTTGTCTGACACTTCAGAATGCTGCTTTTAGAAGGGAAAGTAAGCAAAGACCACAGAGTAGCAAGCAAGAAACAGCAGTCTCCTCCTCCTCTCTTCTGGTGCTTCCTGGCAGCTTGCCATACTTTGGGACTCACCGTGAACATGAGGAACACTTCCTTACTCCGTGCTGAGGACTGTATGGTCTTACAAGCTGTCTATTCTCCAGGGGTTCAGGTGAGAGGATTACTGGAGACAAAGAAGGAGGTTAAAAATGTGAGTGGTAGGACTCCCAGGAAAGGTAGACGGCAGGTATGTTCTGGAGACACAGAAGATTTTGGTGCTAGTGGTTTGTTAAGGAAGTTTGACAAGACTCCCAAAGCGTCTTGGTTTTGTGAACACTTTTTTTTGAGGATCTTTTCCTCTTTTCAATTTTGTTTTGTTGTTTTTGTTGTTACAACTTTTGTGTGATCCTCAAGTCCTCATTATGCACACTTGAAGTCAGTTGTTACAGACACTGTAACTAACTTCAGCCCATTGCTACAAATGTTATGTTGAATGATGTAAAAGGGAGCGAGGAGAATGTCCCTGTGCAGCTGTGTTTTAGAAATGCCGTAAAAGCCTGTCTGGCAAAGAGAAATAAAGGGAGTCATGGCCAGTAACAAGTACGTTGACAGTCCTTGCCACAGTGTGGGGGTGAACCATGCTGGGGCCATCTAGGGAATCCAGTCAGGAGCAAAAAGAGACAAGGCTGGAGACAAGGCTATAACATGTGCCCAAAGTCCATCTAGGAGGCAGGGCCAAGGGGCAGGGCTGGGGACAAGATACAGTCTGTGTCCAAAGGGTCCATCAGGGAGAAGAGCTGTAATGTTACTCTAGACTAATATTGCCTCATGCTGTAATGATGTGTCCTGCACCCCATCCTCCTCCAATAACCAAAATATACCCACACATGATAATTAAAATTGACAAAGGATCGTATGCACGAAGAATTGCAAAACTCCAGGAGGGGAAAACACCCCGTAGGATGTAACAAGATGATAATGGGCTGATGAATCCAGATAGTGCTGCTACGACTCAGAGAATGAAGGGCACTGATCTGACTGACCTGGGAATTTGGAATTTCCTGAGCCCATTGGCTGCTCTGAGTAGCTGCTTGCCCACAGAAACCATGGTCCGGTTCCTGCAAGCTTGCCAAGGATCCGTGGTTCTGTAAGTACTTGCACGCCTAGATATTAAGTGTAGCTTGATATTATTGGATTACTGGGTTTATTGTTGTTTTGACTGTAATTGTGATAATATTTGTTTGATATTAATAATATTTATACATAATATTTATTATTATGTAGTTTCACAGTAAGCTAGTTAGCCTTGAACTGTTAGTCCTGGTGTCTGTTATTGTATCTTGAACCAATATTGCAAATAAACCTTTTGTATGTGAGCTACCCAAGTGTAAGGCCAGGGACAGGGCTGTGGAGAGGCACACCTGCAGCACTACTGAGGCAGGGGTTGGATACCCAGGCCGGAGTTGAAATGGAGTCCTGGGCTTTGGGCAGGGCATGTGGGTGGGGGATCCCACAGGAGGTTGGTCAAGTCCCTATTGAGGCACTTAGGGCCCTGACGATGTCAGATGGTAAGGCATCTCACAGTGTGGTTCTCTGCATAACTAGTGAGCTAATTTATTTTTCCAGCTTTTATTCTTTTGTTATTGAGTTTTCTTGGCAGCTATTTCACTCAGATTTCACTAAATCTGAATGTTGTTGATCTATGCTGCAAATGAGCGATTAGTCCTTAACGGTAGTCAGACATCAGTCTGTATGTTAATCAGACTCAATTTATTCAAAATTGAAGGAAATATTTGGAGACACACAAGTAGAAGAGTTATCATATAAAGAAAGTAAAGTTAATCAATCTCAAAACTTCCAGTGTATTAAGGTAAGAATTTGTGATGTCCAAAGATGTAGAAAATGAGTTTTTTTTCAAATTCCTCAAGACCTAACATGTCACTGAGTGAAGCCTTGTTCATTGAGCTATAATCTGAAGATGCTGGTCATCCTGCTAGTGAGATATTTTTAATGTCATCATTAACATAAAAATATAGACCTCTGTTACAAGCCCTGTGGTTACTGTTAAATACTTCTGGCAAGATTATAGAATCATAGAATCACAGAATCAGTAAGGTTGGAAGGGACCTCTGGAGATCATCTAGTCCAACCTCCCTGCTCAGCAGGGTCACCTAGAGCATGTTAGTCAGGGTTGCATGGCGGGCCTTGATCTCCAGAGAAGGAGACTCCACAACCTCTCTGGCAACCTGGTCCAGTGCTCCGTCACTCTCACAGGGAAGAAATTCCTTCTCATACTCAGGCAGAACTTCCTGTGCTTCAATTTTTGCCCATTGCCTCTTGTCCTGTCACATGGGACAACTGAAAAGAGTTTATCCCTGTCCCCTTGACACCCTCCCTTCAGGTACTTTTACACATTGATAAGATCCCCCCCTCAGTCTTCTCTTCCCCAGGCTGAAGAGGCCCAGCTCTCACAGCCGTTCCTCATAGGGCAGATGCTCCAGCCCTCTGATCATCCTCGGAGCCCTACGCTGGACACTCTCCAGTAGCTCCATGTCTCTCTTGTGCTGGGGAGCCCAGAACTGGACACAGTACTCGAGATGAGGCCTCCCCAGGGCTGAGTAGAGGGGCAGAATCACCTCCCTCGACCTGCTGGCAACACTCCTCCTAGTGCACTCCAGGAGACCATTGGCCTTCTTGGCCACAAGGGCACATTGCTGGCTCATGGTCATCTTGTCATCCACCAGCATTCCCAGGTCCTTCTCTGCAGAGCTGCTCTCCACAAGGTCAGCCCCCCCCCCCAGCTTGTACTGGTGCCTAGGGTAATTTCTCCCTAGGTGCAGGACTCTGCACTTGCCCTTGTTGAACCTCAGGAGGTTCCTCTCTGCCCATTATCATTCTGAGGATTTATTCTGAGTAAAAGGATTGATAGTCTGCATGACTTCCAGATATAGTTAGGAAGAAACTCATCGAAGGTCTGTGCTGGCATCTTGTAAGTATCCTGAAATGAACATTGAATGTAAGAATGGTATTGAGAAAATCAGCACACCTGTCACACATCAGACACTACAGAATACTCTAAGTTTCTAAAAGCACTGAAATGAATTAGAGTGATGAGATGGACTACAGGTTGACAGTGTTCTGCTGGTAGTTTTGATGGAAATTGATTTGACTTAGTAGAGGACAAAAAAATAGAACCAACTAGAAGAAGGCTGGAAAGTTGGAAGAAGGTTGGTGGGACTTAGGCATGCTCTAGGATGCTCTTAGGCACCCAAACACATGGATGTCAAATACTTGACAGTCTACAGGTAATTCCAGAAGGGAAAGACAGAGGTGTTCCTTGAGAAATGTAATTTGCTTGTTTCTTTTCTGTTATCCAGATGGAAGATTCCTTTTTAATACTTGTCTGATTGAATTACTTTTCGTTATGTAAAATGATGGAAAAACCATCGCAGAAAGCTGGTCAGCTGGAATAAGAATATTGTCAATGTTTACAAGACTAGCAGTACAAATTTTCCTGTTCGTCATCATCTGAATACAATTTGGATGTTGAGTTGAATTTAGTAAGAAATGAAGACTGATCAAGATGATGAAAAAAATTAAGAATTTGTCATTGTCTTGTGGAAAATACACGAACAGGAAGTTTGACTAGCTTGCACGCTGGTGACTGAACTACTAGCCCCTTGTATTTCAACCTAGGCATTACGAAACTGCTCATTTTGGATGAAGTAAGTCATTTTTCTCTACAATAGAAAAAACTCACATAGATATTTCACAAAACCTCATCCAAACTAACTTCTTTGTTGCCTTTGTTTTTTTCAGACTTTCTCCCTCCATAGAAATGGAGACTAGTGTTTTTCTTCCCACTGCAGATGATCACTGACCCTCATCCTCAGTTCGGAAACTGAAGTGTAACAGCTTCTCCCTCTCCTTCTTTCTGATAACAGTGGGACAAAGTGAGATTTGACTCCTTTCCTCAGTTTCAGACTTTCACTATCACTTATGTATCAGTCTGCTTGGTGATTGCCTCATTTGCCCCACATTTGAGAGATCCATGTCTGAGATCCACCAGTATTTTCTTTTTTATTTCCTGCTCAGAACAACTGGACACTGTGCCAGTTCTGGTTGGATGAGCTCTAGATAGCAACCCAATAAGCTGGAGTTGCAGAGCTAGAAAAATTCACATAAACAGGGCTTTGATAACAGCCCATACCTTAAATTTGTACCAACTTAGTAACCTAATGTCTGACCTCATCTTTATTTCTGTGATGCAAAATTGAGTTTATTAATGTCATTTTTTTAAGTTTATTTTAGTTTGCATAAGTGCTTTTCCCTCCCTTACTTACCCCCTTTTCTTTTGTAAATCATGAGCTCTGTTTCTTTCTGGTTTCTTTCTTAATTTACACCATTTGTATATGAATACAAGAAAAGAAAAATATTTATTTATAATTTTGACCTTTGTCAAAATTTCTGCACACAGTTTTGGCTGCTTTCCTCGTGGAACAAATCCAACCTATCTCCCCCCTTCCCTTCAAACCTGAAAATCTGCATTCATATTGTTAGATTGTGCTGTACTGCAGGAGTATTGGCAGGATGAGATATATGTATTTGAGGTTGTCAGTGAATCTGAGAACCTTTCCAAGAAAGCCTTGGGGGGAAGGGGGAAATTGTTCTCAGACTCTGAATTTCTGATGAGTGATTTAAAGTAGTTTTATTAATAACTGCAGACTTTTTAATAAGGTGACAGCTGGTAGAAACATTTAATGGACAAGCTAAAAAGCTTTTTTTTTTTTTTTTTTTTTTTTTTAATTCCAGAAACAAACTGTTCAAACTGCAAATAAACACTAGTGGGTACAGAATCACACATTTCTGAGATGTTAATGTAGGTTTTGCAATTTGCGTATTCAATTAGAAATTGCTAGGTAGACATTTTAACCATTACAATTATGCTCAGTTCTATAATCTTAAAACACCTTGGACAGCTCAGAATATCGCAGATTGGTTCTCATTGAACTGCAAGGGGTGTGAGGACAAACCGGCTGAGCTGAAGCCTCTGAAGGTTTCTAACATCCAAAATTTCACTTGAGGTTGGAATTTAATGGTTTATTTACCTCAGAAGCACATGGAAAGCTGCTGATTTCATAGCCAGAGAAAGCTCAGTTGAGTCTGCATGAAGGTTCAGACTCATAGACTGAAAGAATAAAACTTCATTTTGATACAATGAACTAAAGTAAAGAGCAGTCTTCACAGTGAGTGGCCTGCTGTGCTGGCTAATGAGGAAGTTCAGCAGAACCTACAATAGTTTAAAATCACATGCAATCAATGAACATGAGTTGTAATCCTCTTCCTCTCTGGGACACTAATTTAGCAAAGGATATAAGCATGTGTTTATCTCCTTTCCTATTTGTTAAGCACTTGCTGCACTGCTGTTGATGTGACGGAAGCTTGTTCTCAAAGCTAAGCCTTAAGAAAAAGCTGGACAGCCTTACTGAGGCCCTGGGTAATCCAGGGTGGACAAATGTGTGCAGCAGACATGGCAGGTAATAAGCAAAACCAGGTCAAAATATTATGCTTTGACTAAAGCAGCCAAATAATTGTTTTCTTCAAACTAGAGTTAAAAAAAAAAAAAAAAAAAAAAAAGATTAAAGCTGAGGATGGAAAGAAAATAGAGGGTATTCACTGGGATTTGGCAGTGTTTGGAGGCTCCTGGAGCATGCTCCATGCAGTCAGCAGAAAGGCATCCGTGGCAGCTGGAAAGCACAGACTTGGCCCTCAATCACAAGTACAAAAGGCATGTGGAATACCTCTTCCAGATATAATCCTTGGTCACTCAATCTTAGATATCTAGTGTAGTCAAGAGTGATGCTCAGTGAGTGGGTGGCTGGCTGACAGGCCACACTGACACAGAACTGCATCCCCTACCACTGGCAAGAAAAGGGCCAGTATCCAGCAGCCTGCCTGGAGATAAACCACTCATGTGTCAGTGGGAGTCCAGGATGCAGACCCCTCAGGTTGAGGAGGCCTGGCAGACCCAGTCTCCTTAGAGGAGACTTCTGGTAATTACACCTTCTAATAGACTAACTCATAAAGGGCATCTATTTCCTCCATGCCAAAGGACCATACATTCAAAAGAGAACTTAGCATTTTGAGTCACAACACTCACCCTGTGGGGCCATTGAACTGTCTAACAAGAAAGTACATACTCTGTACTCTAGGTTTACTGAGCTGTCCTCTGAAGGCTTTTAGAGGCACCTGGCTGTCTGTTTCTTACACAGGGAACATAAGCATTTAATTTAGAAAATCTGAATCACCCTGGTGGGACTAGGGGCCTAAATTTTAGTTGTTGTAGTGCTACAGTTAGGTGTCTAAAAGGAGAAGGCTGTACATATCCCATAGTGTCTAATAGGTGAGCTAGACACTGAACATCATCAGGTTCTAAATTACAGTGTGAAGTTAATTTCATGCTCCCATCACTCTAGGCTAATTAGTGCAAATTAAATTTTACCCTTCTCACCTGGGGGGAGGGTAGTGCAAAAATGTCAGTTTGGTATTTATATTTGAATATTTTTCCTGCTAAAAGTTGTACAGGACACAAACATCTCTGTAGAAACTGACCATAATTGGTATAAGTGTTACAGCATGTGAATGAAGAAGAGAATATGCTCTTGGCTTAATCTGAATTTCTTGATGTCTGAATTTCCTTTGTGGTTCTTCAATTTGAATGAGAATCATTTACCTCTTGTTCTCTGCAGAATAGAGAGGGACAGGGAAAGATCCTCAATGGATGTTCACTGTCATTGGACATCAGTAGAGCTATATAAATGTATAAGGTGGTATGTCCTAGGATGCCCATGAGGAATGATGAGTTGATATGAGTCTCTCTTGACTCAGTGGAGCTAGAGAAGTTTTTATCATCTGATTAAGTCATCTGCATATGCTTTACTCATTCAGTCTAGCTGTATTCCTATATGCAATATATAAAGACTGTTGTCACACAGTGGATGTCCCTATGGCTTTTGGCAGGTAGAATAATGCAAGTACAGAACAGGAGTGGGCAGTCCTTGACTAGGAGACCCTGAAGCAGATTGTGACAAACAGGCTATCCAAAAGAAAAATAAGCACACACTAAAAATGGAGCAGCGAACAGTCGCTCAGCCTGGAGGTTACTGCTCTTTTATATGTGACAATAGTTCTTCTGCAGCCAGCAATTTCCTCACATGAATGGAGAAACCGCACAGATATCAGTATCCTCACTGAGACAAATCAAGTACTAGAAAGCCCCTGAGAGACCATGTCTCAGCCTCAGAGACTATGAGTGCACTCAGTGTCCTCAGGCAGAACTGGGCCAAGACAGTCGTGGCTGTGTCAGCCTGGCTGACGGAGAGCATCTCATGAAAGTGCCAAGCAGAGCAGGGATCTCTGCTTTTGGAGGTAGCGGAGAAGTACATTAACTAAAAAGGTTCAGCTGATAATACTGTGCCCAAACTGTGTTGGGCAGTTAATGGTTTGGGCTCTCTGTTAAGATCCTATCACTGAGGATTACTTTGCCAAGGCTTCTGTAGCATATCTGTTATTCTGTCTGCACAGAATCAGCTGAGCATAACTCCTGTCACCTGGTGTGCACACAGGCGTAGGTAAACATGTAATATTAATTGCCTCTCTTTTGCTTTACCTTAGTGATCACTGTCTTGATGCAGAGAATTGGGCAGTGAGCACAGCAATACAGAGGCTCGTGTTCATTCAGTAGCTAATTGTAGAAAGCTCTGATTTTATGAGCCTTGGCATCTCTAACTGAAAAAGAACAGGAAGATTTAGGACACAAGGGAAATCAGGACTCACTAGCACACAAATGCACATAAGTGAGGGAGAATAATCAAAGTGGGATCAATTTTTGTGAGGGATCTTTTTCATCTTGTGTTTTTGTCTATATTATATATTCTTAGTATTCCTTCTTTTGGGGAGCAAAATGGAGAAAGGGATAGAGAATAAGACTAATATGCAATGAAAGGCTGTGATAACTGAGCTTAGTGAGGCTGGGCAGGGGCAGCACCATGGCAGGACGGGAGCTGGCATCACTGCAGTGTCACGGGGCAGAAACCGATGGCCCTGGCCTGGGCTGAGATGGGACAGATGGGCAGAGGGGAGGCCAGGGGGTGGGGACAGGGACAAGGAGGACTGATGGTGCTCTCAGGGCCTGGACACCAGCCTGGCCCTGGAAACAGCATACTTCTGCATGTTGGTGATGTGTGGGGGTTGACCTGCTGCCTGCTGGTGGAGGTAAATGGCCCTTTTGCACTAAGGGGTTTTGCGCTTGGGCTCCAACCCAGATTTCTTGGAAGCAGTAGAGGCTGCTCCTTTCTGCAGACTACAACAAAGCTGCAAACCCTGCATCCAAAGCTGCATCCAAACCTGGGGGTTCCTCGGTCCCATTCCCTGGAGGTGTCCCACCCACAGCACTGTAACAATAAAAAGAGAAAGACGCTTCTCAGCTTTTGAGGATGTTGTGAATGTGGGCATCAACACTGGGGCTGGGGCATGGGGAGATACCGGATGAGCCCACAGTCTGGTTACAAATAACCATGGTTTGGTTATAAGCCTGACTATCGCAATACAGGACTTTGGTTTTGTATCCACCCATTGAGCAATAGCAAAAGCAGCTAACAAATACACTCCTTTTGCTGTATTTCTGTTAGATGTAAGATGTGGTTTCTTCCATAGCCTGAAGCAGGGGTAGGGTACAACTAGGCTGACACATCTCTCCTGGCATTTTACTTTGTGTTGTCTTTGTAGGTGGCCTCTGTGTTTCCAAGACAGTGTTGTCAACATCCCCTGTCTATTCTCTAATGAACTGGAATGTCTTAGCCCTTGTATTGAAAATGATAGTCTGAGGAAGGGAGATTTTATGCCTGAAGTGTTTTTTTTTTTTTTTTTTTTTTTCCTCTATCTGGTTTATCTTCTTTTTTCTCTATCTGGTAATATCTACCAGTGTAGTAAATAGCAACAACTCTCCCTGTTAACTTCACCTTGCTTTGAAAGGGACAATGACCTTTTAAGGCGGTTAGTTACTAGGCCCTGCTTTTTTCCGAATGCAGTAGGGTGCCATGTGGATGTAAAAAAAGGTCATTTTATGTTACTGAAAGAAAGCTAAATTATAGCAGTGACAATTAAGAGTGGCTGGAAATGTGTCTGTTAAACTCAGTTTTACATTTCACGTTTGGGTGAACAGCACTGAAGGGTACTGTCTGAGCAAAGTAATTAAATTTGTGTCTAACTTTAAGGTTGTACTTAAAGTTATAAACTTAAAAAGAAACATGTGCTCAACAGATTTGCTTGTTTGCACTTCAGAAGAAACGTTATATGAATTTTATATATACATAGTTTGCACTTTCAGCATCTTTGTCAAGACCAGGACTGGTGCAAATCCAGAGGCTACTGCGGGAGCAGTGCTATCAACAGTGAATTCAGAGGGATTTCCCTCATTAACCTCACGTTCAAGCTTTAATGACCCAGTTCAGAGCCTGTCTTATTTAATTCCTGAAAATATGATGGAACTCCTTTAAAACTATGGCTATTGTTCTTGGACCAGAGGATCAGAAGAGTGGTCTTTTCCTTTTACCCCCTGTATCTTTTTTGTTTTCATTGATCTATCCTGCCAAAGTCCTTACATCATTCATCTCCACCACAGTGTTTAAGTGCCTTTTTTAGTTCTTTACAATTGTCTTCTTTGTACAGTACGTTTATTGTACTACATCCAAAAATAGACTGCCAACAGGAATAATTTTATCATTTCATTTTACAATCAGGGCAACATTTTTGTACCACTTTAATTAAAGTGTTTAAATTATATCTAATATACTAGTTGTCCAGGTCTTCAGGTTTGGCTTACATAAAAGCTTGTGAGGAGACAGTTCTGCCTGCATAGCTGGATGCCTTTTGCCTTCTTGACCATCTTCGGTTTGGACAGTCATGAGAATTTGCAGGCATTGAACTGACTGCAGGACCGTGTGTTTGTTGCATCAAGGTGTTTGCAAATATGTGAATTATTTTTCTTTCAGTCTAATATTGTTTTGATCCTTGCAATTGTTGCCTTAAGACTGGGTTATTTTGGCTCTCTAGTGGCCTCCCATGAGCCAAAGATGATGGAGACCATCCCTAAGAACCATGGTTATGTGGATTCTGTGGCCCTAAACCTGTTTGCACAGAAGTTGCAAAGTGACTGTAATTGGAGTGTCAGGCTTCATAGCGCAATTACAATCCTAGGGGAACCGTATAACAGCTTGGATAGATATAGAGTACATTTCTTCCCTCGGTAACTCTTTCTAAGACCCTACAACAAATCTGATTTCATATAAGGGACAGATTGCACACTGAACTCTGTGTTTGCAGTCTTTGCAATGTCTGTCTAACTAAAACATGCCAGAAGATGATTTTTCATCCTCTGTGTTTGTTGGCCAAGAGCCTTTCATCAGAATGACGTTTTGATGGATAAATACATTTAGGTGACCATGATACAATATACAATTTTTGTTATGTTTACTTTGACCTGAAAAGACTTTTTTTTGGTCTTGTTTGTTCAGGAGTATTAATAAGACTGTTAGGTTCTAAATCAAGTATGTAACAATTTAGCTTAAAAATTACAATTAAGTATTCAGGTTATCTCTCTGATTAGTTTCATGATCTATGAAAGCCTCTGTTTGATAAACAGTACAACAGTTAATATAATAAATATGAGTGAGGAAAATGATAGCATTGTATGTTTGCTTGCATGCTAATGAACATGGACCGTGTGGGTAACTGGGTTACTCAGAAGAAGGTGAGACTGGAATGAAATCTTCTCCATTCAGATGACATCTAGTCATTAAAACGTGCAAAGAGGTAAACAGCAGCAGCTCACTGGCTATACCAATGGTCTGTGGACAATCGCTGCTTGCAGAAGACATGCTGTCACAGCTGATTCATGTCTGCTTTTTCTGGCCAACAGTCTATAATGCACATTATAAATCAGTATCTGCTAGTGTGTTAGACTGATGAAGGGACTGTGCTGGCAAATATATTTAGACAGAAGTGGATAGAAGCATGTAGAAAGCCAAGAACTGTTCTTGTGTAGCGGTATAAATGTGGAGTTATCTAAAATGTGAAATTGATGGAGCAGCTCCAGGTTTATACGAGAATAATCAAGAGCGTAACGTGTCCCAGAAGTGATCCAATTACTGGTTTGCCCTTCTTATGGATGGTGCGAGATAGCGGTGGGGGGGTGGGTATCTGTCAAAGAAACAGAAGCAGTATTGCTTCAGGCTGCTTTCAGTCTATATTTAGATTACTATATGTATTGCTGGAAACATTTCTACCTGGGGCAATCCCTTAAAATAACTGCGTTTTCCTAGATACCCAAAAGGGAATGATAGTCAGACTTTTAATTTAATGGAAAAGCTTGGTCAAAGGATGAAAGAAGGAACGAAGCTGGATTCAAATTCATTAGTACCTTGGGAATACTTAGGTTTTTGTTTTGATTTAAGTCTCACAGTTTTAAAAATTTCTTCTGCTGAATTCTTGGGACAAGATTGTTATGGTCAAGTGTGAGATCACACTGAATTCTTTTAGTAAAAATTCCTGTATTGTGACAGAGACAATTTCATATAATTCTTGAGTGTGTGATGCATTCATTTTTGAATGATCTAGGAGTAGATTTGCTGTTATGGAATGGGATCAAATCAGGGAACAGGAGTTACGCTTGATCTCTACAAAATAAGTAAATGTAGCCACTGGGATCAGTAGGATGAATATCAGCCTACCTCCTGGGAAAATAATGGGAAATGGCCTCAGGGGAGAAGGAGATATGGCCCAGACTCAGAAATCTAGACAGGGAGTTTACATTTCAGAATCTGACTGTCTAGGTAGTTATAGGGTTGCCGCTATCTAGGAATCAAAGCACCTACAGACATTTTTGCTGATTGACAGTGCTTTAAAATTAGACTGTGCCCCAGTCATTAGTAGCTATTTAAAAGTCAGACTTTCTAAGTGTTCTTTACCTGGGTGCATAGGCTAAATTTGACACGATTGTTCCTTCAGCTTTTTTTGTGTGTCTTATAACAATAATAACATTCTAATGAGAAATCTAAAAGTTGTTCTACCCGCAGCAATTGCCAAAGAGCAAAGAGCCTGCTGGTTGTCAGGGCAACAGTGAGAGCATGCTGTGAGCTACCAGAGGAAAGGCTTCTGCTGACTCCAGCTTTGCTTCTCTTTAATGTGTAGTTGATGCTCAAGTTAATTTTCAGGAGCTATTTAAAATATCTTGCCTGATCTAATTTTCTAGAAATCTGGAAAAAATTAAAAATACAAATTCTTTGTATATGACTTCCCTCCCCCTTGCTATGTGAATATGAAATTACATTATTTATTGTTTCCACTCCATATCTCATTCTAAACATCAAAGAGGCTTTTTGCAAGTCTCCCTCTGGAGACCATTTCCTTCTTACACTCCTGTGGCCTAAAGACAGCCAAACTGAGTGCCATCCCTCCCAGTTGCTAATCCCAGGTGTAGTGGCATCGTGGTAGTGCCGTGTGGCTGCTGTTGGGGAAGGACAGGGCTTTCAGACTTGGCTGTTGTGAACAGAGGTTCACAAGGTGAGAGGAGGAGGAGGAGGAGGGAGATCTCCAGGGCAGAGGCACGTGGGCTGCAGACAGCAGCGGGAGAGGTCCTCCCAGTGGAGTGCTTTGCCTCTTCTTGGAGCCATGCTCTGCTTGGCTTTGGGAGCCCGGCTTCTGTGAAGACACCTTCAGGCATCACAAGTGCTTCAGCTGGGCTCCATGCATGTCAGACTGTTACAGCACCACTCACTGAGTGGGAAATTTGCCTCTGTGACTAGAGAGGGCTTAAATGAGTGCTTACCATTGAGATGACATTTGTACTAGGAATGGAAACACCAACAGGACATTGACTGTTACACAGCAATGTGGACAGCAACAGAGATGTAATGCCTCTGAAAGTGATTTTGTGTTAAAGGTTAACATCCCATCCCATTCCAGGTGGTAATACTAGCTGACCTGTTTTCCTCAGTTTCTGCAGTCTGAATCTACCTGCTTTGTTGCATTTCACTGCTGTTTTGATATGCAGATATTGGCAAGACTCATGTTACACATTGCATTCGTCTCTTGGAGAGGTCAAGGATGCAGAGCTGGTAACCAGTAAGCTTTCCAGTTAGTAATCAGAAAGACAGGGGATGCTACTTTTTATCCCATATGACTACTGCCCTGACCCCAGGTAATGTGGTCATGCCCAACTGCTTGCAGTGCAGAAGCAATGCCCTACAAGGAGCATTGCACCCTTCCTTCTGGAGGCTTCCTGGAGTATGAGGCATTCCCTGCTACTTTCTGTTAAGTGCCAGCCTCACTGTCTGCTTCGGTTCCCTTTAGCACCTGGGCCTCTGGACTCCTGCCATGATTTCTGCTTCTGCCTAAACTATGCCTTTCTTCTGCCTTGCTCTGGCTCCATGCCTTTAGAGGTTTTAGTCTCAGTGATCATAATGACTACCCTGTCATGGCTCTTAGCCCCTATGAGAGGGAATCCAGCAAGCTGGAAGACCAGGGTTTTTTCTTTGGCCCTAGAAAGAGTAGACCTGAATTGAGAACACGTACCTAGGAGTAGACTGTTATTGTTATTGTAAGTGCTATGCAAAGTATTTTTGAAAGATTTGGCTTTTTATGTCACCTTACCTTGTTTAAGAAATGCCTAGGCATGTTTTTACAGAGTGTTTTCTCCTCTCTTGCCTGGTTCTTCTTGAGTGCAGTGTGAGTAGGAGTGTTGAACGGATTTGATCTCACTTTAGGGGAAGAATGTTACAACTTTAAAGAGGCTTGTTTTTCTCCAGAAAGGTTAGTAAGTCATTGAAGTTAAGCTAGTGCTAGCAAAAACTAAATTGTAAAGAGTCTGACTGTGATTTTCATGACATTTATTAACAGTTCTGGTGAAATAAATTGTAGTCACTTTGCAACTTCAGCACTAATGTTTGTTTTGTGATATGCCTGGAAAGCTGGGTGAAATGCACAATGTCATCTGTAATTATTGCTTTAAATGGAGTTGCGAATGGTCACTGCAGTAACTGCTCAAAATGGCCTTCTGGTGATTTTTTACAGCAGACATCTTGAACAGACCCTATGCTAAACAATCCCAACACTGCTTGCAATTAGGTTTCATTTCTTCTGTCCACATAGCTGGATTCTTAAATTATGTTTAAGTGTACATGACGGATCAGACTCCTATCATGTGTTTCGGTAGGAGTCTTCACCTGCTGAAAATAAAATCTCCCAGAACTCTGGATAGTTATTTGATGAAGCTTGTAAATGATAGAAATTACCCTAATAACCTTCCAACCTATGTTAAATTGTTTGTTTTTTATTTCGACCCATTAGAGCTTTTGGGGAGGTAGGAGTATGGAAGTATGTTATTCTTCAAAGTTAATTTGTTCTAAAAGAAGCTACTCAGAAGGACCATTTGGCTTTACTGTCCTCTGCTTCCTTGCATGGCTCTAGCTACTCCAAAGGACACTGATATTCTGATAAGGGTGACCATCTAGTGTTAGAAAGTCCATGTTAGGGCAACAAAGTACCATTTAGCATAGCCCTGAGACAATTCTACACTGCACCAGATTCAGACTAATTCACAGCATTTCCCTCCCCCCCCCCCATTGCTGAGCACATGCTGATGGCAGCTAAAGCAGGGGAGAAAAAATGGCCAATTATTTACTAACGAAGTTAATGGGTAGCCTGAGTAAAGCCTCCATTAGGATTCTTCTGGCCCACTGATTGTAAGAGTCTGTCACAAAGTCATTGTTTGCTCAAAGGACTGTCACAAATATGGTACCAGCAAAGAAGGGGATGGCATGTGTAGTCTCTGTGACACAGCAGTCAAAATTTTATCTTTTGGGTATACAAGAAACTATTTGTTTGTTGATGTTAGTAAGTACGTATCAGGAGGGTTGTATTTCTCCTAGAGATCATGTAAAACAGTGCTTACAACGTGCACCATAGAAGGTAGCTTACCTGAAAATCTAAACACAGCAGAAAAATTTCTTCCATGAGAGCACACTGTATAGCAAAGGAAATGATACCTGTAGTGGTTGTATCCAGGCCCTGAAATCAGTTCCCGTAGAAAAAGAACTGTACAGAAACCAGGATATGAGCCAAGAAAATGGACCCAGAGGCAGACAAGAGGAGTGCCCATCTCTACACCATTAAATACAATGCTGTGGCTATTTCTCCATCTGTGGCATGTGTGACAGCCCTCCATCCCCATTACAATTCTGATGTTTTTGTGCTGACAACAACTTAGTGAAATTAGGGAACAATGCCATATTCATTGAGAAACTGCAGAGCTAGCCAGAGATCCCTTTCGAGAGAGTGGGTTGCTGTGCCAGGGAACATCACAGCCTCATGCTTTTGGCCACTTTCACAGACTCTTTCACTTTGTGAGAGGCACTGTGGCTCCTTGCATGGTGAGCACAGAGGGCTGGCAAGGATGAGTCAGTGAGTCAAGCTGAACTAGCCAATAACAAATGCTTACTGGAAGGCGTATCTTAAACCTTAGATGGCCCAAGCAGCACTATTAAGAGATGTTTCTCTCCACTCAAGAGCTGTTTCTGAAAGGTAAGTCCCAATGATTTTCTTTGGAGAGTGAAGCAGAGCCATGACCACCCTTGCAAGTGATAGCAATGGGTATAATGCTTGTGGATAGGAAACACAGCCAGGAGACTGCCTGCTTTCCTTCCCCTCAGGGCTTCAGACCTCCAGCCTTGGCACTATCCCTGGCCACAAGGTGACCAACCAGTTAGAATAAAGGAGCTCTTCCTTCATTTGAAGCTATTCTATTTAGCACAGCAGAACGAAAATTGGAGTTAGAATCAGGAATGCATGCCCTTGACCTGTGCTTTCCTTCGGACAGGGGAGAGCTGTGTTTCAGTCTGTGCCTTCAGTGTTTGTTTAACCTGAGTACACAGCCACAGCCACAGACTCCACGGCCAGTGTCACTTTTAGGCTGTTACTGTAACACTCCAGTGTTGAACTGGTAGTGATATTTCATCTCTGGTAACTGAAGCTGGAGCTGTTAGGTGGGTTCTTTTTTCACCCACTTTCTTTTTCTATTTAGAAAGCACTCCTTCAGGGTGCATCCCTGTCCTTAAGACCAAATAATTTTTCATATTGATTTCTTTCTGTTTTAACTGTGTTCATCATCAAAAGCAGCATACATAAATACATGGGTTTATAGCTACCCGCAGTGTTTGTTCTGTGCAGTATTGCAGGGCTTTTAACACATCAGATAAAAAGCTGAAGAGCAAAGTGCCATTAAATTGGACCTTACTCCACAAATAATACCAGTAGAGTGACATGGATTTCTTCAGTATGTACTTCAGTACAAGACAAAATATTGGAATCTGGAACTTGAATTCAGGGTAGGATTTTAAATTTCACATCCTAGGCCACAACAGTGCCATCAATTTCAGGTGAGAGGTCCACAAGGAATTGAAAGTCAAGGTATTTTGAAGAGGTTCTGCCTACACTTGACTTGCTAATATAGTTTACCAATTCACGGACAAAAGCGGGGAGTGTCTGAAGAAGGGTTAGTAGAACTGGCAAGGACTGTACTAGTTGACTAATTCACTAATGCTGATCAATTTATTAGCTGGGAACTCTCTGCCTGTCAGCTTTTGAGAAACTTCCGCACGTATTCAAAAAAGCTTGTAGCATCTTTTTTTCTCCCCATTCTGGCCCTCATTTGACTACTTCTGCCTGACAAGACCCGTTGTCAGCCATGGCGAGCCAAAGGGCAAGCTAATGTTAATCAAACTGCCATCCTGCAGCAATCGAAAATGAATTAGTTCTGAGAAAGAAGAGGGATGGGGATGGTGGGTGGAGGGGCAAAGAGCTGGCAGTAGAGAAAACTGCCTAACAGCCTGTCTGCAGAGTCAGCTGTCTGTGAGTATAAAGATGGACTGAACCTTCACTTCTCTCACTGCTGACTCTATCACAAACATCTCATGTATACAAATAATACGTAAATATACACATACATAAATACATATATACATGTGTGTACACATACATAAATACCAACATATACAAGATGAAACTTTTTTTTTTCCTGGTAATGGTGCCTTTACTCTCATGCAAAAGAGTCAAGTCATGTGGAAGAGTATGTGTAACAGCTGTAGGTAATTATAAGGCATACATATATATATCTATATGGGATAGAAAGAGGGCATATGTCTACCTAAGGAAAGACCCAACCCTGAAGGGGGCAAGACCTTCTGCTGCACAGCAGAATAAGGGAGTGAGCAAAAAACTTAAGGACAAAGCAGACTACAGTTATACAGAATAGAGAGGAAAAACATAAGCTAGCGGAAAGTTAGCTATTAGAGGATGGAGAGAAACAATAAGAGTCAGTCTAGCTATCGTATGAGATAGTACCGAGGGGAAGAAGGGAGCTCTTTTATTGATTCAAAGCAAAAAGCTGAGAACCAGTGCAGCAAGGCAAGCAAAGTGTGGCTCTCAATACAAACAGCAGCACAGTGCTTAAACAAAGGCAATTTATTTATTTGAACAGTTCTGTCTGAACATATTGAATAGGCCTTACTGGGTAATAAGAAAACAGGTCCAGATCCTAATGGTTTGGAACGGGTATTTTTAATGAGTGGGTGTCCCCTAGCACCTTGATTAGCTCTCTTGTAAGAATGCAGAAGGTCTAGTGTATTAGGAATACATTTTTTGGTGATATAAATAATCATTTACTTTGAGGATTTAGAATTTGCTCAGATCAGTGCATTTTGTTTGTCTGTTTCCATAAAGTAGACCTGGGATTAAAAAATGTGAGGCAAACAGCATTTCATTCTACTCAGAATGCTTTTTAAGCTCCATTCTCCATTATTTTGAAATAAACCATCTGCAGTTCTGTTGCAAAGCAGAATCTCATTAAGGAAGACTAATTGATTCACCTTTTAGTCAGGATGCATGGGAGATTATTATTTATCAGTTCACTACCAGGAACTGTTTTAACACCTTAATAAATCTTCTGAGCAGCTTGGATATGAGGTAGAGAGATGTTTCTAATTTATTTTGTTATGTCATCAGAATAGTTAAGCCCACTACGGAAGAAGAATACAATGCTATGGCCTCATTTTAGCATTATCGTATGCAATTGTTCTGCTCATTTTAAATGTTAGACTGATGACCTGTTAACGTATTATACTAGTACCACTCTACTGCTCAAAATCTCAGCAAACTTTACTCAGCATTTTCTATTAGTGAAGTGATTAGATAAGTTAATCCACTTACACTCTGCAGTAATATTCTTGCCTCTTTAAAAGCAGATATGAATGCACAGTCATAACCTCAGAAGAATCAAATATGATCGTGAGCCTCAACTCCCACTCATTTCATAAGCCTGTCTCTTCAAAATATTCTTTTACTCTCCATCAAAATGCTATTTATTGTCTCTCTCTGTAGACATAGTTATTAGACATTTCATATATAATGCCTCATATGTTTTCCCACTCACAGGGGTTTAAGCTGTCAGCTAGGGGGTTTGAATAGCAAGTAGGAATAGATGAAGATAATGACATTAACACTATACTGCCACAATAAAAATTGCATTAAATGTCTTGAGATGTAAAAGTATATCAAATACCTTAATGTGAGCTGAATAGAAAGTCATTATCTTCTAAAGCTATTGTTTTTATAAATCAAGAGGCCTCTTATTTAGTGAATTAGTCTCTGCAATGGTTTACTGTACCTTATTGGTACAGTAACTTAATGGTTTCCTGTATTTAACAACATTCAAACATTCTTGTTACTCCCAAGACAATTAAGAGAACTATCATACCTCAGTTTCGTAGACGTATTGTAGTTTATTTGAATTTTGGGTTGTTCAATACCTCTGAAAGTCGGTCGTTCTGGCTTGAATGTTTAAATATTGATGTAAGAATTGAACAGGTTAGAATATGTCAGGTTTGGGAAGTGTTTTTGTCAAATATGTTAAAAAGTGGGACATTTGCAGGCATGCACTTGTTTCCCCTCCCGAGTGTGCGGGGGTACATGCTCATCAGCCTATATAATCATGTGTTCATCAGCCTCTGTGGCTGATGATGTCAGCCAGTCCAGAGTTGAATTTACAAGATAGAAGACAAGAGGTGAAAAGGAAGCTACTAAAAGCAAGATATATCTCTTCTTTTCGAAATATCCCCAAACAAGGGTTCTGGCTGTCACTTACGAAGTGCAGCATCTACTCTAGAGCACATTCAGCAGAGAAGAGGGTTCATCTCAGATATTCTACATCCCACAGGCGTGCTCTAGCCATTGATTATATGAATTTTTTCAAAGGAGTTGGTTTCTCTTCTCTTTCCCAAAAGACCTCTACAACTCTTGGTTTTACTCCACTGTAGGACTAGAGGATTGAACATGCAAGCATTTCCTCAAAGAACAGGCGATTTCATGCCCATCTGCAGGTAGCAGCGTATTGCTAGACACTCAGGTTTGAGAGCTTTAGCTGACATGAGTTAACCAAACCAAAAAAGTGAGGAATCTAATTTTGGAAGAAGGTCACCTTTTATAAAGTGAGAGAGATCACTCCAGGGGAGCGAGTCCAAGTCAAAGCTCACCTTAACTGCTCTGGATCACTGTGAGGGTAGTCAATGAAACATAGCTCGGGTTGGGGGGCCTCCAGTGGGTGCATGCAGCTGGGGATGTGCATGTGGGACATAGCTATAGGGGACCCCCTTACACCCTTCCTGGGAAACCTGGAGGCATGACTACCTCTCTGAAATGCCTGTACACCAATGCATGCAGCATGGGGAACAAACAGGAGGAGCTAGAGATCTGTGTGTGGTTGCAGGGCCGTGATCTCATTGCAATCACAGAGACATGGTGGGATAGCTCACATGACTGGAACACTGTCATGGATGACTATGTGCTTCTTAGGAAAGACAGGCCGGGGAAGTGAGGTGATGGAGTTGCTCTTTATGTGAGAGAGCAACTGGAATGCATCGAGCTCTGCCTGGGAGTGGAGGAGGAAGCAGACGAGAGCTTATGGGTGAGGATTACAGGGCAAGCTAACATGGGGGATGCTGCTATGGATGTCTACTACAGGCCACCTGATCAGGAAGAGGAAGTCGATGAGGCCTTCTACAGACAGCTGGAAGTAGCTTCAGGATCACAGGCCCTGTTTCTCATGGGGGCCTTCAGCCACCCTGACATCTGTTGGAAGGACTACATAGCAAGGCACAAACAGTCCAGGAGGCTCCTGCAGAGCATCAATGATAACTTCTTGACACAGGTAGTGAAGGAGCCTACGAGGAAGGGGGTCCTGCTGGACCT
Organism: Rhea pennata; assembly: GCF_028389875.1. Lineage (NCBI taxonomy): Eukaryota > Metazoa > Chordata > Aves > Rheiformes > Rheidae > Rhea > Rhea pennata. The sequence goes on from NC_084663.1 coordinate 119,443,434, forward strand.
TATCCTAATGAGCATCCCAATGAGAAAGAAGTCTAGCAAAGAGGACAGGAGATCTGCCTGGATGAGCAAGGAGCTCCTGGCAAAACTCCAGCAGAAGAAAAAAGTACACAGAATGTGGAAGAGGGGACAGGCTACTTGGGAGAATTACAGGAATGCAGTCAGAGCATGTAGAGATGCTGCGAGGAAGGCTAAGTCTTGCAAGGAATGTTAAGGACAACAGGAAGGGCTTCTTCAAATACATCAGCAGCAAGAGGAGGACTAGGGAAAATGTGGGCCCGTCCTGAATTGGGCAGGGGCCTGGTGACAAGAGATACAGAGAAGGTAGAATTACTGAATGCTTTCTTTGCTTCAGTCTTCACTGCTAAGGGCAGCCCCCAGGAATCCTGCAGCGTGGACGTGAGGGAGAAAGTCTGGTGAAGGGAAGACTTTCCTTTGGTTGGGGAGGATAGGATCAGAGACCTTCTGGGCAGGCTAGACATCCACAGATCCATGGGGCTGGATGGGATGCACCCACGGGTACTGAGGGAGCTGGTGGGTGTTGTTGCCAGGCTGCTCTCCATCATCTTTGGAAGGGCCTGGAGAACTGGAGAGGTGCCTGAGGACTGGGAGAAAGCCAATGTCACTCCAGTCTTCCAAAAGGGCAAGAAGGAGGACCCAGGCAACTACAGACTGGCCAGCCTCACCTCCATCCCTGGAAAGGTGATGGAACAGCTTATTCTGGATGTCATCTCCAGACATATGGAGGAGAAGAAGGTGATCAGGAGTAGCCAGCATGGATTCATCAAGGGGAAATCCTGCTTAACCAATCTGATAGCCTTCTCTGATGGAATGACTGGCTGGGTAGATGAGGGGAGAGCAGTGGACATTGTGTACCTTGACTTCAGCAAGGCTTTTGACACTGTCTCCCATAACATCCTCCCAGATAAGCTCAGCAAGTGTGGGTTGGACAAGTGGCCTGTGAGGTGGATTGAGAACTGGCTGAAAGGCAGAGCTCAGAGGGTCGTCATCAGTGGTGTGGTGTCTAGCAGGAGGCCTGTGGCTAGTGGAGTCCCCCAGGGCTCAGTACTGGATCCCATCCTGTTCAACTTCTTCATCAATGACGTGGATGAGGGGACGGAGTGCCTCCTCAGCAAGTTTGCTGATGATACCAAGCTGGGAGGAGTGGCTGATACACCAGAGGGCTGTGCTGCCATTCAGGGAGACCTGGCCAGGCTGGAGAGTTGGGCGGAGAGGAACCTCCTGAGGTTCAACAAGGGCAAGTGCACAGTCCTGCACCTAGGGAGAAATTACCCTAGGCATCAGTACAAGCTGGAGGGGCTGACCTTGTGGAGAGCAGCTCTGCAGAGAAGGACCTGGGAATGCTGGTAGATGACAAGATGACCATGAGCCAGCAATGTGCCCTTGTGGCCAGGAAGGCCAATGGTCTCCCGGGGTGCATTGGGAAGGGTGTTGCCAGCAGGTCGAGGGAGGTGATTCTGCCCCTCTCCTCAGCCCTGGTGAGGCCATATCTCGAGTGCTGTGTCCAGTTCTGGGCTCCCCAGTACTAGAGAGACATGGAGCTACTGAAAAGAGTCCAGCATAGGGCTCCGAGGATGATCAGAGGGCTGGAGCATCTGCCCCATGAAGAATGGCTGTGAGAGCTGGGCCTCTTCAGCCTGGGGAAGAGAAGATTGAGGGGGGATCTTATCAATGGGTATAAGTATCTGAAGGGAGAGTGTCAAGGGGGCGGGGCCAAACTCTTTTCAGTTGTCCCGTGCGACAGGACAAGAGGCAATGGGCAGAAATTGAAGCACAAGAAGTTCCGCCTGAACGTGAGGGGGAATTTCTTCCCTGTGAGAGTGACGGAGCACTGGAAGAGGTTGCCCAGAGAGGCTGTGGAGTCTCCTTCTCTGGAGATCTTCAAGGCCCGCCTGGATGCAACCCTGCCTAACATGCTCTAGGTGACCCTGCTTGAGCAGGGGGTTGGACTAGATGATCTCCAGAGGTCCCTTCCAGCCTTACCGATTCTATGATTCTGTGGGATCACTAGGGTTTCTTTCTCCACTAATTCCAAAGGGGCCTAAGAAGACCAGACAGTGATAATGGGTGCTTAAAGTTAGGAACACTGAACGCTCTCGAACGCACCTGTTATTATTTCCCAATGTGCTAAAGGTGGTATTTAAAGCTTCCTGGCAACATCGGCTACTGTACCAAAATCTGCAAAGCACATGCCATCGGTTTTGAGACAGAACTTTATCTTAGTGAAGACCTTTCTTTAAAAAAGGATAGTAACATATGGCCCAGCAGATCAGATCTAAGATACATAAACTTATATAAGCTTCTGTTGTCAATAAACACTACACAGACATAGTCTAACCAAGGAACAGGATTTCTTTCTGAAAGAATTTGCTGAGATACCTGACTGACACTAATTTTCTCAGGAAAAAGAGAGGATAAGTGTTAGTGAGTGCCCCAACTGGTTAAGAACTGAGCTTGCCTTTTAATAAAGAGACCTTCCTCTCTGCCCAGTAAACCCTGAACCAACAAATCCAAACTCCTGGGTGTGAGTTTTTCTGAATTTGGCAGCAGCTGTTGCTCAATAAGTACGAATAAGTAAGGAGGAAATTATTAGTCTGTGAATTAAATATGGGCATGAACACACTAGTTATCTCCTAAGCAGCAACTGCTGTTTTGTTACACTGAATTGATAATGATCATCTCTATATTTTATTAGATATAATAAGTTCTCTTTTCCTGATTAAAATGGGGATCTATGTCCTGACTCACCATAGGATTTTTCATGCTGGGTCTGCCTCCTTTGTATTTTTATTGTTGAATATAAAACTAAAACAAAACAGGAAATGCATTTAAAGACTATATGTCAAATAATCAAGCAGTAGTGAAGTTTTCTCTTAATCCTTTTCTCATGCTGAGATCTCTATAAAATAGTTCATAGAAAAGAGGGATGATTTTTACCCATTGTTAGGCCAGTTCCAGGACACAAGAACAAACATACTTGATATGTCTTGAAAATATACCCATTTCTTCCATCTGTGCTTAGTATTAGAGCAGAGAAGGGTAGTAAAAATCTAGTTACCTCCATGCGGTCTTTCAAGATTGACGCCTTCTCCTACGATGAACTCCTACGATGAATTCATCCTGCTGCATTCAACTATTCCAGATGTTTAGGATGACACTAGCATATCAAAACAGGCTGAGGGAGAGGAGTTCTGCATGGTCACCCTGCACCTGAATCACATCAAGGGGTCTGCAGGGAGTCTTCGCTGTTTGCCAACAGTGCGGTGACTGTGAGCTGGAGGCCATGGGTGCTGGCTGGTGGGGGTGACCCTGGCCTTTGCAAGCCTGCATGAGTGTTGAAGAGTCTGGAGAAGCAAGGTGTGAGTAGGGTGCCTACTTTCCCACCTATTTATGGAAAATGAGGGCAAATACGGCCAAGTGTGAAGGCAGTGGCTGCTGCTGCCTGGCAGCAAGTCTTGCTGTGCAGAAAGGACTGGATAGAGCCAAAGGGAACAGGGAAGAGCAGGAACAGGAACACCTGGGGAGGAGCGAGGAGGTATTTGGTAGGGAGCGTTTGTGCTCAAGGAGCCCTGCTACAGCTCTGATAATATTTGCACATTTTCTGATACATTTTTCAGCCTTTTTCCCATAGATATTTTTCAAGAGTTTCTGGAGTCTGAGACTTTGAATGGAGGTTGATGTATCTCTTCTTCCCTTCTGTTTATCCCTAGTGGCATCTGCCCATTGGGAACCCACAGCAGTGCTGTGACTACACTGCTGAATTCCCCAGTCCAGCAGATCCCCTTCATTCAGAGAGCAGGATGATGAAGAACACAGTGCCCAATGAGAGAGACACCAGGGCACTGCTGCCTGCATCCTAATCCTTCTTCCACTTGCATGGGCCATGCTTTTTTGACCATATGGAAAGGCACATTCTCCGGGAAATTAACCACCCTACAAAATCATTGTCTTAGTGGTGTAGCCACACTGAGAAGATGCAGCTATTGTGTTAGGCAGATTCAGCCTGTCGTGGGTGCAGTGGTGTTGTGTAAACTGGACAGCTTGTTCTCTCTGTGGTGTTTATGGTACATGACATTGTAGTTCACTGCTAGTACACTCATACCTGTGTCTTCTCGCTCCTAGGCACAGACATAGTGAGCCAATTTTCCTTTCAAAGTCAAAGTCCATTGTCAAGAGTGTTTCTGACATTTTGACACACAAAGATGTTTTCTCTTAAGTGGCCTTATGAACTGAACATGTCCTAACCACTGTGTCCACTTGAGCTTTCAAGTAGTTCTAGTACTCTGGTTTTAGTAGGGTATGTTTCCACAGGTTCTTCAACACTTTAATGTTCTCCCTTTATGCTGTGGCCATGTCACAGTTTTTAATAAGGGTCTAAGAGAGATGAGAGTCCACAAGCAGCTCTACATTGTACATTTTGCCCCAAACTTTAGCCCAGAAAGCCTCCTAGTGTGCTGTTTTGTCTAACTTGTGCATGCACATGCAAATCAAGGAACAGTCAAGCCAAGTCTTATATAGCTGCAGCTGGTGAGCTGCTCCTTGCAAGAAAAGAAACATTTCAGAACAGATTTAGTCACTGGCATTTGTTTTGACTGGTTGTATTGTTCCAATGCCTTCTTTCTTCTGCTGGGAATTCAGGAAATTGCAGCTACATGACAACTGGCAAGGTGCAAGCTCAACTTTAAACTGTCATCTGCTAGTTTAGTAGTTCAGCTGAAATGCAGTTGCTCAGGGTGTGAACACTCCTGGATGGTTTAGTGTAAAGTCAGACTGAGCAATATGAACCAGTGCTGAAGCAGATAAGCAGCTTGCTTAGCTTTGAATGTGTGGGACTGTTTTCTACCACCACTTTGCTGCTAGCTCCCATCTTGATGTCCTGAGTTCCCAAATGTCTCACTGTCCTGTCCACTGTCTACACAGCACGTCTGGGTGAAACAGGTTCACCCAACAGGACTTACTGATCTTTCTGTCCTCTGGGCTCCAACGATGTCCAACAGTGATCAGATAAGACAAAATAGCTAAAGTCTAGAGACAGCCTGCAAAATGGAGTCCTGACATGAGGGCAAGAACAACAGACTTGACTGTGCTATATACAGCTTTCTGGACAGTGGTGTCAGATACTCACTTGTGACCTTTTTGGGACTGTCACCATCTCCTGCTCCCCTACTATGGAGCTGTCAGCTCACACATTTCCAGGAGCAAGCTGCAGCTTCTCTACAGCTCCCTGTCTGCTAGTGGGATCTGCTTGGCCTACCACTCTCAGCAGAAGGGGAAGCCATGGCCCTGCTGAGCACCTGTGTGTCTCCTAGTAAGACAAGCCCCTAAATAAGATGTCCTGGAATCACTTGGCTTCAGCTGTATGCCATGTCCTCCTCTTGATACATGAGTAACCTGGGTGTCTTTCCTCAGTCATCATCACCTCTTCCTTGCGGACTCTGTGACCTTGCTTGTGGGGTCCAACAAAAGACATTGCCAAGGAGGTTGAGTTCTCATGCTGGCTGCAGTGCTCCCTTCACTTTCAAGCATAGCTCTTCTTTTCTTTCTGCACATTTCATGTTAACATTTGGCCTGACATTAGACAACTGCTCAGAAACCATGATAATGAACATAGTACAGAAGTGCCAGGAGTACATTAGTACTGCTTTGTGAACTTATTTCCCCTGAATGCTAGAGGACTGTAAAGTAGCCGATATATGGGCTGCTCACTGCTTTCCTTTGGATACCTGTCCTAGGAATCAGAGAAATCCTATTCCAAACTCAGATGTTAGTTATGTGGCTGCTTTCTACTTATTTCCAGCCTCCCTGCAGTACTGTGCTTTGTCACAGTGTGATATTGAATTAATCACCACTGTATTTCAGCTGGTGCCTCATTTAATCCCCCCCCCTTTTTTTTTTGAATAAGTCAGAAAGCAAAACCCAGGTAGCTTTCCAATTACAACGTGCCTAAATGACATGCACGCTAGCTTAGCCAGTATGCTCTTTCTTTCTTTCCTTCCCTCTTTTTGTCAGCACAGCATTTGGGTTTTTCACAGCACTTAATTTGCCTTCATCAGGAGACATGCTAATTGTCAATAATCATCGCTTGTCCACATGAATGAACATGGAGATTCACACTGTATGCAATGGAGGAGCCTGTGAACTTGGCAGGAAAATGCTAAGCATCCCTTATTGAGGAAAGAACTGCTCACGTTGCTGCAATATTTTGTTTGCTTTCATTCTCTCACTTATCTGAAACATTTACTGAGCACAGGTGTCTGTCATGGAGGCAGGAACTGGTTCATTTTCACCTCTTACCTCTGTTTCTTGCAATTCTCTGCTGCTTGCTCTGTCTCTGTAACACTACAAAAATAAATTAGTGTTCACAGGTTACACCAACTTCCAGATTTTGTTCATTTGGTTGTTATCTTGTGGCTGTCTCTATCACAGTACAAAAAGTATGAATTTCATTGATCACAACAGACTGCTGTTTCCTTTGCAGTATTTTTTGAAAGAAAGAATAGCTTGTAGTTAGCAAATACAACTCACTTCATCCTGGGTAGCAATATCTCCTGTGAGAAAGGGTTAATGGTGGAAAATGAGACCTAAAACTTTTTAGATGCAGGAATTCTTTGGGAATTACAGACCTTTTGGGGTCAGATTCTCTGCTGCAGCCAAGGTCTGCTGGGGCCTGGGTTGCTGGAAGCCAATTACGAAGTATTTGTGTCTGGTTGCAGCAGCCTGCGGATTGCTTTAACTGGAACTCAGCTGGCTTTGGTTCCCTAGGGAGAGCAAGGCAGTTCAGGATAGCTCCAACACATGTGTGCTGCCCATTCTCCTTCTCACCTATCTATTCAAAGCCAAGTAGAGGGAGTTTAAAGAGACAGAGAGAAGCTTGGCTTGCCAGAACAAACCAGTTTCTGGCTTGATGGCAGATTTGCCGCAGAGAGCCAACCTGATCTTTGACCTGCATCTTACACAATCTTTTTGAGACTACATTTATATTGTCTTTGGACAAGTCTCAGTTCAAGTCCTGAGACATCTATAGCTCAAGTTGTCTACACTACACTGAATTTATAGGCAGAACTGAGCTGTGACCTTTCCTCACCCCTGGACTGAGCAGCTCTGCTTGAACAATCTATAGCTTTCTTTTGACTAAAGTCAGAGGGAAATCATGATGGCATTGGGGGAAACTGAGGAACATGGATGTAAGGGAACACTTGAGACCTGAACATATTTCTAAGGCAAGTCCATCTGCCAGTCTAAATGCCCAGCTGCTTGGTACCTCCTCAAACATAGCAATGCCCTTGAAGTAGCTGTTTGTGCCATATAACAAAGTTCCAAGCTGATCTTGTTTGTGTATGTGGCTCTAATTAAAGGGTTACTTGGTAGCCAGATAATGTCATCAATATCCATGCTGATTTGTGGTGAAATGAAAGCTGAGCAGCACACCACAGTGTGATAGAAACAACTATTCTTGTATAATATGGGGATACAGGAAAGCAACACACTTTTCTGAAAGAAAGAATACTGTAAAGAAAATAGAAGGATGTTTGAAAACCGTAAAAGATGTGGTCTGTGCAGAAAAATAGTCACTCTGATGTGTAGGACACACCAAATTTCAAAATACCATCAAGAGAGATTACAGTATTTTACAGGAAGGTAACATTTAGAACTGATGCTTGATATTTCAAAAGTCAACTGCATAAGTGCTGCACATCAATATAGATATTTATATGTCATAATTGAAAATTTAACTGATTTTGTTAGGCAAGCTATACAACTGAACAGCTGCTGTTGTAAGATTGTGGCCTTTGTTCTCTATACTGTTTTTTCTGGCTCTGTTTCCTGACAAATATGAAATCGTAGGTTTAGATTTGGGTTAATTGCTTTTTTTAGACCTTCTCATCCATCTTTGCAGATAAAAGCACTTTGCATGGCTTTCTGGAGCAGCTAGACATAAGAGAGAATGATGGATCTCTAGGAGTGAATTAGGGGAGACCAGGAGGTGCAGGTGGAACAGGAGGTGGTACAAACATTAGAGAGGGGACAGACTTACTAACTGAATATGAAGGGAAGAAACCATGATAATTTGTTTGCTACAGAAATGAGGCAATGATGTGGCCCTTAAACTTCTTTTGAATTTGCATGTTATCTTTGAATGTTTGGCCAGCTTAGTTTATCCTAAGTTAAGGTACAGCCTGATAGTTCTCTGTGCACCAGTAATTGCCTTTGTTGCTATGCATGGGTATGTGTTCTATACAAACACAGTGAAAATGGTGAAATTTTGGGGAAGGGGCTGGCTGCAGTAATTAGACAGGTATATATACCTCTGTACTGGTGTAAGAAAGTTGTCAGTACAAAGACTGTACCCATCAAATCCATTTGTTTGACTAAAATTTTACAAAAGCTGAATGGTGGTTCACACAAGGGAAACTGGATCACTTTAGTTACTGACTTGGTGATATACGTATTGCTTTATTTCCTTGTTTTAAACAGAACTGCTAGGCATACAAAATTACTTTTCAGTGTATATGAAATGTTGAATGACTGCAGCATCTGAGTCTACTAACTTATACGGGACACTGTTTCCTGTATAACTGCCAGTCTGCTTCAGGCAAAATGTGCAGTTGCACAGATTTACAGCCTCAAGTCAATGGATTTCTTAAATCGCCTAATCCCTGTTTTGGGGGTGCGAGTGTTGCACAGCCCCTGCACAAACCCTCTGTTAACAGCTCAGTTTCACCTCTCCTTTATTAGTTATGCTATGATTTTCAGCTTATCTGTCAACTTCCTGAAAGCTCAGGACTCTTTGATTCCAGGTTATTTGTTTTTTAAGTGCCAGCTTTGGCCAAACTAGCTGCAAAGGCAACTTTCAGAAATCCTGAACATTTTCCAAAGCTGGCAATGCAGATGCTTCAGGAAAATCAGTTTTCCTCTAGCTTTCTGTTCAGAAGAGCACTTAGGGCTTGGATCTGCTCTACTCTGCTGCAGGTGAGCATGATGTTTTCTCCTGCTTAGTTGTTCTTGGGCCAGGATTAAATCAAGCAAGTGAGGAGTAGCGTGTTTTTATCTTTAACCTTCCTTATAAGGTACATATCTTTATCTTTATACCTATCTATCAGATATATAAAACCATGCTAAGCCCTGCTTCCTCTGGCTGAGGAAAAAGGAGTACAGTTTCCAATGGACTAAGTGGTATTTGTTCAAAATATGCTACATTCATTGAACTTGGAACTACACCCCCCACTCCCACCTTCAGACTTTCTACTTGGTGTGAATCCCTTGATTTTAAGAAGTAAATCCAGTCTTGGTCAGTAGCACTTGAATACTTTGCCAGTCAGACACCTAGCTTAGAGTTTCTCCCTGAAGGGGTTCATCTCAGTCCACTGGCTACAGAAGGAGCCAGTTTGTACTAGCCCTCTTCTCAGAAGGCTTTAACTCTTACCTTTGGAAAAGTCTTCAGTGATCTTTACTTACACACTGTCAGCTGTGAAGTGGTTAATAGTGTTGACATTTTAAGGTGCTCAGCCTTGAAGGGGGAAAAAAAAACCAGTCATCACATGCAGCTCTTGTTGTGAGCAATATAAGAAAAGTTATCTCTTTCTCTCTGTCATTGCAGCTTGCTGTAGCAGGCTGTAGTTTTTCAATAAAATCTGCACCTCTGCAGGTTATCTAGCGGTTGTGCTATGTGCTGTGCTATTCCTCTGCATTGTGGTATTTCTCTGGGCAATTCAGGCTACCTTTAATGAAATTATTCAGCCAGACCCTGGTCTTTCTGTTTAGAAAGTGAAAGAAATGAACTGATATTTTATCTGTCTGCTCAAGACCAAAAAATTTCTGGGGCTGTAGTAGCATGCAGATTTAAGAGCTGTCCACACCCAGAGCTACAGGCAAGTATCTACACTAGAGACTGATCCCTGGCACACCTGAACCTGCACCGTGCTAACTCAGAAGTGCCAGGAAGACTGTGGGCTGAGGGACATGTTAGCCCTCTAAGCTACAGAAGCTCTGAGCCAGAGCTATGATAGCCTGTTTTACGCTGCTCTGTTGACGCAAAGTAGGTACACAGCTGAGAAATCGAGCCCCTTTGGTGAAAGGGAATTGGAGGATGGCAAGGAACCGTGAGACTGATGGGAAACAGCCCACACTCCAGCCACCTCAGGGTCAACACAAATGTAACCATAGTCTTCAACTAGTTTTTAATTTCCCCTTCAGCTATGCTGAGAAGCTGAGGCTTAGCAACTATGAGCATCTCAAATACATGAATATCTCTTACTACATTTTGATATTTGCTCAAGGGCCTTAATAGTTTTTCCCCCTAAAACTGGTGGAAAATACGCTTATAGGTCCCGAGGAGTTAAAAAAATAATTAGGGCTCAATAATTTGTTCAGTTTTCATAATGTTCATTATGAAAACTGTAGGAGAAGTGGTGACTTGTCCAGATATTAATAGCTTCTGTGCTTTAAGTACACCCTGTATTTCATTTCATAGGGGGCCTGCTTGTGTAAACACATCCTTAATAAAAGTCTACATTGTCAGTGCAAGGGGTTTATGCATTTAATTGGTTTGGCCATGGTAGGTAACAGATTCATAAACATCCATAAACTCTACCTGTTGTGTGTCTTTTCTCTGCAGGATAAAGAGTTTGTTCCCATAACCACAGGGAATAGTTTTAATTACACATGGGGATCCCATAAAAGGGGAGGAAAAGCTCTGTGAGGCTTCTAAGAGTTATAATTGTTGGTGGGATTTATCTTACGTTACTGCAGTCATTGATTATGTAGGCGTCTCATGTAAGGCAGCTGTCTGGATTTCTTCTATAAGTGAGAAATAGGCATTTTCAGTGGGATTTTCTCCCATCTTTAAATGAATGTCTAAAGCTGGTGGACTGAATCTCACTCTAAAGGTATTTCTGTCTGTCTACTGAGCAGCAAAGAAATTTAGGTGATTTCAGACACAGCTAGGTGAGATACTATAGCACAGGTGGATAGGATAGCTTACTTTCTGGGAAAGTTTGTGCTCAGGAGTGATGAGTGCATGTGTATTTCTTAGCCCAGACGCTGGTAATACTAGAGCTGTGTGCTGCTGCTCCAAAAGCTCTGGTGCCCTTTGCCATGCAAAGGAATGTCCTGGAGCGTACATGGAGCTGGTCCTGGGCTGCGAGCCTGGGAGGTCTGCTGGAGGCAGGGCTAGGGCGCTCGGTTCTCACCTCGAACGGTGAGTCAGGGCTTTCCTTCTGTGTGGGCTTGGGGCAGGAGATTCACGGAGTCCTAGAACAACATTGATCATGACAGCTCCTTCGTGAGCTCCATTCAGCTGCTGTTTTACATTCTATTTTAAAATGCTTACAGAAAAATCTCTACTACTTTTTTTTTTTCTTCGTATGTATGTAATCAATCAAAACACTGGTAAATAGGCTGGATTTTTAATTCTCTTTCTGGACATCAATAAATTTCTGTGTCAGGTTTCATGTTTGTGGCCTGATCTTTGTTTTCCTAGGAGTACTAGAAAACACTGGAAAATAGGATTACATCTCTACAGAAAATAAACTGTTAGAGCAACATATGCATTCACATTTCTCATGGTAGTATATGCAGAAGTTTTAGTTTGAGGCTTGTGTAAGTGCAGAATGTTCCTAGCTTGACTCTGGAGTTTTCTTTTACTCAGGTATTGTTTGGATTTCTTTTTCTTTTTTCTTTTTTTTTTTTTTCAATATAGAAGATGAGAGAAGGAAAAAAACACACTCTCTACTGGGAGAACAGGCAAATTTGAAAAGCAGCCAATGAAAGATAACAACCAGGGAAATCTACAATGCAATATAATTGTGTTAATTTTCAGATGATTATGCATATTTGTTTTAAATCATTCTGCAAAAATCTCCCTGCCCTCAAAAGAATCTCTTCTCTTTCTTCGAATTTGCCAGAAATAAAAAGTAAGAAAACAATTATAATCTTGAACTTCCTTAAGCTGTTTAAATCCAGATCTGTTGTTAGAGAATCACCCTATTTCTCACTAACATCTTTTATATTACATACAAGCCTTCTGGTCCACTGTCACAAGTTACTGCAAGAATTATTTCAGAGCTATCTGGATTAGATCCTGGTAATTTATATGGTGTTAATGGAAAGTTACACTTGACTGAAATGTTCTTTCAATATTAGCATAACCCCATTCTTCTTCCCAAGTATGAGAATCGGAGCATAGAAGGGACTAGTGAAGGAGAACCTGAAGGCTGCAAGCTTGACCAAACACATTCAAGAAACTGAGTGGCCTTCAGGGAAGTAATATTTTTCCTCTCTCACTGGTTTTGTCCCAGCTTTGCTCTTCAGGTGGAGGCAGCACTTTGAACTCAAGTGTTTCCTGCAGTGGTATTGACTACTGATTTCCAGGGAGAGCCTCCAAACCCACGCGTTTCACAGACAGGTCCCTCTCTCCAGGCACATCCGTTAGACTGTATTTTTGCTGCCAAAGAGACATAGTTGCAGCTTTTCATATGCAGTTTCATATTGCATGTTTATCATTTTATTTTTACATCCAAACTAAGAGTGACATGCTCATAAGAAATCTGGCTGATCATTCCTAATCATCTCATCAATGATCCATCTATAGCAGAGTTGAGTAGGGTAACTTATCTTCTGGGACTTGTTCATGCTCATGTACAAGTTAGGTCAATACAATTAAGTAGAACAGAAAAATATCTGCTAAATATGAGGGAAAATGACTTTTGATTGCCCTTCCTCTTTTTGTTCTGTTGTACAATGCTTACTTGATGAAGTTAGTTGCCCTTAAAATGAACTCTAAATTAATTTTATTTGTACAGAGGGTCAGCTTATAAATCAGCAACCTGAGCAGCAGTTTTACTACAGCATCCTAAGGTTTTAGAAAATCTAGGCCTTCTTGAAGGCACTGTCTGTGTGAAGGTACGCTCCCCCCCCCCACACACACTCCCAATGCTGCACCTGTTTCTTATCTGGATGCTGGAAAGGCAACATACTGCATCTTGGCATGGGGCAGGAGTGCCAGGATGAGTATCCTTAAGTTTTGAATGGCAGAATTACTGGAGGTTTCTCTGAAATAGGGTTTGTGAGAGATATATGCTACAAGAAATAACTAGAAGGCAACTAGATCCATCTTAGCCAAAATTGGAGACCCATCAACTTTAGCTGATTTCCTCCAAGATTTGCAGTGTTTACAGGGGGTTGTTCTGCCAGTTTAATACCTTTTCAAAGTTCTTGTGTAACCAACAAGTTTGGACTCATCTTTTCTTCCATTCATTTTTTCCTCTCTTCCATCCCCAAAAGTTCTATAAAACCTCATGCCAAACGTCTGTTGGTCTGTCTGGAGATAAATCTCTTGCGAGTTCTCTCTTTGTAGTCTGTAAATGGTTACACTCCTCTGGAGTGGTGCTTACAAGGATTTTTTTTTTTTTTTTGTTACATTGATCTATGTATCAAATTTGATTCTTAAAAAAGCAAATCCTTTGCGCTCATAACAAAATTGTGCACATGAGACAAGAAAATTCGCTTCTGTAAACTGCTCCTCATTTTTTCATTCCCTATTTAATTGCTTTCAATCCTTTTTTGGAAAGAAAATAATATAGAAATTATCTCTGCATCCTGGGAGCCAACTTCAAATATACTTTTGCTAATTACTTTTGTTACTATTGTTCATTATTTGCTTATGTGAGATTTTAAGGTAGGAACCTGAGCTATGCAAAATCTCAGTATGACAGTGAAATGGCAGTGATGAACCCTATATAGTTCCCAGCACATATTGGGATGCACAGTACTGTTTCCTGATGTGAAATCTGAGACACCGTACAGCTCACAGTTTAGGTTAAGATCACTCTATAGAGCCGCTAGCTTTTTAGATCAAACAGTAAAGTGAAGGAAACTCAGCAGGCTAGTCTGCAAGTCTGCAGGATTCATAGATCTGCCCTGAGTAATATTAAACCCATTGTAGGGGAGAAATGGAGCTGAGTGAATTGAAAAGAAGAAAGAAGAGAGGAGGGATTCTGGGAGCTGAGGAGCAAGTAAGAGAAAATAAAAATAATAATTAAAAAAACTCTTGTGAGTGGTGAAGTCTTGAAATAATCCACCTGAGCTGGGTTTCTTTAAACCTCCCCTGCCGATATCTGGAGAAAAACCTAATTGCTTTAGAATATGATGGTTCTTGTTTCAATTCGACATTAAGTGACCCTACCAAATACAGCCATAGAGTTTAAGGCTGGAAATAATGCTAATCACCTCCAGTGCAGCACCCTTTCCCAGTCCCAGCTCGTTTCTGTGTGCCTCATTTTGCAGGTAGATTGCAGTGAAAAGCAGTTTCTGCAAAAGCTAATACAACTCTCCTCATTTATACTGGGTTCAGAGGTGCTCTATGAAATTCTGCCACTCCCACTCTGGCCAGCAGAGATTTGTTGCAGTTGTAAACAGCTTGAACTGATTTGAATCCAAAATTCATGTTTCTTTGCTCTCCTCAACCTCCAGAATTTCTGCCCAGCAAAATGACAGGAGTGCATCTCTTCTTCCTCTGCTGCTTTGTTTTGGGCTGTGCAGTCCTGTGCTCTTCTCCATCCTGGCTTCCTTATTTCCTTAATAAATTGACAAGAAAAAAACATATACTCCCAGTTCTGCTTCTAAAGTGCCTGACTGCTGTGGCTGTAGGTGATTGCTCTAGGGCAGGACAAACCCAGAGTGCCGTAGGAGGATAGCGATAGTCTCTGTTATATATCTGATTAAAGTAATTCAGCATCTTGGAAGCAAAACCAAGGGAGTTCAAGGGAAGCAGCTGAACATAAAGACATAGTTATGTCTTACACGACAGGACCTAGCGTCAGCTCAGAGCAATGGTGAAGACCAGCTTCCTGTAGGTTTGGATGAGCTATTGCATCGAAAATGCTCATGGGCCTGATCATCCTATACTTCATACTATTTACTCTTTACCAGGTGGACCGGACCATCAGGCCCACAGTGACACCTTGGAACTACCACTGGCTATCCAGTCCTGAGGACTAGGGTGTCCTCAGGGCAGACTGGAGGAAGCTGCAGTAACCTTGTGTGCCAACCATCCCCTTCTCACCAACCGACTTGAGCCTCTCATCTCTGTCACTTCTAGGCAAAGACTGAAGACTTGACTTGTGGATTGTATCATCTCTGGTGAAACTCCCCATAGACAATGGACTTTTACTAATACAAAACTTGACCATTGTGATAGTAAAACAGAAACAGAGCCAGAAGGAGATGGATGCAGAAAGGATGAAACACTGAAGAGCTATGAGTGACTGAACACTTGGTGTTGGAATGAAAATATTCTTGCAGTTATAACTTGTAACGACCGTTTCAAAGCATGTCTGAGCTCTGAATATGCTGAGCTCAATGGGATCTCTGGGGAAAATGCAATGTTTTCAGAATGGCTGAGTTAGTGAGTAATGCCACAGGATGTCTGTGTCCTAGTCTCAGTCTTGCTGTTTATTTGCTCTGCGATCTTGGGTAAGTTATTTCTCTCCCATATCTCATGTATGAAACACAGAGGATTTAATTACTATACCTCCTCTGTAAAGCTCAAAGAGATTCTACGAATATCAAAAGGTATATATGAACTCTGTACTTCTTGAGACTCTCAGGCTTCTCTATATTTCAAAGTGGAAATCATGAACAGGGAGGAATTTAAGTGAGAAAATATTAATCTGATTTATTTTTCTTGTGCATATTTACTGTGCATATATTTAGCTCTAAGAATGTGGAAACACGCACACCATAAACAGACAGGACAAATTCAACAGAGGCCCTGTGGAACTAAGACTTTCCAGAGAGTCCTGAAATGACTTGCTTGTCTTCTAGCTTTAATAGAAGTGATGAAGTAGTAAAATCAGAGGGCTGGTCACAATATGCTTCTAGTGCCATAACTATGCTTCTAGTGCTATAACTGTTCTTAGCTGTCTCTATTGCACCAGGATTGGTGGCAATTGTTTCTAATAAAATCATATTTTGAAAAGAAATAAACTTCTAAGGCATCACTCTTACGGCAGAAACTGCCTCAGAAGTCAGAGAGATTTGATAAGTCAAAGAAATCTTTGATCTTGAGAATCAACAAAATTAACAAGAAGATAGCCATGGACTTCACTAAGTCCAAAATTCCCCACATAATGTTTTGTAACCTTGGTCATGTTGTGCCACTGGGGACAAGACATAAAAATCCTACCAATGCTTTCTGACAGAGGTTTATTGCTTCAGCTAGAATTTAATCAAAAGAAGAAGAAAAAGTGGAAAGGCTGGTCATTCAAAAAAAAAAAAAAAAAAAAAAGGAATATAAAAGTGAAAGCACAAAGCCTAATGCACTGAAAACAGAAGACAAAGACAGGAAAGTCACACAATAATTTACCTATTATTTGATCAGAATGTGTGTGTCTTCTCTAATTACAGTCATGGTTTCATGGCAAAAGCACCACCTCAGTTTTACATCTTCCCTGAGTGTAGCAGATCACATAAATCATCCCACAGCAAGCTGTACACAGACTTTGCTTGCTTATACAGGGAAATACACCAGGGGATGGGCCAGCGTTGTGCAAGGGATATTAAGAGTTTTAGGGTCCTCATGTTGAGTCTTGGCTTTTCTGGTTTATCTGTTTCTCATTCTGCCTATTTTTCTGACATCAGCAGGTGCTGAGAATGTCTATAGGAAATCATAAAGATTCAAAACCTCTGAATGCACAGGTTTAGTGACTAGTGTAATGCTGGGTTCATTGTAATGCTTTTTTTCCCCTCTATCTCTAGGTCAGAATGATAAATTACTTTTAGGAATAGTATGCTTTTTCAAGCATTTCAGTCTCTAAGCAAGTTTCAGACAGATGGTGACATTTTCCTTCATTATACTTCTAATTTTTCCAAGGAGTTGACTACCAAGTAAAAAGTCAAACCAATTACAGTGGGTCTGGGGTGCAATTTTTTTGTCATAAAAGAACATACCTGAAATCTCCTGATATATTGTTTATTTAGAAGAAGTAGTTATATGAATGAAGACATGCTTATGCTTTTAACTGCGTCAAATGGATATTACCATTACAATAGAGATCCCCGCAAAAGAAAGAGGTTTTTTTTCAAAGCAAATGTTCTTTGAGCAATGGTGTTTGTGATGTATTAGTACAGAGTGACTTTGCCAGGATTTCAAACTCAGATAGCCCTTCCAAAGCTGTAAAGTCAGAGGCTGTATTTTTCTGTTCATGGCCAATCCCTTGGTTCCCTGCTGGAGGAAAGTAAAAGCAGTCTAAAATTTTTGCACTAAGCTGGCAGTATAATCTGTTCCCCTCCTTTCGCTACCCCCAGTCCCCAGGGATGGGAGCCAAAGGAAGGAACAGTAGCATGCTCCACACCAATCGTTGCCTTGTGATTGCAACCAGAAAATGACTTGATGCTGTGAGCCTTGTCCCATCTGGACTTGAAAATGTGGGCGCCTCATGACTGAGGAAACTGCAGAAAAGATGTCGTCATTTGTGAGAGGTGCCAGTCGGGTGAGTGTCACACTTGGGGATGAAGATGTGCCAGATGTCCCAGGCTCTGTTGGAAAGTGGAGCATAGAGACATATGGCAAGATGCCTGAGGTGACGCATTCTGCCAACGACACATGACAAACTTGGGCCCAAGGCTTCCAGCCCAAATTTTCATCAGCTCATACATGGTGGCATCTTTCACCTGGCATCTGAGGTTTGGATAGCATTTGTTCTTTATTACAGCATTTTTGTTGCAACTTTCCTTATCATTTGCAAGAGCAAAGTCACTGGGGGTGACAGGTTCATTGCATACCACACAGCCATTAAGTCATTGGAAGTACCATCAAATGAGACTTCCTCAGCATTTCAGTTCAGTAATTTATAATCATTTCCTGCCTGGCCATGATCGCAGTGTTGTATCTTTGCACCCATTTGCTTTCTTGACTTTCTGGCCAGACTGGTCATAATTACTTCATGCAATAGTCATCAGAGAACTCTTACAGTTTAAATTCTTATTTGACTAATAATATTATAGCATCTGTGCTATTCCTTGTGTTCAGTTTATTAGGGGAAATGGGCTGTCGGAGCCTAGCTTACCCAAATACTGTAAAAAGCTGCAAAACTGAATGCATGTGATGTATTGGCTTGTTATCTCCACATCCATTGTAGTGGTATCTTCCATTGGAAACCAATCAAATCTGATCTTCAAGACACTCCCCTAATAAGGAGTGGGAATGTGGTGCTGCCATACTTCTAGAAGA
Source organism: Rhea pennata (assembly GCF_028389875.1). Taxonomy (NCBI): domain Eukaryota; kingdom Metazoa; phylum Chordata; class Aves; order Rheiformes; family Rheidae; genus Rhea; species Rhea pennata. Next base: position 119,461,681 of record NC_084663.1, read on the forward strand.
GTGCTGTAGAAACTGATGAATCCCAATGTGCAAATCTCTCGTGTTTTTTTCACCAGCTATTGGGCTGATGTTGGGTGTTTCTTCTGGTGCTTTTGCCCCAGAGGAAAGGATAAGTTATGAAAGAAGTTCAGAAATTCTATCTTCCCACTTAGGAAGTGTCCAGGAAGGGAATGGAGGTGAGTAATCAAAGACTTTCCTGCACCAAAAGCCATTGAATAGGATGGATTTCTAAAATCAGTTTGGCACCAGGGCTGCTTGCCTCTCCCCAGGTCTCCTAAAGGGGGGTTCTGTGTGGCAGCATTTGGGCTTTGTTTCTTTCTACATCTGTTCTTCAACCTTAGTTGGTGAATTTTGTGAGTCTATTTTAAGTTTGTTTGGACTAGATTCTCTGCTGTTGTTCCAGGTATACTTCATTGGTATACACTCAAAGCGTACAAATAATGTGGAAGATGAAATAGGCAGGCCGATGGTTCATCCATTTCCTAAAGAGCGTTCACCAAAACAAATTCTTTATGGTCTATGATATGTGTTTCAGCCACAGCAGAGCTGCAGGTGCTTAAACAAACCCTCTTTACTTCAGTAAACCTTCTTTACAAAAGGCAGGGTCCTTATTCCTCCTGGTTGTAGCAAATGAAGTTAGTCGTTGCACACCCAGTTTCAATGAACTTTGTTTCATGCTCTAGACATAATAGTTTGGGCATTTATTACAAATTTCAAGCAGTAGAGGTTCTGATGAGATCTTAGTGCAGAAAACTGCTCAGAGAAATCTGTTATAGCTGACATTTTATTTGTGACCCTAGGCATGACCCAAATGACATAGCTTATAATATAATTCATAGGCAGAATCCTGAAGTATCAATAAATAGCTTGTTTTGCTATCATTTGACCTAATGGATTAACCAGTGAGTATGCCAGCCCTCATATATTTGCTATCAGAATTGAAGAGATTGCTCTATTCAGGAAGCACACCTGGAAATAAAATTGCTGAAGTACTGAGAGAACAAACACACCGTCTCCGGGAGGTCATTTATGGCAATATCAGTGTTTTGCAAGAGATGCTTGAAAGGGAGATGTTCCAATGCTGCAAGCCTGTAGGCTTTTTTTGTGGTAACCTGCAATAGAAATTGGTACAGGGTAATGAAATATTTACACATCTTGAACTGCTAAATGATGGAATTATGTTCTATGAACTATGTAAATCCAGCAGGATTAGATAATACTCTGGAAACTGAACAAATTCGCGGAATGGAGATGCCATCTAGTGGAAACTGCACCAGTCTACTGCTTTTGTCTGCAGAAGGAAATGGCCCTGGCACCTCACACAGTGTTTCGTGGCAGATCCTGGCATTTCATGGGAGTCGGGAATGGCTGGGCACTAACCCTGTGTGGTATGCACTCCTGGGACATACAGTGACACCAGATTAGGCCCCCAAGCATCAGAGCATTTAATAATGAGTAACAGAAATGACCCTAACCCTCTCCTTCCCTCTCCTGTTTTGTCCCTTTGGGCAGATAAACAAACAAAGCAAGTTCAACAGGAGAAGTGAAGGAGTTTTCACCCTGGAATATTCCATTTTCTCAGAAAAAGTGTGAGACTTCATATGTCTATACTATGAAATGAAGTGAAATATGGAGAATTTCAGCCTGGCACCAGTATCTCAATGTGGCACTTCGCTCTCGACTGGTAGGCTTACCACCTGATGCTAGTGTTACTTCGTTGGCCCCTGCTCTCTTCCAGTCACCAGTGCAAAGCAGCAGCTTGAACCTGTGGCTCCCATGCTGTTAGGTAACAGCCTGAAAGTGGGGCATTAGGGGAGAAGGGAGAAAATGAGACAAGAAAGGGTCTTGTGAAGAGCACCCGAACCCTGCTTTGAGTGAATACGTGTAAAAGCCAAATGCTGAAACAAAAAGTTTGAGGACTTCCAATACCTTTCAGTGAAAGAAACTCTTCATTTCTACTGTGTACTAGGAGATTTTGCTGCCTCTGACTTCATTCCTTTAACAATTTTGACTTGATCAAATTTATTCTTTTTTTTTTTAGAAAAGCATTTTAACAGCTGATGAAGTGATGCATACAAGACCAAATTAAGTCCCATATAATGAAATAAGTGCTGGGGTTGGAGCTCCTTATCTATGTTGCACTAATCAGTGTGTGGGAATATGGGTAGCAGAGGTATGGGAGGGTGCAGTTCAGCTTTTCCTTAAGCAATCTCCAGCTCCTCAGTCTCCAAGAGACTGCTTCATCAACTGCAGTTTAGAGCAACTGCAGTTCAGGGGTGCTCTGAATTACTCCTTGGGAGCTTGCCAGTGTCCTGGAGCTCCAAGAACTGAGATCTGGTCTTGTGAACAAGACTGTCTCCATGTGATTCTTGACCATTAAAGAGGACTAGTGTTAGCTTCCTACATCAAAAAGCTGCAGCAAGGGTCATTGAGTCAGCAGTTACTAAAAGCTTTAAAGATACAGAACACTATGTGTGTACTTAGTCTTTATTCATAATTCACAGCTGTGAATGAAGGGATTATAAAATCATTAAAAGTTCCTGATGAAATTGGAAACAGACATGACTTGCTAGCTACTGGGATCACTTTGCAGATATATAATTTAAAAATGAAAAGCATTGCTCAGATATTCAGCCAGTTCTGTTTTTCCTTCTTTCCCTTGTTGCTGCTCTGTCCTTCATATATAAATAGCTAGTTGAGTGCCTGGTCCCAAAGCAGTGATAGAGAAGCTCTTATTGTCAGCAGAGCCTGATCATTTTGTCTGCCAAGAACTTAAATGTGCTGACTTGGGTTGCAGAAAGATGTAGATGTGGGGGTACTGGCCTGGCTCTCCTGTATTGCTCAGCAGACAGTTCTCCAGGCTCCTTGTGCTGGGAACAAGGGTCCTGAGTGACCTCTTCTCTGAGGCCATTGCACTGGAAACTCCTCTCATCAGGAATCTATCTTTCCAGGCTCTATAGGGTAGGCTTTGGTACCAAAGAAAGAGCTATGGATCCCACCATGGGGGAATCAGAAACTAAAAATTAGACATTTCATGTCTTCAGGATGGCCACACTTCTTGAGTTCCTAACTCTTACTTTCTTATGGTGATCAAGTCCCTTATTATCTTTGCAGCTGCATATATGTTGCTAATGTATAAGCTCCCCAGCTCCTTCAAGTGCTGTCTATCCACAGGAAATTTTGTAAAAACCATCCATTGCTGCTCATAGCAGAACAGCTTCACTATATTAAACCTGTAGTTCCCAAGGTAAGTGGGCTGCTGCCTCCATCACTGCAGTAAAGAAAGCTGATGTTTCATATGGTGCTCAAACATCTGCAGAGCATGAATAAAACGCCACATTGCATAAAAGGATGGTGGCAGCCAATGATGCTTGCCTTGTCATCTCCCATAGCTGAGCCTATGTTAGCAACAGAGCAAGCCAAACTCCAGAAACTAGTTGTACCACAAAATGATGTGTTGCTGACACAAGTTGTCAGGAGCTGGTGTCCCCTATTTTCCCTACAGTTGGCATTGAAGAATTGTTGAACTATTAGTAGAAGAGGGACTTAAAAGCATTAAGGATGCTAAACACTGTTCCACTGGGCAAGCTTTCTGCAGCAGTGGTGAAAATCATTTCTGTCCCATAGACTCAAGCAACCAAGTCACTGTCAACATCAATTGAAAATGGTGGGGAGGTATTCAAAGTAGAGGGAAAGGAGGGATTTGTGATTCTGACATCTTTGTCAGTAGCAAGCTTTTATTTCTAAAAGAAGATAGACCTATATGTTTTTTACCTGTTCTCATGGAAGAGCTTTGTTTTGCTCAGTGCTTGCTGCAGTTTGCTCTGCAGCAATCTCCATCTCTGTGAGAGATGTGTTTTATAATTTACTCTTTGCCTGGGCAGCAGAGACTTCTTCTTTAAGCTTGCTTTGTTCTCTTTTGCAGTAGCAAAGCTTTTCCTTATTCCTTCTGTGGCTACTGCTTCTAGTCTTTCTTCTCTGCTGAAGATAAGCCAACGCTTGGCCTGGTCATAAACTTGCCAGATGTTTTTCAGGTCGTTTAATCAAGAACTGGTCATTAGGACTTTGTGTACAGAGGAGAAAAATCACAAGGCAAAAGAAATTGATGGGGTTTTTTTCCTCCTTTCTAGAAGCTTTAGTGCATAAATGCATGGAGGCCCTTGCAATATTATTCTTATTACCATTACTCAAAAAATGTAGCAATTAAGCCTGAGCTCATTAAAAAAATAAAAATCTGTTTGCAAAATGAATGAAAACCCAAAACACTCTGCAGCCTAAGTTATGAGTGTGATTCTGTCCAGTATGTCCAGCTAGGTCAATAACTATGTGGAAGAACTGCCATGAACATTACTTGAATCTTCAGCAAAAAACTCTTAGCACGAGCAAAGTAGTAGACCCTTAACGGGAAAAAAGTGGTAGAAATAGTAACAATACACCTAAGATGTTTGCAAATTTTCTGTCAAAATAGCTTACACTGAACCAGAAGCTGCACATGCTGAAATTTTCATGGACCTGGCAGTTTTCGGCACCAGCTGCTTTGCTGCAGGAATCTGCTCCAGTTGCACTATGCTCCATGGAAATGCAGCCATACACTAGCACTCTTTACCAACTGATACCCCATTCATTTTTCCACCTGCTGCTAATTAGCTGAGGCCTCTTTTACAGTCACTTTTGTGGCTTAGATGCAGTTCAAAAACTTCCAAATTCTTTTGGTCAGTCACACAACTTGCTCTTATAATTTGCCATTGAAGCTTTCTCTTAGAGGCAAACAATGCTCCGTAACCACTTGGGGTAGCTAGTCTTACTTTACTGCATTTGCTTTGATACAAATAACCTTTCATCTCTGACAAGTCTGCCAGTGGATACAACAGCAATTCAGATCCTGCCAGCTCTGGAGTAGCAAGCAAAACAGCAACTGGGTGGTGTACATAATATTTTCATCCTCAGTCTGCTCCATATACATAAATAAGCTGTGAAGAAAAAACAGTAAATAGATTTTATTTGTCAGATAGAAAAGCAATTTGTAATAAGCAGGAACCTAGGGGTAAGAGAAACATAAGACGTCATTGAAAACCACTGTAAGTTTTGTTCTGCTTGCTTAAGGTTTGTCGACAGCATTATCAGAGCACTGTCCACAAACGATGTTGGCATCAAAGTTGTGTTTTGTTTCACACAGCAAAGAAATAAAAACTGTTTCTTTAAAACTGTTCCCTGCAAATGTATGTGTGGCTGATGGAATCTACTGATCCTTTAGCAGTTGGCTCTGGTTAGACCCTGGCTATCCTTGCTGACCTGGGTCAAACAGTACAGCTGTAATCCAAGGTGGAAAAAACAAAACAAAACAAAACAAAACAAAAAAAAAAAAAAAAGAAACAGTGCTAGTCCCTCATTTGTACTTGGCAATTTTTCATACCTCTGTTTCACATATCTCTGTACAAAGACACTGAACTGCACTGCCATAGGCTGGGGTTCAGCTGGGACACCTGAGGGCCATATCCTGACCTCAGTCATGCTGCGATGCAAAATAAGCCTTCCAGGAGCTACTTCCTCATCATGGGACTTGCAAATCATCCTATTGGTACTTCTATATTCTTCTGATTACTGCAGTGTGTATTTGTGCATAACAGATGCATATTATGTGTATGTTTTTGTGTTTTCTTTCATAAGAAGTTCTTAAGAATGGACACAAGAAATAACCTTATCCATCAGCTACCAGATACTAGAGAATAAAAGAGCATTTATGGAATCAGCAGGTTCTTCAGCTTTCCTATGATTTGACTAAAAAGGTAAGAAAAAAAGTTGTTTTAATAAAATCCAGGTCTTACAGCCCACCACAAGACTTTTAGGCTCCCTAGAAAGATGAATTTTTAGAATGAAAATATTATATTAGAATAACAATATTTAAGAATAAAAATAATAGAAACAACTTCATCCACCTGACTAGCCAGCATCTTGCTCTGACTCCTGCTAGACAGCAGATCCCAGGAGGAGGACATCAAGAAGTCCTAATGCTACTTTCATTTCCCTGTTCTGCATAGACTGTGTCATTTTTGACAAAATTTACAATTTCAGAAATGGAATAGTAGCACTTTAAGAACCTCCTTTCACCAGAAGTCCTCAGGAGCCATAGCCCTGTAGCTGCTAAAAAAGCTAAAAATTTCACTGGATTATGCCCAATAGTTGAAGTTATTAATGAAAACCTCACTTCCGTATGTATATTTGCATGCTGAATTATAAGTCTTTCATCATAAAATATGCCACCCTTTTTCTGTTATTGCCTAGAAGTCTGCCCCTGATAAGAGGACCAGTAGACTCCTGGTTTTGTTGTTGCAGGGCTTGTTCCAAATTCCAGTAAACCAATGGATATTTGAGCTGGGAACCATACATCCGGGAGCATTGCAGACCCAGGTAGTTAATTATTCTGACTCTGTTGGGTGGTGAGGAGGCACAGACATTTTAAATACAATATAGCTATTACAGCCTGGTAGCTATTACAGCGAGGATGGCCTGCTAGCCAGCTTTGCAAATCTCAGAGGAAAGTATATTGGAAGTTCCTAAGGTGAGTTGGGTATATCTCTATCTATCTTTATCTGTAATGAAGTGTCAGATAGTTTCAGTTTGCTGCAGCATGTAAAATTCATTTCCTGTTGCAATAGGCTTCTAGCCAGTATGCCATCTTTCATGTTAAGAATAAATCATTGAAAGGAAATTCTACTAGATGTTTAAGCTAAAAAAGAGGCAGAAAACAATCCTCGAACACAGTTCGAGTATCACTCTTTTATCTCTTCTGGCAATCCCTTCTGAAACATCAAATTTGTGGGGTGTATTTTATTTAGATTGTTAACTATGCCTTTTTACAGAGGCTACATCTATACTAGTAAATTAAACAGTGCCAGGAAGCATTCTCAACTGCTATATGTTCATCTCCTATACACTAAAACCTTCAGAGCCTGAGTTATCTTTGACTGTACTGCATGTGAAGGCATGCCTACCATTGCCCAGGATCAAGCCCTTAGCATGGAAACTTGGGCAAGACACCGGCTCCTCTGGGTTCGCTGTGGGGCTTGGGCCAGACTGAGGCCTACTGCATAGGTCTTAAGAACATGGACCTCTACAGTATAACATACTTCAGTCAGCTGCACACCTTTTCAGCGTAGACTGAAAATAAAAGAGTATTCAGGAGATTATAACACTTGTTTGCAAACCCACAGTAAATCTGTCAGAGTCATCCAAAATGTTATGGGATTAACATCAATTACTTGAGAAATAATAAATAAGCAGGAAATAAGAGACAGTCCTATTACTTAGAAATAATCTGTTAGCAGTACAAAGTGGGTCTGGGGGCAGCATCATAAATATGCTGGACCAGATCATTAGATTAGAGATGGTTCTTTGGAGAACATTGCAGAAGGCTAAATATTGAATGATCCTGTTTACAGTCCTCTCTCCAGAAGTTTATGATGCATTTTGGAGTGACATGGAATATTCTTACGGTTAGAGCAACAAGCAACAGAATGGTGGATTACTAGCAGGGGATGCTTCACCTTAGGTGAAAACATTTTATAATTCAGGGCAGCAGGATTAACATTCTCACATTATTTCTCTCACACAAGGGAGAAGATGGGAGTTCTCTCTCTTTGTCTATCTTATGTTGGAGTTCCCTAAAATGCTTTCTAAATGTAATAGCCTTCTTGTTCTGCATTGATCTCTGACTGTATTTTTGAAAACCATTAACAATCTCTAGGTAGATTTTGTGCAGATTTTGTGTTCCTTCCCACCTAATCTTTGTCAACCAGCAATTAAACATCTAGACTAGGCTCATGTCTTCATGCTGAAGTAGGTGTCTAAAATAGGTGCAGTGGATTGCCTTCTGGAGTTCCGTCTGCATTACCTCTGGAGAGAGCAAAGACCACTTGCCTACACAGTGAGCTGGATATGGACACAGTGAGAGGAATCCAACCCAGGTATGGATGATGAAAGGGGATTGCTAGCTCTTGTTGCTCCACTGTGTAAGGATGGCCACACATCTCCATGCTCTACCTGTCCAAAGTGTTCGTGGAAAGCCATCTGGTCTTCACAGATAGCCAGCACCTGTGCTCCACTCTGTAAATGAAGACTTGATGCTCGGATCCTTTGAAAAGTAGGCATATGATGAGCTGAATTCTGCTTTTCAGTCTAGTTTCCCCTCAAGATGAGCCCAATGTGTTAATTTAATGGATCAGTCTGCCGTGGAACTGTTCCTTGGAGGGAAGGTTTGGGTTTTTCATGAGATAATAGTGAGCTTGACAACAGCAGGATGATTCTGAGTGTCTTGAGGCTTGTATTTGGCTGTCCTGACACTTCAGAGCAAGAATTTGGGGTCAAGATTATCTTTATGTGTCCATATCTTTATTTTTAAATGTGGAGTCTTACAAGTAAGGTATAAGAATCTGATTCTTTCCAGGTGAACATGAGTCAGAATAGGAATCTTCTTCATTTCTGGAATTTGTTTGAAAAGAAAGTGAAATTGAAATGAATACATTTAGATAGAAACTACCATGAACACAGATGAATCAAATTAATAATCCAAAGTGTGCACATAGTGCCTGCCAGGACATTCCCACTGGTCCTCCCTGTTTCAGTGGTCCCAGAACTCTTCCTTGGTTCTGCCATCTCCAAATCAGGGCATCCCTAACAAGCCAGAGGAGTGCCAGCAACCCCTGGGATATGTGAGGACTGTATTTTCCACTCACCACTGTTTAAATTGTGAACTCAAGTACATTCCAAAGTTTGTTTTGGCTGTACAAGTCCCCAGCAGTTTAGACATGTACAGTCTGTCACATACAGCCTAAACTCCTTCATCTACAAAAATCTGAAGGAAATATAACATCTCAATGCTCTCTGCTTCCAATAGTCTGGAAAAAGCATAACTTTCCTTGAGGAATTTCAACACTTTTTTTTCCTGGCCATAACCTGAAACTGTGAGTCAGTGAAAATGAAAATGAAGAGATCTTTTTTTAACTGATTGTAAAGATCATCAGTCTATGAAAACAGCATCCAACAGTAAGTTACCGTGATTGATTTCTGACAATAAAAGTTTGATTTTTTATATGTTTATTTTTTAATACCTGAGAAAGCTATCTTTCACAAAAGGTCTCAATATGTAGTAATTATGTTATTCGTATCTAAAAATAAATTGCTTAGTGTTTGACTTTCAAATCAGTAAATTATTATAGAGCAGCACAGCCTCACTGATCAGTCTAGAATTGCCTTATTGAAAGCAGTACTTAAAATAATGAAATAGCCTACTAGTTTTCCAATGAATTATTTGCAATTCTTTAAACAATGGAGAAGATGAAGTGGAAACTTTAAATAATAGATACTAGTCGTTTCTTTCTCTCTAAAGTTGAAGTTATTACCCTGAGTTTTTACTGTCCAGTTTATGATTTAACAAGCTATTTAAGCATGTTGCTGAAGTGTAAGTACGCACTAAATAATTGGTTTACTATCTGAAGTCCTGACTGATTATGGATGCCATACAGGCACAACTATCAAAGAATTTTGGATTATCTTCATCGAAGAAATTGAAATTTCAATCTATATGTGGTTGGATAATAATAGCAGAAGGGGGATGAAAGTGAGGATGTTCATCACAATGGAAAATCATAAATTTTGCACAATTCAGATGCAATTGTTTCTCAAATAGTGGACAGAAGGTTGGCTGTAGGTCTCAATGAAATCAGTGACATGACCCTCCCCCCCCAAAAAAAAAGGTGAGAAAGTACAGGAAAGAAAATTATAGCTTATGTCTTTTTCAGCAAAAAAAAAAAGAGCAAAATCCCCCCAAGAGTTGTTCGGTGCATTAAAAAGAAAGAAAACATTGATGCATGCTTATATGAGAGAAAGCATCTTCCCTATTGAAGAAGAATTTTTGGCTAAATTCAGTGCCTATTTAGCAGTAGAGCAATCACTTTTCTTAGTATATAGAGAGAAAACAAAGGAAATGCATTTGAAGCTGTTACTCTAATCCTGAAACATAGTTCCCATCTCAATACTGATAATTTATCCTTAAATGATTTTGGGAAGTGGTAGCATCCATAGTAGCAGATCTACACATTTGTCAGAATATGCAGCTGCCAGATATGCTGGGGAAAAGAATATGATTCACTAAACATCCAGAAGATGGCATAGATGTAGCAATCCTGGTGCAGGGAAGCTTTAGATGCCGTAAAACTGGGGAGGAAAAAAAGGCAGAAATCTTCAGCTTGCACATTGTGTACTCAGCCTTAGCAAAAAGGGCCAGAGGTGTCAGAGTAATTAATATGGGAGGAAAGGTGTAAGGAACTCGACCTGCAGAGCTACAAAGCAGTGCCAAGGAGGGGACAGAGCTGCCAGCAGAACCTGGAGACTGCAGTCAGCCAGGGGTGTGAAGATGGCTGGGAAAGGCTGCAAGGGGCAGAAGGGAGTGAAGCAAAATTTAGGTTATCTGTAAAGTGAGCATAGCAGTAGGGAGGTCCACTCGCTTGTCCAATTTTGATCGGAAAAGCTTTGAAAGGGAAGGCTGTTTCTTTGGATGTCACTGAGTTTTTATGAATGTGGATTATGGTATTACTGCTGTTATTAGATGTTAATAATGGGAATTATTAAATTGATTTGAATATTATTAGTGTGCTGTGATTATCCATCTTGCATTGACAAGGAGTTGGAACAGGTGTATATTTTTAGTATTGCTAATCTGTAGTATTCAGAAAAGTAAAAAAAAAAAAAAAAGTCCAGATGATTCCTCTGCTGTTTTTAGGAATGCAGAACTAGCACAGAAGTAAAATAAAAAGATACACTTTGACCCAAAGAACTTACAACATAACATGTAAATATACGCAGTATAATAACAAGAGCTTACTACTGTAACCTCTGGCTCATCACACTCTGTTTAGCAGTGATGTCCATGATGAAGGAAAGTGTCGGTCACACCTCTGCATCCAGCCATGGTGGTGATGACTTACAGACAGTGAAAGATACTGCTGAATCCTAAGACTTTCTAAACTGAAAAGGTATTGTTTTCTGCCATTGCAAGACCTGTTTTCATATCAAAAGGAAAAATATATGACTACGTGAAAAGAGTTTGGAATTCAAAATTCAGCAGGGAAATTCTGCTTGTTGCAGCATAGACCATAGGGTTGCTCTTGCACTTGTGAGAAACATCTCTCTGATAGAGCCATCTTGGACAAATGGATCTGAGAAGATATAGCAAGAGGAAAATACTTTGAAAGTAGCAGCAATTAGTAACATGGCTGAATGAAAAACCATTTTTTCTTCAAACCTTGGTAAGAATTAATCTAAATAACTAAGGAAAAGGTTCTTTTTCATCAATCTTGCATCATCGTTTGCATGGGGTCAGAACTGGACTCCCAGCTCTACAGTTCTGAGGTTGAGAGATGACTCAAAATGCTTGAAAGAAGCAAAGATGGGGCTTTCACCTCTCTAAGGAGTAGCGAAAACTTCTGTCCCCTGTGCCTGTTATGTATATCCATGAATGTGGCCTCTTGCTTTGTGTAACAATGGGAGAAATTAGTGAATGAGAGATGTTTTATGGGGTAAGAGTTTGGACTGCAGATCTGGAGAACTGCTTTCTGCTCTGATACTAGCTTCAGGACAAATCACCTGTTGCAGGAGTCATACTGCAGGATGAATATCACAAATTTAGGCTGCCTCAAAGACCCTCTCTGTTGAAGCCCACTCCTAGAAACGTTGACATTTCTTACATAAATGCTCCCTTGGTGCTTAAAGGTCTTCTCCTGAGCAGTCTTGACAAGTCTGAGCAGTTTGCCACTTTTCCCATGGCTAAGCCCCGCTGGCATTCACAGATAGTCTGTTTCCATTGAGATCATCTCATTATGATCTGCTTGATTCGACAGGTCCTCCTACTATACCCCTTTCAGACTGGGTTCCAGCCAAAACCTGGCTGCTGGAAAGGTGTTTATTTTGTATCCAATAGCTCAAGGTCACCCACAAAGAAACGTTTCATCTCGGACAGTCTTCTCCGAAATTAGAAAATGTCAGGAAAACTAAGTTTTCCTTGCAGAAATATAATGCTGGTAGAAAATTACCAACCTGCTCTCCTGATACATGCTGTCAGACACTTAGACTCTGATTTTGGTTATGACTTTTAGGACTTCCAAGGTGAATAATTAAAAATGCTACTTGATAGAAGAGGTTCCAGTCTGCTTTGTGGTGAAAGACATTATTTCTGTGAGGAATAAAAAGGAGAGGAGAAAGCAGGCAGGTCAGATACTTTTCTTGTCTTTTAGTAGCAAATCTCCAGCCAGTGAAGGACTGGCTTCCTGCTAACCCAGGTGTTAGGAATGAACGCACCCTAAAGCACGGCAGTAGGAGTATCTTCTAAAAAGCATTTATTATTTTCAAATGAGGATACCAGTGTCAGACTCCTATTTCAGAATCAAAGTCCACCCTGTCCTACTCTAGCATTGGTACTAAAGTTTTCAGTATGTGATTAGTCTATTAGTTAGAGGCACTAAATATTGTTACTGGACAGATAATAGATTCTGAATGGAGAATAAAGAATTGTTTACAATAAATGTCAAAAAACCTGTTTCTAAATTCAAGAGACATAAGTGCAGTGGTTGTTTCGTGGAGGAGGAAATAAATTTCCATTTCTTTGTCCAAGTAGCACAGAGCTGGCAGTTCTGGAGGTAATTAAACACAAGTGAGGAAAAAAAAATCCTTCTAATTCTGAGATTACATTGTATTTCTTGCTGTTTAGCTGTTTTTTCCAGAATTCTTAGGTATAAAAGACTCTTCAGTTTATTACTTTGGAGCTAATATAAATGTAAATGCCTATAAGTTAGTTTAAAAACATAATTATCAAATAAAACCTTATTAATGGCCACATTCCAGTAAAACATACAGTTTCTTTCATGTAAGTGAAGCAGGCCCTGTGAAAATTTCAGGCTGAAACATAGCACTCCCTGGCGCATTCTGACTTAAACCCATTGCTGTGCGTTTGCTTTAGTGTTTACATCTTGATTAACTGAGAGAAGCATGGATCCCTCTCCTGTCTTTACAACTTATATCCTCTAATGATTGTTGACGTATTTGTTATATTAAAGGCTCATCATAATTATTTTCCCGATTAGAACTCTCCTTAATCATGCCTTCAAGCAATTTATAAATAAATTGCACATATGCAAAACACCTCCATGAAGCCACTCAGATACCTCTGACATGACCGTGGTAGAACGCCTAAGGCTACAGGACAAAAGTAACTGTGTTTGCTCTACTCCTCAAAGACACAATTGATTTACAACAATTTGAAGAAGGCCAGTTTGCAACAATTTGATGAAGAACTATCTGTGATTTGAAACAAAGTCACAATCTCAGTCTTGCTGGAACTGCCCATCTTTTTTCTTTGAATAGAGGAACAATGATATGTTGAGCAATAACAAAAAGAAGCCATAAGGAAAAATTTAAAACTAACTTTTTCCAAGGCTTCTGGAAGAAGTTATCAAAGTAAGTGCTAAATGTCAACAAAGCGATTTCAGCACCACTGCTAGTATAGTTACTAGCAGTGTTGAACTGTTAAAACTGACACCTTTTAGTTTCTTCTGTCATTAGAACACACAGAGAATAAATGGAAATACAAGGCAATAGGATTTATTTCAAAGTGAGAGTTGGCTGTCTAGCCCCATCTTGCAATAAAGTAGAAAGTAACCCAGCCAGCCATCTTTATCATCTTCCTCTGAGGTAGAGGTTGAGGATCAAGAGTTCCTGAGCCCAATCCAAATCCACCTATGGTCTCGCTGCATGACGGGACATTACTGTAACCAAGAGCATGGCCCATGCTCTCTCACTCAAGCTGCTTCAACTGTGCAGTCCAGATGTTAACTGCCTATTCCCACGTTGTTTGCTGGAGATGGGAGGGTAAATTTGTTGAAGCCTGGACAGCACTTTATGCAGTAAATAATTATCCCTGCTATCCAGTAGCTTTGTGAAGTGGAAATGACTGTGGCAATGGATAGCTGTTTCGTAACTGCATCTTTTTGCTGAGTTCTTATGCCTCAGTGCTCAGGTGGTTAATCACAAATCACTGGTAGGCTTTTTTTTTTTTTTTTTTTTTTTTTTTTTTTTTTTTTAATATTAACAAAGTACTTAGTTTTGGCTTTCTGCCTTTCTGTAGACTAGTCCTGAAATGACACTTTGTCCAACGCAACTCATTTGCTTGGTAAGTGTCTTTTCTTTTGGTTTGTCTTTCAAGTTTCCCAGTGTTTGTAAGACTTTCCAGTAAGAAGTCCAGTAAGAAAATTTGATGCTGGTTTCTGCTCAAATACAAGATCTGAATTTTAACCTGATAATTTTAACCTGATCTGAATTTATACATAACCTCCTCTTCAGTCAGTCTTTGAGAATAAAACACTGTTTATTAATTCAGTGCAAAGATTTAAAACTCATGCACCTTTCGAATCACTTAATTCAGAGATGGCTGGATGTATTTTAATCTTTGGCAAAATGTGCACATTTTCTGTTTACTTCTTGCCAAAATGCTGCGCATACTGCCACGATAGCATGTGGAATGCTGCTCACCCTTTGAAGTAATTTATTGTTGTAAATCAAACCACTGACTCTTAGCTTGCAACAAAGCTTGCAACAAATCACCACAATTTATCGGTTCAAGTGCAGTGGTTGGAATAACTACCCTGGGAGCATGTGTGCATAACTTAAGAGTTTGATACTAGAGAAAACAGGCAGCTAAATGCACAAGAGCAGAGCCCCAAAGGCTAAAGAGAGAGAGCCCAGACACCACCTTGGAGCAGTTCAAAGAGGTAATTCTCTTGGAAAAACGGTCATGGGGGTAAAGGCCTAGCTGGAAGGTGCAGCGACCTGCGTCAGCATTTTTGGCGAGCTCGGGAGTGTGCAGCTGAGAGCAGCTCCCTGACATCTCCACTTCCTGTGATCACGTTCCAAAAGTGGAGCAGTGTCAGAGTGGCTGAACTGGATTTGTTCTGGCTGAAACTTAACCAGAAAGAGGGCTTCAGGAGTGCAGCTACCAGGCTTCAGTCACTGATGGGCATTCAGTCCGTGGGCCCAGACCAAGACTAGCTTGAGGTAAAACTCCCTGACTCCTGCACAGTAAGGTCAGGTCCCCTGCATGGACTGCTTAGCATTGTTGATTTGCTCTTGTGGGTCTTGCTGCTTGCTAATGCAGACGTAGCCTACTCTGATGCACTTGGTTGCATAAATGCTGAACTACAATAAAAAAAGAAAGAAACCAGATGGGCAGTGGGAAAAGAAGTTAAATGCAAATGACTCCTTTCCTGTCCAGCCATGACCAACTTTTGTGGCCTTCCCATTCCTACGATAACGTGGCTCTCTTTAATCCTAGCTTGTTATTTATGTGGCCAACCTGGTCATGAGGTGCTTCATGTAACACTTTTTATAGGGCTCTGATTTAATTCTGTACAGAGGATCTGACCAGCGTTAGAACTGGACACTCACATCCCCTATTTATAGTATGCACTCTATGGTCTCTAACATAATGCTGAATTTAGGCCTCTGCTTATCCCCAAGCCTGATTTGAACATGTGTATTTATATACATGCCCATTTGGCTTCCATGAAACTTGAAATACATGTTTAAATTCATGCTTCTCATTCCTCCTGACTTGAGGCCTGTGCTGGGAGTAAAAGACTCAGTCCTGAAAAACTGACTCCTACTGCACCCAAAATCTTGCTTATGGGCAAAGAGGAAGAACACCTTATGTGTAAGTAAAGTCATCGATTTATTGTTAGTATAATTGAAATATTAAGAGTCTAATCATTAGTCTAGATGCAACTGTTACAGGAAAAAGAAAGAATAACAATGCAGTTAAAACTGTTATATGCACCCTTCTCAGTTTCTGCTTCTTTTACTGATGTTATGCTTGTCCTTCTACTGCTGTACTACTGAGGCTGGCAGTTCCTGTTTGGTAGTGCTGGGATTACAGAGGGTTATCAGCATCTGGATTGCTTTACTGGGAGGAATATGATCTCATGTTGACGATTTCTTCTTCCTCACTCTAGGATCCTCCTGGGTCATTTTTATGTGTTTGCTAACACAGTTTTACACTTAAAAATTTAAAAAGTTTTACACTTTTTCTCTTTCTTCACTGGTCTGCAGCTCTGTGTTGCATCCAAATTTATTGTATATCATGCATTTTATGTATGTCAGACGTTTTTTATTCTCTTGGTTACCCCTGAAACCAAATTTGCCTAGCTCCAGGTTTGGCATGTTTTTACTAGCCGTTGGTGAGATGTTCATGGCCATGGTGTCTCCAGTGCCAAGCCTGTGCCCCATCTCTTACCATCCCACACCTGTACTCCTCTACACCACATTCTGTGTCAATGACAAGGTCACTGCTCCCACATCTTTATTGCAAAGTCTGCTCTCAGATGCTCTTTGCCACCTTCTAGCCATATCTTTTATTCCCTCTTCCTACTGCCAGCATCTGCATATCACAGCTACTCACAGACTTTCCTGAAACTCCCACATCTATCAAGTTTGAATTTGTTTTCTTAAGACTAGCAAGCCCAAATATGAGTAAACATAGAAAAATACACTTATTCTACTGTCTACCTATTTCTACCACCTACCTACTTTGTTCTATATGTCTACTTATTTAGATGTTTCTATCAAGTTAGCCTCGGTGGGAGAGGATCATAAACTTCAGTGCCTCGTTGAACAAGGAGATATGTAAGTGCACGTTAAGTACCTATTTGAGTTTGTTGCTGCATCAGGATCTATCTGGTTGGAAATCTAGGGCTCAGCTTTGAACCTTCCCTTCATCAGGAGACCCCTTTGTCTGGAATGGATGAGTCACTGCTCCCTGAGTGCAACTGTACTTTATTGCAAATTGTAAAAAATCACCAGTCATGAAGGCTCAGTTTGCTTCTGGTTAAAACAATAGCAGTTGATCAGTTACTTCTAAAGAGTTATACTAAAATGGTACAAAACTTGGTTCAAATGTGGCTTCTTGGGAAAAAATAATGCAAAGAGAAGGTTCTGAGCTAAACCTGCAGACTATAAGGGCAGAGGAGGATTCCTGGGCAGGAAATGCAGGTGAGCAGGCACTGTCAGAAGAGTGCCCAAAATTCGTAGACTTTTCAGGTCCTGGAAATTAGTGACTTCCTTTGAAAAGAAGTCATCAAAATCTGCTTCTCACTGCCAAGAAAGAATAGACAGAGACTAAAAGGAGACAACCTAATCAGAGACTTTTACATACTGAACTGCTTCTGAGGGGTATTCAAGAGTCAAAAGTAAAACAAACAGCAAACAATGGGTCAACGTTATCTGATATATTTGATATTAAGATTTGTTTTGAAATGGCAAATATATTTGGAGGAATTTCAATTAAGATGTGATGGGCTAGGATAGCATTAAAGTATATTAGTGTAGAAGATGGTTTAACTGCTTTGAATGGCACAGTAGACTGTTTTGTTAGTGCTATATATATCTCATATACAATTATAGATACAGAAACATTCACCCTTTAGAGTTCACGGTAGATGAGGCAGCAGATGTCTGTCTTACAAAGTTTAGTTTTAACTTGGCAGTGATGCTCTTCACTTCTCAAATCATTGTGTTGTGTGTGGGTTGCGTGCATTTTTAGAACGCTGTTTCTTCCCAGATTAAAGGTATTATTAGGAGTGGCTGAAAAAGCAGTTTGTACATAGTAAATTATTACAAGTCTGTCAGCTTCTATGCTCAGGCATGGCATAAGGGCAGTCATAAGACAAGAGATGTTTTTTCTTCACACTCCCCTTTGGCAATCACACATCCAGAAAGGGGAAATAGCCTTCAGGCAGAAACCGAATTTAAAAACATTTACAAAACTCCAGAGTAATCAAGTCAAGGAAAGCTTCCAGGGAATATGCAGCTGTAATTTAGGGAAGAAAAGCTCTTGATGGACTGCTGTAGGCTGTAGGCAACTTTAAAGATCTGTGAAATACAGACTGTAAGTGGAGCTGAAAAGAAACCAAGTTTGTGAAAATTCCCACTCAAACCACTCAGACCATTTTATTCAGACCTCCTCCGGTGTTGCCACGATCAAGGAAACTGCACTCCCAAGCAACCTTATCGAGCCATCATAAAGAATTTCACTAGTGATCTCCAGTCTTTCCAAAGAGAACAGCTTGCACAGTGGCCTAGAGAAAGCGTTCCCATAAGGAAGGGCATTGGGATCTCCTAAGTTTGCTGGTCTGTGTTTTCACCCTGAGCCTCAAGCAACTGCTGTTTCTTCTAAATAGCCTTTCTTCTAAATAATTTCATGTAACATATCTGAAACGCTTACCAGTTTGGTCTGTGCAGGGGATGTAGGATTCTTCAAATGATTTTGGTATATGATGTGCGTATAGTAGCCGTATCCTGAGACATAGCAGGCTGGAAGGGGCTGAAGTGCAGCTTCTGCCCAACACTCCCTTTGTGGAAATAGACAGATGTCATGATGAACAGAAGGAAAGTCATGTTTGCTCCTCAGAGCTCTCTCCCATTTTTCACAGTCCATGGCCTTATGGGGTGCCTCATCCTTCAGCGAGCCAAATCCACTGCTTTCCTACTTAGCTTCAAGATAGGGGCCTCGATCGGTTGTGTTCTCTGTTCCCTACTGCCAGCTTCCTCTCTCTGATCTGCTGTTGGCTTAACACTCACTTCATCTCCTCTACCTTCCATAAAAGATAAGAGCAAATAGGCAAAATTTGTCCTGGGATCATGAGTCAGGTTTGTGTGTGGCACTTTCAGGTATTTGTAGTGGTTAACAGTGGGATTGTGACTACAAATCTTCGTTGATTGTACAGATGAAGAGGACCTATTAGCCTTCAATTCCTTCATGATTACCTCCTGGAGAATGCTCCACAATTTAAAATGGTCCTAAGGGATTCTGCACCTGAAATTCTGAAAACCCACCCTTGATTAGGACAGGAGAACCCCCAAAAGCAGAGTTCCGGGGAGGTAAATAAAACATAGGAAATTTAAAATCAAAGAGAACAGAATTCTCTTTACTTTCCACATGATAATGAGGAAAAAAGGAGAGACAAAAAGAAACTTTCCTTCTGCCTTGTTTTAAATGTCCCATTGTGTGAACACATCAATTACTCCAGCCACAAGTTAAGAGAAGAATTGAAAATACAAAACCTGTAATGGATGTCTAGACTCAGAATCACTACCAACACCTTAATAGTACTGCCCATATATGGAAATAAGATGGGTATGTCCATACCCGTTCAACAGCACATTCCTCCATATTTTCTCTTATTTATTTTGCTCCACACAAATAAAGGTCTCTAGCCACTTTACAGACAGTTCCCTGCCCTTTAATACATTTTACGATGAGGTGTTTCAAAAGGCGTAGGACTGAAGCAGGACTTTTGTAGAAAGAAAAAAAAAAGATCGACCACAAGAAGCAAATTAAAGTAATAGTTAAAAAATGAACTGCTAATTCAACCACATCTTCAATGGAAAATTCATATTACAATGCAAACACGAGCATACTTCTTTCTCCTTTGTGAGTTTATCTTGGAACGTCACCACAACTTTAAAATTGGATGAAAAGCAGAGAGTTTTGGAGTGAGAATTTCGAGCATCTGTTTTGCTATGGCAGTGCTACAAGGAAAAATGGCCCTTGTGTTAAAAGACAGCTCAGGATATCTGGCTCTTGTTTTCTGACCTTGATCTTCATGTTGGCACTAAGAAAATCTGATCACTATACCCTAATTTATTTTTTCTTATTTCGACCTATACATTTGTACTTTGTAATTGTTTCCGGTACTCTTTGAGAGAGATTTTCAGGACTTCAGTATGACAGTCAGGTCTCACTTTCTTGCAAAAAGTTATAAGATGTATAGTTTGAAAATTCTCAATTAAAAAAAATATAGTGCAGTTTAAACTAGCAATTGCATTCCTTAACTCCCTTGCCTTTGCTAACTTATTCTAAGACAAAAGCCTGATCCAGCACTTTCTGCCACAGCAGAGCTTGCTCACCACTGAGTTGAATGTCAGTTCATTCAGTTCCTATGATAATGCATAGATGCTGATAGCCCTAACCTGCAAGTATGTCAGTGGATAAGCCACTGAACAGGATTTGTCCCCATAGATATATAACAAGCTGGTCAGACACTCAGTTAGCCTCTGGGCCTCTAAATGCTGAAGAAGGATGCAAGAACTGTGAGGGTAGTTACCCAAGGTAACTAGGTAGGACTTCATCCTGCGAGGATAGGACTTCATCCTGTGATTATTTAACAACTAAGCTCAATGTGCATTGTCAGGATTTTCCTCTCCCAAAACAGTTAAAAAGTAGCAGAACATAGTTCATACGTATTAGGAGTCTTACTGATGTGTTAAACATTGTAGAAGATGATGTTCTTGAATGAAGGACTTAATGCCACTGTACTTTCCACTGTGTTGCTGATAAATACTGTATTTGCAGATCGCAGGTTGTCTTAAAAATAAGGACTGACTTTTGGCTCTTGTGATCCCAGAAATGATTGGTCTCTTGCTTTCACCACTGATTTTATGGCTTTTGAAAAAGTAATAAAGCTTTTTTTCTCTTTTGAAAAGCAGTGTAATTTTACCAGTGAAAGAATTGCACAATTTTATTCGCCTGCGGAATCCTCCTTGGATTCTTGAGTTTGCCTGTGAAAATTTCACACTACCAGTGAGTTTTAGCTTTCAGGCTAAGCAGAAGGAAGGCCTTTATAACAGCCATTGCAATTAATGATTTTTCCAGTGTCTTCACCCTATAGTTATAGTCTCACTAATTGCAGTTTGGCTGCCAACAATTTAGCAGTGACAAGAACAAGTAGAATACAAGCAAATAAAAGGTCTTAATTGATAAATGAGTAGACTGAGTAATTGATTTTACATCCAAGTGATCCATGAAAAAAGCAATGGCACTTGTTCAAATACAAACAGGAATGAATTAATTTCTTCACATGCACAACCTACATTGATCAGCTGAGCCTCATTAACCACTCACAAGTCAGACTATCACAAAGTAAGTTTCAGGAAACCATTTTCCTTATAAACCAGTTCCCTTCTCTAATACAAGGATATTAACAAAAGTTATTTTTAAGTGACTGGGGTGCAAATATTTGTTTGGAGGCTCATAATCTCAAACATGCTTTGTAATTCTGATTAGCCCTTTAGATGCACAGCTCTGCTTCTGCACATGGGCTGTGTTTTGCTGCTGCAATTTGCTATGGTCAGAGATACTGCCTAACCTGGCTGAGGAGTAGGCAATTTCTATACTTACATCTCTATAAGGTCAGTGTTCAGGTCAGTGTATTTTGAGGACACTTAATGATATACTGGCAGAATCTTCACAAAACAAGTCTGTGATACTTTATTTTCAGTATATGGTATTTTTCTTTTCAATAACCAACTTGCACAAGAGGGAAGAGCATCCAGGTTCAGTGCTCCCCCAAGCAGCCTGCTTTTGCATGATCTAGGCTTACTCCTGGGATGGGCCTTATATGCCTGAGGAAGTCCATTCAGGTAATCCACTTGGGTGAAGAGTGTATACCACTATGTTGGTGCTGTGTGAAATATGGGTATCATCTCTAACTATTGCACAAGACCAGCCTAATTCCTTCAAAGAAAGTATGTAACTGTGTGCACAAGAGGGCTGTAGAGGATATCTGGTGTTCCCAAGGCTAGTATTTGGGATACAGCCTTGCATTCATCATTTCCTATTAGCTAGACCTCTGTGGAAAAAATTTTGTGTCCTTTATGTGACATCTAAAATTCACTGTACATGCAGTGGCCAGTTAGACTTTTGGATTCTGCTAAACAACTAAAATTTGTCAGTCTGGTGCCATCTAAATTCCTTACTGGAGCCACACCTGAGTAGGTACAGAAATCACTGAGCTACCTATTCTATTCTGTTTCTTTATTCTGGATTTACGGGAAAGTGTATAAGAGAGTGCTCATGGGGCCTTTTCTGTACTCACGAACATCAGTAACAGGCATGATTTCAGTGTTTTGGCTAGGCAAAGAAAACTAGGTGATTATCTGCAAATTAAGACTCACAGATCACCTGCTTTGAATATGAAGTTCCCTTTTACAATGATTTTCAAAGAAAAATGATGCAGAAGTAGATCTTGCCCCATTGTGTATTGGGAGAAATAAGAATGTGAGAGACTCTTCTCTCACAAGCTCTGCCCATTCAGTTTGCTCTTCACAGAGGTCAGGCAAAACAGTCGCTGAGCTGCCTAAGTCCTGTGCTGAAGATCTAACTGAAGAAACACAAGAATCAGATAGCCTTAAGCACTCGCTCTGGTTGCCTCATGGTGTGAGAATCTACTACTGTCTGTGCCTGGTACACCACGGCTGCACTAATCTGGACGTCCAGAAGGAGAAATTGCCAGGATTTCTGTGTCATTTTGCTTGCATCTGCCCGTAGGAGGCTGCAAAAGGAGACAGAGGAGGTGGAAACCTATACGAACACACAGTGCATGAAATTCTGCAGTTGCTATGCTATGCTCTGACTTTGACCTTAGCTCTTCTTCATTCCGCTCACATTTCCCTAATTACATTTGAAGGCAGCTTTGCTGCCAAACCATCATTGCTATATTTTCAAATTTTTTGTATTACAAAGATAAAAATCAGCTTACATCAATGTAGACACTGATATGCTTTTATATACATACTGTGTTTAATGTAACTTGTGGCATAAAATCTTGAAACTTAACCAAATACCAGATTCTGCTGGCCATGGCAGACTGCACTCTCCCTGCCTGTGTTTGTGAAGTGAAGACTCTGAATAGCTCTACAAAGTTGCATAGATTATTCCTTGGTTAACTTCAAGACCTGAAAATCACAAGCATTTCTCATTTGAGTTTTCAAGGTTGTTGTACTACATATGCAGTTGTGTTTCTACAAAACTGTAAACTCTGATTAGATGTTTCCAACAAAAAGATCAGTATTTGTCCAAGAGACTGTAGGATCAGCTTTAAATGCTGTGTTGTGCTAGAAAAAAAGGTAAGTGCTTGTCTCAGTTCTGATAATTAGTTGGTGGGACACAGCTCTGTTCACTGGGGAGCCAGTAAGCCCTGAGAAAGAGTGTGCTAGAATGACTTGAGTCCACCTATCAGTGGAACTGTGTTCCTCTGAGTTTGTGTATGTGTGTGTGTGCGTGTGTGCATGGGCATGTTTGGGAATGTGTGTGTTGCTCCAGTGCGTTAATGTTATACAGCAAAAAATTAGAGATATAAATGATGTTGGAGAAATGCAGACTAGAAAAGCTGCATAAAAGAAAGACCCTTTTTTTCTCTGTACTATCATTTCTGTGCAGTTAATTTACAATACTCACAAGAAATACCAATGGGATATTTCCCTAATCCAGATGGACCAAAAATAAAGTGATACAACATACTTGAAATTTTAATATCAAGGATAAAAACATCAAAACTTTACATGGAATCAACACTGTCCACAACCCATTCTTTATGTGTCTAATTTATCTGCTTAGTACAGAGCAGCATCTGTTTCCAGTGAGATGCTTTTTTTCTTTTTTCTTTTCTTTCTTTTTTTTTTCCCTAGCTCAGCAGCTGGGTTAAATGAAGTAGTAGTCAAAGAGCAAATTAACAGTTTGAGGGCCACAGATCTGATGAAATGAGGAGAAGGGAGGACAGCTGAGGAGGACAGTGATGGGAGGAATTGTAACCTCCAGATGTCCCAATAATAACTCCTAGGTGTATATGTGGTGTGTATTATTCTCCACAGTAGACTGCTCTACCTCTGACGAGTTTCTTGCGGTACTGCTAATTCTTCTGTTATCTCTTTCCTCCCATAGTACTGCATAAAGGAGGAGAATGAAGGAAACTAACACGAGGTTCCTCTAAACCCACAGCACGTCACTGACACTGGCAGCTCAAGACAAGACATGGGCCACTGTTACTATATGAGTAAACCTGTCTAGCTGTGCTCTGTAACTGGAGAGCCGAGCATTTTGGCCTCAAGTCACATCCTTAAGCTTCTCTCTGGATTCCAGCTTCCAAAATACCAAAGTATAAATTCTCTTCTTTCTTCTTTACTCTCCAGCTCTCCGACTCACCACCTCAACCTTCCCCAGCAGCTGCGAGCAAGGAAGCTGGAGGAGTAGAGAGGAACGGATCTGACTGGAAGATATGACACAGCTTCACTAGCCACCTGGGCAGAACAGAGGTGAGATGAGCTTCTCAGTCCTCAGAAACTGTCTGCTGACACATTCAGGAGATACAACTGAGAAGAGGAACCCTTCTCTATCAAGGAAGGCAATGAGGAGGGACCAGGAATAAATGGACTGATCTGAAAAGGTATCTGTAGGTGCATGTGTAAGTGGACAGATTAAGGGGCTGGAATGAATGACAACAAGAAATAGTGTAATGAGAGCTTGAACCTTTAAACTGCCTTTATTCTAATTAAAAAATCACTGTAGTTTTAATCATCCTAATTCAAATATTCAAGCCCTTCTCACACACTAGATTGTTTTGACTAGAGTCAGGGTTCTGTTGTAGTTTAGATAACCAAGTCTCTGCATGAATACCCTTTCTAGCCTTGTATTTTCTGTTAAAGGATCTGAACCTTTCTTACATTAGGGTGTCCTTATACTGCCACAGAGATGTAAAAAGAACCAAACGGAACTGAGAATTCTACCTGGAATATTCTTTGTTTTCTGCTCTGAATGGCTGTGTAGCATTACAGTGCACTTATTGCTAGTTTTCACCTTAGAGGGGGTTATTTGCTTTAACAATGGCACATTAAACTGGAGTCAAAGTGTCTGACTCTCACCTGCCACTTACTCGGCATTTGCAATATTTAGATGCGTTCTGCACTACCCATAATACAAACCAGTCACTGAAGAGTGCAGCCTGGTGCCCAGCAAGAGGAGCACTCTGCAAGAAGCTAGAACATTTTGGATGAGAAACCCTACATAAATGCAAGATGATATGGCTGGTATTATTCACTACCTTGCAGTTATGCATTGCAGGGGTCAGAGATGAGTGAGTGATCTCAGAAACACTATTTTCAGTAATAGCTTTGCACAAAGAGGTCACTTAAAGTGGCAGTTAATTCAAAACAGAATTTCAAACTTAGCTTTGCCTTTTTCCCCATCTTTGAAGGAAATGAGAGGTGACACAATTGGATTAGACACACATTTTAGGCTTTTCAGAAAACAGAATATTATTTACCAAAAAGATTGTAATAGTTCCAAGCTGATAAATGCAGTACATTGTTTTTGGCATGCACATCAATTCTTAAAACAAATATTATTTACCAAAAATTCTGTAGAAGCTCCTTTGGAATCTTCGCAGTCTATTAGGTAAATATGGGCTTTGTAGCACTATAGAAAAATGTACATTTTTGCAGAAACTTTTAAAGTTTGGCAACACAGTCCAGCCCTCCCCTCTTATTTTATATCAAAACTCTTGGGATTCATTTTTTATGACTCAGTTGCCAAAGTCCATAATAATTGGCCTACTATTAACATGACAGTAAGAGAGTAAGGGAGGCAGAGATGTACTTTGATTAGTATTTGTGCCAGAAGCAGAGATTTAAAATGAGAAAGAGTCTGAAGGGAGGTAGCCCCAGAAGCCGAGGAGGAACAAAAACCTCTTTCTTCTCCAACATCAGGGTATCTGGGATCACAGAAAGTGATTGTGTTCCTGGTCTACCATGTAAAGTGTGAATGGTCCCCTTGTAGAAAGCACATTTGTACCTGGGGACACGCGCACGCACCCCACATGCACACACAAAATACATAGACTGTCTAGTATGTGTGTGTATACAAATATGTGTTTCATTTGTAGACAGGTGCTCATCTCAGTGCAGGTGTAGATAGATATGGTAAAATTATTTTAATACATTGACTTGTATTTTAGAAATTGCTGGCAACGAGTACAGCAGTGCTTTTGAGGTGGACTATTTCTCTCAACCTTCTCTTTTTAGCGGCCAGTCAGCTTCATTTTCGCTAGAGCTCTGTGAAATGTTTAATTTGCTGGGAAACTACGAATCAGGAAGGATTCACCTGCTTTGGAGTGTGCGCCCAAAACCAGAACTGGCAGGACGTCTTGTAATGTGTTGAGTCCAAACGCTGTCTTGCCAATAGTGGAATTAAACTGTCTCACTCAGCTTTGATAGCTCCAGATTCCTGGAGAACTTATGGGAAATCCAAAGCCACGGGTAAGGCCTGATGGCCAAATGCCATAAAAATCAGTCTGGCTCACTGTACTGCTTCTGGACAGGGAGGATCCTGGGTGACCTTCCTTTTTGGCCAGATCACTTTGTCTAGCAGGAAGGAAAGCCACATCTGAGTCTGCCGAGTGCTGAGAGTCCATGGATTGTCTTCTTGCTGTCCGAAGCAATTTGTTCTCCATCAAGAAGGCTGGAAATCAGAGTTGTCCTCTCTGAGCCAGACCTACCTGTGGAGGTCTGTGAGCTGCCTACCTGGAGCCTGTGTCCCCTGCAAACACCTGGCTCAGTAGCACCTTATCTATATTATCTAGTGCAAACCTCATGGTTTTCCTTGAAATGCAGTGCTTTCCCACTTATGTTAACTATCTACCGAAGGCACCTCTAACCTACTGTGTCCAAGTACAGGACTGTGTTAAAGGACAGCTCTCAGAGGCAGTCCTCTAAGGTGTTTTTGGTGAGTTTTCAGGCCACTGATTTGTAGTCATGAAGAAATCTCAGTTCAGAGCAGCTGGGAAATACTCAAGGAAGTGATACAAAATGAAGGAAGTTATTGAAAAGCACACATAGTTAAGGACAGTCTTGACGAGCAATAAAGCAGGACAATATGGGTAAAATGTAAACAAGCTAAGGCTACAGGCGAAACAAAAGAAGTAAAAGTACCTTGCAAAACACTCAGTAAATCACTCTGAGGCTTGAAAAGAGCCTTAGAAAGAAAGTTCTATGCTTTTTTCTGTGTCAAAAGACACAAAAGCAGTATGCTAAAGGTTAATTTGCATGGAAATGCATTTGGACCAATGGTACTAGCAACTAAAAAATATCAGCGGTGAATGAACAACATATACCACAAAGATGCAGTAAGTATGGAAGGAATATCATGAAGCCTGCCTTAGCTAGCTGTGGAAGCCTGCAGTCCACCCTACTCTGCAAACAGAATGGGCATTAACTTTGTTTCTTCATCAGAAAACAGCTCCAAGAAAAAGTTAAAAGCATATGTCCTTTAAGAAGAGATAAACAGCACAGCTGTCCTTTTAGAAGCTGAAACAACAAAACCTACCACAGCAGAAAAAAATCTGAGAAGGTGTATTGGAGCAAGTGGAGGTATTGGATAGCTGGTTAAAAAAAAATAGCTGAATGAACCCTGAGGAAAGAAGTTCCTTTCATTTCAAGCAATCCAGAGGTGTAAGTTCATTGTCCTGATGAACGCAATCATCAAGAGACTGCAGTTGGCTGAGGAGAAGGGGGAACAGGTAGTGTGACTTCAAATCAGTCTGTGTTGCACTGATCAAGGATCAATACTCCAGAAGTATACGGCAAAACAGGGAGAGTGGAGACAAATGAGAATTATTGTTTCTCTTGGATTGTTCATGGCATTTGGTTGAGATGTGTTGTGAGCAGTAGAAGAATTACATGGAGCTCCAGATAGATGCATTGATTACCTCTAAGCAAGAGCTCCTACACATCAGTGCCATAGGAAGTGTGGGTGTTAAGCAATAGCTTCATATGAAATTTAGTGAAAGATAAAATAGGATGGAATCACCATCACTCTGCTTTTAATCAGATATTACAAATACTGGACAGTTAGGGAACAAAGACAATAATGGTGTAGTGTTAAGGTCTTTATGCAGGTACAGTTGCATACCTGACAGATAAAGATGATATCCTCAGATAGCATGGCAAACTGGAGTAATGATTTAACAATAACTCCCATGTATATGAATTAGTTGCAGCTGGGCAAAAGGATGCTGTAAAACAAGCAGATTATTTTATGCATCTTGTAAGCTTCATCTTTGCTAGAGGTGCCATTGTGTTTATGATTAAAAATATTGATATAAAACATTATGTATATAATAAACAAATGTATCCAAAGAGTACACTAGCCGTATGACTTTGTGGACTGAAAGCTGTAATCCACTGAAACAGATAAAATAGACACCAGAAGGCTGAGGTTGGAAGGATAGCGGA
This sequence comes from Rhea pennata, assembly GCF_028389875.1. NCBI lineage: Eukaryota > Metazoa > Chordata > Aves > Rheiformes > Rheidae > Rhea > Rhea pennata. Next base: position 119,489,839 of record NC_084663.1, read on the forward strand.
TGTAAAGTGAAATCATTTTAGGATAAATAAAGAAACAGGAAGGAGAGCAGGAAATTAAATCAAGGGATTGGAATGACTAAAACCTGAAAAGATTATGATAGTGGGAATATTGCAGAAATCAAACAGATAATAGAATGCCAGAGAGTCATTCAAATGCAACCAAGGTGAGTTCAACCTAGAAATGTGCTGAATGGGTTGGTCTGAACAGGTTTGGCTGGGTGGAGTGTTGCCCTATGCAGGGATGTAGCCAAACTGGACTAAGTGGAGGAACAAGTCCCTGAGCAGGACAAGCAGCAATGCTGTTTGGTCCCCTGTGTGTACAGAGATAGTGGCAAGCATAGAGAAAGAAGATATTTAAAGAGATCATTTCAGGTTGGCAGCAAAAATTTTGATGCATAAATCAAGATTTCAGTGTAACTTGTCTTTAGTCTTCCATACATTGCTCGCTAAGTTTTACTGAAGCTACCCTACCTGTTTCTAGAGAGATTTTCATGTAGCTTGTGCCTTGAAATCTATATATGAAATCCCTGCAAGAACAAGACATGTGACAATAACTGAGAACTGAATATTCATGAACTGCTCAGCCATGTTAAAGATTGTCTTGTAACCAAATTTTCTCTGCCTGCAACTTTGCACCAAATTAAACTGTAACCTGCAACGTGTGCAGCCTCTTAGACAAGATACACTCAAACAAATGCATTTGCACTCTCAGCGACCTTTGGACAGCTCTAGTGTTTAACGTGGCCTGTACAGAGACTGGCTTTTCCTGTCTGTACAGTGCCTTTCAGACATATTTTGTATGAATGATAAAATCGTGAGATTTGTGTAGGGGTATATGAGGCCACCCGGATGCTATGTCTTAATAACAGACATGGGATTTTATTTTGGGATTGTTGTTGGCTTTGAGCGCTGCTGATCTTCTCTTTCCTCATGCATTGTCTGTGGTCTTTACACAATTGAGAGAGAATTTTCAAGCATGAGTGCCTCTATTTCAGCACCAATATCCATATTTTCAAGCTATAAGCAGCCTGCTTTTGAGAAATGAAAAGCATCTGATGCACCTGGCGCTGACTTACCTAGCCTGCTAGGAAAGCAGCTAAATTATGGCAATGGATAGGAATGCACACATTTTAATGAAGCTATAACACCTCCCTTAATGAAATGCATGAGAAAAGCAAATATCCCAGCCAAGAGATGACCAAAGTAAAAAAAAAATAGGCCCAGCTTGTCACGCTGCCATTTCTTAAAGACCTCGCTTTATACAATTTGTCAATAGTTTTCACTGGAACCCAAAAGTTCCTGAGGCCTATAACCTCCTGATATTAATAGTGTAGACAGTTCTTACTGAAGGCAACTGTTGCTCTGTTCAGGATCTCCCAGTTTAATCTCTGCCTTCTCTATCTGCTGCAATTTGCAAGCCTACACAGTCCTCACAAACATTAAAATCAGGAGAGCTCTGATTGTTTTTCAAGCTTTTAATTTTCTGCTTTACATGATGGATGGTAGGATTTATTATAGCTCAGAGGAACAAAGCAGTTGCTATACAATCTGCCCCAAGCAAGCTGTCCTGGCAACAGACTGAAAGTAATAGTCATGGTCCCTGAAGAGATTTTGCTCAAACTTTCTGAAAGAATTCACCTTTGGGGTAGAGAGCAAGCATGGAAAAATGCAGCCCCAAAGGTCAAAATTTTGCAATGCTTATGGCATATGAAAATAGGAGGTTGCAATGGAAAATATGTTGCAATCTCAGTGATTATAGGTGTGCCAGCACCCCTATTCCGTCTTTTTGTCACAAAACAATTATTTTCTTTCACTGTAATACCATGGATTATATTTTGCTTCCTCTCAAAGCTGAGTTCAGTAGAATAAATGATAACAATTCTGTCTTCTGTAAAAATCGATCTTAAAATTGAGTCATTTAGCACCATCTGTTCTAATGTTTGCACTTTGCTTTTGGAAGATCACTTTACTAATCTTTTTGTGGGAGAGAGGCCGTTATCTACACTGCAGATAGTAAGCCTGGGAGTAGACTTTCTACTAAACCCTGTACCTCAAACTCTGTACTCTTCTCTTTATTACCCTCTATTCTTGCACTTTCAGTAGTGTCATAGGCTCTGTCAACCTCGATAGCTGTCTGTAGGTTCAGTTCATAATCCTCTTTGATAAAGTTTTGCAAAAGCATAGTTTTTAGTTCCTTTTATTCAATCCAGAAGTTATTTTCCAGGAACACACGTTTTAAATGCAGAAAGGTACAAGTTTAATTCGGGCTGCCATTTTAGCACTTCTTCCTGAGAAGCAGTCTAGTCTGGGCATCTGAAACATTTTATAACAATGTCATGATTTTGTCCCATGTACTCCAAGACTTGAACTGCTCAAAGAAATTCAATGAGAGAAAGTCTATAATGGGTATCTCATAGGGCCCTTATTGCTGCCCAAGAAAATAATATTCCAAGTAAAACAATCCATTCCTAAGTTGCCCCACAGCAGAGCTCTGTTAGAACATCACTGAATTTTGGAGCGGAGGCAAAAACCAATCTGACTGCTGGACACTGCAGTTGCTAAGATGTATTTGGGAATTAGAGATTGTGGCTTTATAGGTGACAGTCTACAGTCTCCAGATTCAGTGACCTGAAGTAGTTGATTGGGAGAGATTTCCTCTGCTCTTTTTGTCCTTAGATGTGTGCTATTGGAGATACGTGATGGGATATAGCTATAAGGTATCATATATGCCAGTTTTTCTTTGGCTGAGGAATACTCTTCATGCCATAAAAACACATCAATAACAGGAAGGGATCCAACAGAAGAATTTCTGGTCATCAGAGCAACTCTAACTGTAACTGGTGAAATTCACATTCCCCAAAATCCCAGCTTGAGGAGAACCACAGAAACACAGTGGGGACTGACCATCATGGATCAAATGGAGGAAAATGCTAGGTCAGAGGAAGTTACTTTCCCTTTCTAGTGGTCTGTGGTTCTTGCAGCTGACTGCTTTCAGCCTTGCTTCTCCTGGCACCCCCTGAACAGCTCTTCTGGAGCATAGCACTTGGCCATGTCATATGCCAGCAATCCCGCCTGTATCTGAGAGCGATTTTCAGGATTGGGTCCTGAAGAGCATAATTGCCTACAGCAGCGGATTTGCTTCTATTGCAAATAAATGAATGTTGTATTAGAGCTATGTTCTGACTGAACTGGCGATTTGTCTGAGGGTACCAAAAGCACCTTTGCCTGCTAGACAGCTACCACCACTGTAAGCAGATCATCTCCTCAGAATGACTTACTATCCTGCTGGTTGTGATGTGGCAAACAGGAGAGTAAGCCACTACAGCGTCTCAGAGAGCAAAGACATGTGCCTGAGTTTCAGGAATCTGAAGTGAATTTTGGCTGCTTTGGGCATTTTGACCAGATTGGTTATTAAAAAAAAAAAAAAAGTCTTGGACTGAAGTTCTTTTTCATTTCCATTCTAGTGTGGAAAGTCAGTTTGAATTTGAATTTCTGCTTAAGAATCTGTCCTGGTTTTGAGTTAGATCCAAAACTAGAGGAGGCTTATTTCTGGAGTCAGTGAGAATACAGCCAGAAGTGCATGGGAATGACTTTTCTCACGGGTTTGGTTTATCTTCAGAGTTTTTTGCTGTTGGGTAGTTTGTTTGACATCTTGTGTGGTATCATGTCAATACTTTTGTCATCAAGAAGCCACCCCTCCGTGCAGAAGATTGAGTTTGGAAGTTCAGGTTTACCATCAAAGTTCTTCGAACACTAACAAACCACCAGTCTTGTTGCAGCTTTGATAAACCAAGCCTGTAAGATGAAGAGCAAACACCTTCTCTAATGTGCATAGATAAGACACTTCTCAGCAACTGCAGTTTGTGAAGCAAAGTTATTTGATGTGAGGCTGGAGTTTCTGAAAGCACTAACCACTGTGGTAACACAGCTTCCATGAAGGTCGCTGCTGCTAATATAAACAGAGGTGTCTAAAGAAAGAGGAGAGAAAAATAGAAATCGAGGGTCTTATGAGAACACAAAGGCAGTGGGAGTTTTGATACTGTTTTCTCCGGAGTGGAAAACTTTTGCACCCATTTGTGTTCACATGTTTTAGAAAGGTGCATGCCCTTCCTAAATCACTGTTCATCCACTGTTTCACCTAATTTCGTGGGAATATATGTAATGAATGTTAGCTCTTGCAATTTTATTTTATCAAGAGCTTCATCAATAAGAAGCAGAGGGATGGTTTGACTCAAAGTTTAGATTTAGTTACAAGTGAATTCTCTAATGCACACGGGAAATAAACAAATAATAGGAGACCATTTTAAAACAGTTAAAGGAAATATACAATGAAGAAAGTTCAAAGATGCAAGATGGTTTCTCTATGCTTAACGAGAACCAGTTTTGGATTAAATATTTCTGACTTGTATTCAAGTGTTCTGATTTGGAAACTATATGTTTCTATTTCTATACAAGAAAGTCAGTAAAACCTTAGCTGTAGGGGATCTTCTAATAAACCTATGAACAGGAAAATAAATTTTGTATTGGATTCCTATTTTTTAAATTAAATTCTTTGGTGTGTACAACAATGTGTAATTTTACAATATGTAATTTTTTCTACCATTTTTTAACAGAAGTCAGTTTTAATCCTGGAAGAGTCTCCTCATGAATGATTAGGTATAGTTTATATAATGTTTGAGAAAATGATATTTGAGCTTGGTTCTCCATTGTGTGTTACATTCTGTTAACGTGAAGTCAATGGTTTCTGTTGCTTTGGTTTTCTAGTACTTGCTTTCTAATCAAGATATGTTTTGAAAGGTTGGTATGAGCCCATGAACAATTTAGGCAACATTCCTAACAAATTTTCATTAACTGAAGGCTTTGGTATTACTGATGCAATTTTTCAAAAGCTTGTAATAAAAATGGGAAAAAATAGTTTATGCTGATAAAGGTGGAAACTCAGCTGGTATATGCAGAAAACATTAAGTTCTAGTAGTTTAATACTGAAATATAAGGCAGTGTATGGGCTGCAGAACTGAAATTTCTGTAGAATACAGGGTGCCATGAATCATGGTAAAATAGTTCTGGCCTTGAGCCTGCAAAACTGGACATTTTACCAGGATGTTTTGATTTGGAGGGGGCACTAAAAATAAATGCAGTATTACAAGAGATTAATTTTTGTGCTTTTCCTCCCCCTCGCCCCTTCATTGTATCTGTCATGAAATCTCTCTAAGGTTTGGCTGTGCTATTATCCCAATGGTACAGAGAAGAAATCTGAGTCCTGAGGGAAGACATGTGCAACACTGCTTAAGCACGGCTGTGATTTCTTTGGGAGTACTCCTAAGTATTTCTGAGTACCTGGGCAGAGGAGACAAAGGTCAGCTTTATACAGATATTTAGGTGTGTAAAGGTACAAATGTGTGTTTAGTGTTACTCCAGTAACATGTCTGCCTGGAGCATCTTGAACTTGTTTTGTGCAAGGTCTATTTCTAGACTGTTTCCTGGTTGTATGTAATGATCCAATTTTCATTCTTTGATGAAACTTACACATTTGGGGTTCCCAAGAACAGGAAAAGGTTTTTACTGCCTTCATCCTAAGAGAAAGAGATAAAGCTTGAACTATCACTATAGTTTTCCTCTACCCCTAGTGTGCATGTCTTCATGAGCCGAGGGTCACTAGCCCCTGGAGAAGCCCAAAGCAATTTTTCAGTAAAAGAAGAACTGACTTTTGGATTGAAGATAAATTGGATGTTTGGGTCTGCTATGTAGAACTAATTTTGTGCCAGGGATTCTAGTTTTATTGTCTCTTTTCCTAACTTGATTCTATCCAAAGCCAACATAAGAGCTGAAAATGCCCTAAAAAGCCTCTTATCATTGTGGGATTTCCTGCTCAGCTTTATTGATTGAAGATGTTTGGATAAGCTTTTCAACTTACCTAGCCCAAACTTTTCAACTCTTACCTGCTGTTGCTCTAATGAGACACGTTTATGAGCTTCAGTACTGGGGTAAAGCTGGAGAAACAGTATGAGAGCTTATGCATTTTGGAAAGCATAAGACCACAAATTAACTTCTCCATGGAGAAGCAAAGCTGTTGGTTTAGCCTGCCTCAGCAGCTGCGCCAGGGCAATCCAAGACCATGCAGTCAGGAAATGACGCTTGTTTAAGATAGTTTGCTCATAAGGAAGGAGGAGTAGGGTTTGAGCACAGGCAGGTATTGCAGGGCAGCTGGGTTGCAGTAACCCATTACGATGTTGCGTTCACTCCCCCCAGGGTATGTTGAGCTCTTCCCTTTCCTCTCCAGCCACACTGTTCTTCCTCCTCTCATACGAGCTCCACAACTTGACTGACCGCTTGATGAGGTGGCTCAGCTCACTGGATTGGCAGAAAATAACCCTCCAGAAAGGAACAGATACAGGAAAACATATGATATGTTTTTTATTATTTAGCAAGCTGAAAGGCAAGCACCAGAGACGGTGCAGAGGTGGGGAAGGGACTGCATGGTTGCTGCAGCTGAGAAGCGGGCAAGGAGAAGCAGGAAGACCATTTTGCAGTGAGCAGGGAGGTCGACTCAGTCATTACACAGAGCCTCTGCTTGGCTTCCTGTAGAAGAGGTTTTGTACTCTTAAATTCCTGTTAAGAGCCCAGATCACCTGTGGGCTCTCTGCTAAATAGATGAGGGGGAAAACTATGTTGAAAGAAGAGTATTTATGTTGCCAAGTCACGCGTGCAAAACTGGAAAGTGCCCATGGAACTTAAATTGCACCCCTCTGCACAGCCAGCCTGTCTTCCGGAATGTGATAGGGATCCACAACGTATTAGCAAAATAGCACATTAATTACACCCTGACTTGTAGTGTGTTTGCACAAAGTATGAAAAAGCATCATGCAGAGCATACCCAGATGTCATCCCCTCCCAGGGACCGCTTGCATTTCAGCTTGTTTCACAGGCACCATGTTACTGAGGATGCTGATTTGGGACATGTGGGCCTAGCGCATTAGCATTTTTATATTCAATTATTACTTGGACAGTTTCCCAAACTTTTCTAGAGGCTTGGAAAAAAAAAAGTGTAACCAGGAATTTTTAATAAATTATAATTCAGTTAAAGCTGAACATCATTTCATTGGATAGTGAGAAAGAAATTTTTTAGCACAGAGCCTTCATCCTGTGACATTTTAGAGGTCTCTGCAAACAGGAGAAGAGCTTATCTGAAAACAGAAAAAGACTTTCGCAAGAATTTTCTATAATGCAGACTGATAGGAACTGCTGCCATCTCCCACATAGTAAATATAGAGAAAGAGATACCAGTGCAACAGGTTTATGGATTTGGGGAATAATCCAAGTCGCGTGAAATTCTTTAGTCTCTGGCAAAGAAAAAAAAATTACATCTCACTGTTGTCCGTCTAAATGTAAAACAGCTGTTGCCTACTGGCACTGCCTGAATGCCTACATACTTCACCACATGACGGCAGAATTCCAGGCCTCTAGTTTCCTATGGCTGCATATCATGACATTATTAATGTCTGTTAACAACATTTAAATGTCTATTTACTAATGCTTCTGAGAAAAGGAGAGACTTTGCTTCTGCTAATGTAAGGTCTTCAAATTTGAGGTGGATAGAATTTTGTTAGTAAAAAAAACCCCCATGCTTTAATCTTTTGTTTCCCCTGAGCAAAAGGGAGCAAAGTCAGTCTGGCATCAGTGGGCCATCAGATATCTCTCCAAATGATGCTGAACTACATGTGTATTGGACTAGGTTGCTGAGATGCATAATTCCTGGAAGCAGTAGCTCTGTGAGCATGGACATAGAAGAACAATATCTGAGGACTATCACATGCATCTTCCTAGAGCTGCCTTAGTCTTTCCTTCCACTGCTGCTGTTTGGATTTAATTCTGGGAATCCTATCAAATAACAGAGTGGTACCAAAGGCAGTGCACAAGGCTTACGGATGGCAAACATTTACACCTCTTTCCCTCCATGTCCAAGGTATCCATCTTTCCCAGAACAAATCAGCATTATCTCTGTTCTCTGCATCTAGGAAATAAGAACAGAAAGGCATATAAGCAAGCCCAGAGTAAGTCATCAAAAAGAAACAGTGTCGTGGCTAACCAGATTGGAAACTTTGGTGGTCAGGGATTTCAGCAGCAATCGTGGTTGTTACAGCTCAGTGTGTTACAACCATTCTGGTACAAATTTATTTCAGATGAATTTCAACCTCCCTTTTGCCAACAAGAAAGGGGTAATCAATAACATTGACTTTTTATTCTTTTTACTCTTTTTCTTAGTATTATACAACCAGTTGTAATCTTATTTATTTGGGCAATAAGGCCTTTAAGGGACTTTGATCAGCCTGGTTGAAGTTTCTTCAAAGATTAACTGACGTTCTTTAAAAGTACATCAGTTTCCTCTTAAGCAGGTATTTGCTTACCACGTAACTGGGTGTCGAGTGCTATGTAGTTATAAAGTTTGCTGGGCTCAGCTGTAGATTTCCTTAAGACATACTGCTGACATCACTGAGTCTCCTCTCAGACTCTTTTCTCTCTCTCTCTCCCCCTCCCTCCCTCTCCCTTCCTCCCTCTCTCCAGTTTCTTTATTCAGGTAATTCCAACTCAGACTTATTCCAACTTGTTTTGACTGACAGTGAGTGAAGGGAGACCTTCTGATTTTTTTTTTTTTTAACCATGCACATGTGCTTTATTGAAAAGATATCCAACATTTTATAAAAAAAGATTGTTTGACTTGTCATGACGATAACATCTAGTAAGGAATCTGAACATTGCTCTTCTACAGGTAAGAGGTATTTGTCAAAATATGCATACATGTTTAACAGTGCTTTGGAAACTTTGAGTGGGACTGAAAGCTAATGAGTAGGTTCTTTTCTTACTTTTCACTTATTTTAATAATTTAAGGATTTAGAAACTGTCTGTAAAAGAAAAATGTGTTTATAAGATAATGCCTGCTTGTGAACTTTGAGATACAGGCAGTTTAACAATGATACAGTAAAAGCTGTCATGTTTTGGTCTTTCCACTGATGCAAGCTACTGCATGTGAGGTTTGTAATGCCTGTGACTGATATTTTTGTATGTTGGGGAGGGAGGCAGATATTGGATCTATCTTTGTAAATGTTTGCCTGTAAGAACCTTTTTCTTAAAGAAAGAGATAGTTCTTTTTATAGTATTAGGAGCACATCTCTCATTTAGTTGCAGCTCCTTTTTCAATGCAGAAATCAGTTTTAGTTGACATACTGGGAAAACTTGCCTGGAACTTTATACAATCCCTGTTACCTATCTGTGTAAGAAAAGATTATGTCAGTTTTCTGTGGTAGGTGCAAGGAATGTAAACATGTCTGTGTTGGAGAACATTATGCATTTTCTTCCAACTTCTGCATGTGTCTTCTTAGTACTTGTTTACAACAGGTTTGGCTTATCCTCAGTAATCATAGTCTGAGGCTGTGGTGCAGATTCCCCTCTCCTTCAGTGTAGCTTGTTTTTGCCTCCCTTTCAATTTTCTTGTAGGAATTATGCTTTAAAGAGATTTATAGATAAGTTCTCTCTTTCCATGACGTGCCGGTTGCAAAAGGGAACAAAGCTGGCTTTCCTTTGTGAAACAGGAGTACTTACATTACTTTTTAACTAACCTTGTTTCCACAATTGCCTTTAGCTGTATTATATTTAGAGGCAACTCTAGGGTCTTTCTGATCATAATGTCTGAACACCTACCTGCAAGCCTTTTGTTTATGCTCTTCGGTGATATTTTGACCCATGATTTCTTCTTTTAAAACCGGGAGGGAGAAGGGGCAACTTGCTGTTACAGAAATGTCTTCTTTATTTCCTTTGTTGTAAAATGTCACTATGCTCTCTGCGCTCTCTAATAATCAATTTATGGGGGCAAAGGGGGAGGGGGAAAAAGCCTGAAATGTAGCTCAGTGCAGCTCGTTGGACAGTACAAACTGGCATTGCTTTTGTAAAAAGTGGAGTGTAGACGAGACCAAAAACTTCTCCAAGAATTCCAGTCCGGTAAGTGAGGCATGGCCTAGAGACAAAAACAGCAGCAGATGACTTGGACTTCAGTCTTCCAACAAACACACAATACTTCAGTCCTGTTACTTTTTATAGAATTTCAAGTGAAGACAAATAGTTCTTTTTATCCCGGCTTCTTGTGCAATGAAACAAACAAGTCACCAACCCGCAGCCCCAGTAGGAGCCGAAATTTCTGTTTGTCCAAATTTTACTAAAAGCAGTCCAGGGCATTCTTCCCTCCCCCTCCCATTTCTCCTAACACACACAGTTCACACAGACAGGCTGTATTCTTTGGGAACAGGTAGAGACCAAAGCTGTGAAGTACCAGACGGTACTCTTGTAAGGGGCCAAGAAAAACAGAAACTTAACTGTTTTGCATGTTGAACCTCAGAATATTTTGAAATAAATTTTGATTCACTTTGTTTCCAGGAAAAACAAAGAAAATTTGGGGATGATTTTTTTTTTTTTTTTTTTTTTTTTTAATTTATGGAGGGAAAATGTCTTTCTCTTATTGGCTGCACTGTGTATATAAGAAAAAGAAAAAAACATTGGCTGGAGCATCAAACAGTTAAAATCAAACTTTCCAGTCCAAGTCAATTCACTAAATGTTAAATAGTTGAAAGCTGCCTTACTGCTGAGCTGTCCGTAACCCTTTGGAATGAGGGAACATTCGTGACTTATTTCAATGAGTTACTACAGGCTTGAGGATCATTTTTGCACTCAGTATATTTGTACCATTAATGTAGTAAATGGCTTAGAGTTAAGCATGTGCATGCTCTCGGAGTAAAAAGGGCACAGTTGAAAAAGGTAGCTCTCTTGTATTGGCTGTACATGAATTGAAATGCCTGGTCATTCTTTTTATATGTATCTAGACTGAATGGTGTGAAATACACATGGACGCCAGCCAAAAACAGTGGATACATTACTAATTGGGGTGGAGGAAGGAAAAAAAAATAGAGTATAATAACCCCAGCATCTTTCCCTCCAAAGCACATGAAGTTGTCTTTGCATGAGTAGCCCACCCTGACCTTCACAGAGAATTAGAGGTCGAGGTCAAGGTCAGGCAGAGATGGGGCAAGCAACAACATGTGTGCTCTAAGTATTGTCACCCTTTACTGGACAAAAGAAACACTTTGACACAAAGAGGGTAGGTGTTTGGGATAATGCAGTTTGAGTCATTTTTACGTGCTGGGAAGAAAAGTGGCAAATCCCATCTTTGACAGAACCATTTGCAAACCTTGGGCTGCCTTGAGGAAAGGTTGAAACTGGACTACTTGGGTGTAGGTTGGAGCTAGTGTGTATCTCAGAGGCAAGCACCTCGCCACTACCCAAGTTTCTGTGTCTGCAGGACAGCCCTGGGGATACTTAGAAAGATCTGTGAGCTTCCCAGTCACCATGGCTTGAGCATCCCCTTGGCCTCCTTGCTTAGGAGGTCTGACTCACTTCATTATTTCTTGATGGTCAGCACTACCATCCTTCAGTTTTGCAATGATTCATTTTGACCTAGGCTTTTCCTTGCCCGGGAAGCCCTCTCCCTCCCGTACCATGTCTGCCACAGATGAAGCTGCCAAAGATTGTGAGGTGTGAGAAAGGGCTGCCTTTCTGCTCCCTCCCTTGTGGGCTCTTTGATTTAGAAAGTTTTTTCTTCCACTTAGTCCAAAGTAGTCCCAGCAATTGGAGATACTACATTTTAGCTGGCTTTTAAAGAGGAAAGGGAAGCATAAAACCTGGGATCTCAAGCTTGGTGCCTTTTAAAACCACATATCTCCTTCATGGTTTGTTTTTCTCACAGAGATTTTCAGCTGGATTTGTCCACACTTAGAAAGCCTTGGCAAGCCACCTTCAAATTCCCTTTGTGAATCAATGATAAAGCAAATTAAGTTTTGACTGGAACAATAGTATGGCCTGATTAGATTAATTTAATCTCCATTGCCTTTACTGAGGTGATTCACTCTGGATTAGGTCACAGGTTATAGGCTATCTCTCTAGTTTATGTTTTGAACTTTTCCTTAACTGCAGTTAACACTTTCGGATTGAGGCTACATGATAAAAATGTCTATTGAATAAATTAGCGTAATCTATAATGAAGTAACATATGAAATAGTGCACCTGTTTAAATCACCTATAAAGTATATACTTTGACTAGAGCAGCATGAACTGATGAAGAGAAATGGGAAAGATTTACTATGACCAAAGTTTCCCCTTTCCTCATTAGTACTACCCAGCCAGACCCCTGCCCCCCCAAAAAAAGTAATAAAGAAGTGATGTACCCACTGACCAGTAAATGAACTCCTCCTGCTTAGATGATTTTGTTAGCAGTCACCATTTTCCAAGAAATTTTTTGACCAAAAATGTTTCTGTTTTTTGTCTGATCTTGTCTGTAAAGATCCTCTTTATCGCTCCCCATTTTATGCCTAGTGGTGATCCCACTCAAAGCTTCCTACCTTCTTCCTACTCTTAATTCTGATATTTTTCATGCCAACTATCTTCTTCTCAACTCCTCTCCAGCCTCTCACCCAGGCTTGAGTTTCATGCTGTCTTATCCAGCAATAATGTTTGCTGAAGGTATCCTTCCTCAAACGCCTCTATCCTAAACCTGTTAACAATTCCCTGTGCTCACAATAAACAACTAGATCAGAAATCTGTCTAAGGCAACAAAAAATAAAAGAAATGGGGGAAGACAAGCAAAAGTGTGCTTTCTGAGACTTTCACATTTGAATAAGGCTGGGCTTCATTCCCACAAGAAGGGTATACCAGCATATTTGAGCAGGTGTTTGGGTGATTGCAACTTACAACTCTATTTCATTTTCTTAAGCAAATTACAAAACATTCATTCAACATACAAAAACAGGAGATGAAAGAAAAATTAAAGTTTTCAAGGCAATTTTTAATTTTTTCGGGCCACCTGTTTGTGGCCACTACGGTACATGGTAGTTGATCTCAATTTGATCAGGCTTACTGATTTTATATCAGGACTCCTCTTTCTCTAAGATTACGTAGAAAAGCAATTGTCACAATGGACTTCATTTATGAGTTATAAATTAACAAAGTGAATGTCAGCTCATGGGTACTGCCCTTCAATATGCTGATTACTTGTTGTGAAAAGTACAACATGAAAGGTGCTGAAAACTTGTCAAGGCATAAAAAGGAGTCAAAGACTGAAATGGGTTGGAGCGTGAAATGCTTCCACAAGACTAGAGGTGAAGGAGCACAATTCAGGCAGGTGTGGGAAAGCTAACACTGCCATTTTTATCTACATGTAATGGGCAAACAAAAGGATCTGGGTCTGGTTCTCATTCACATTGTGTCCCCTTTACACTGCCATGGCAGATGTAGAGGCTGGAAGTGATTCTTCAGCCAGTGGCATCACACCATGAGCACCAAGTTGAGATCTGCCTGGTTTCATCAGTGAAAACAAAATTCAAGAAGCAAAATTCAGAAATTTATCCCATACTTCTTTCTGTTAGGTTTGCAGAAGTCCAAAGGTCTATTGCACTTCTAGGGTTCCTAATGGTATATTTTATTTTATCATATTTTATCATTCCTCAGCTTCAGAAGAAAACAATGGTCAAAGTTTCAGAATTTGCTGAGTTCCTAAAACTCCAAGTGCTATTAGTAGAAATTAGTTCTGATCATCAGCTTTGATCAGTTTAAGATGAACCATGCTGAGTGACTCTGATTTTATCTTTTCTTTCTCAAATAATTACTAGCTGCACTTTGCTGAATGGGAGGTAGGACATGGTGAAAACTGGGGGTACACTTGAGCAGCACTGCGAGAAGAGGAACTTCAGAGAAAAGCAGTGGTGAAAAAGATGCAGGATGTTAGTGGATGTGAAGAAAAAGTGGTGAAAAAAGATATAGGATGTAGATTGTTTTCAAAGTCAGCCCAGATATCATTTTTGGAAGTGCACAGATAAAAGCAGCCTGGATCAGGACACCCTTTACAGCACAAACATGATGAACCTGAGTAAGGTGATGAAACCATGTAAGGTATTGGGCAAGATTGCTGGGTCTTTTCCTTTTAGTATTTTATTTTATTTTATTTTATTTTATTTTATTTTATTTTATTTTTATATGCTAATTCATATGAATTTTTCAGGCAAGGAGAGTGTTATTTTCCTGTTCATACTGGTATGGTGGGCTTGGCTACTAGCATTCATCATGGGGGTGTCTGTACACTAAGCAGATGTATAAAAGCTGGACATAGTGGCCAGGGATTGTTGAGCAAGCTGACTTGTGCTAGGGAATGTTAATGGCAAGAACCTGTAAAACAGAGCAGACTTATCCCTGTATCTTGTTTTAGATTCCTATATAGCTTGCTTTTAAAAACAAACCTTACTTATCTGCTTCAGTGCAAAATTTACATTCTTGTACAGTAACTAAAATATAACTGTGATGGGAAGAGTACATTATGCTGTTGAATCTTGCACTGGATTCTGCATCCACCACACCATCTTCTACGGGATTTGACATGAAAGGCTTCATCAATGTGACTCAGACTGATATATACCCATCTAGGATATTCCAGCTGAAATGCACACATTTGCTATATAATTTAGATGTGTAAGCCTGATCCTTCCAGGAAGAGTGTGATTACCTCTGTGTACACTGGAACAGCTGATTCTCATATGGGCAATAAACTTGACATCTCTTAGAAGCACTAGTCTTGCTATACAGAAGCACAGGGTAAGATTAATTTCAACTGTCTAAAAGTTACAGATCTTGTCTCAGATGGTCAGCCAGATTCACTCCATAGGCACCACAAGAAGATGGGCACCTCCAGGTGTTTGAGGAATAAGGGGCATGCTCATTGGGTGGAGATGTCCAGCTCTCTCCACTAACTCTGATGACTTAGAGAACTAGTTTGAACTGGACAGAAATCTTTTAGAGACTGTTTTTTAACCTAAAGAATCCAACAATTGACCTTATAGCATATAACTGTTAGAAATGTCTGAGTTTGGCAGATAGTTGGCAATCGAGTTAGAACTACTGCCTGATAGTTTCAATGAGGTTTCAAATATCTGGAATTCCCAGGCAAATTTTAAAGCAGCAAATTTACAAATTTCTCATAGAAAAAGCTCACTGGTAGATAAAAAAGGAGACATGCAAAGTACCCCAGGTGTATGATAGCCAGAGCCATTCTGGAGAAAGGGTGCCTCCAAAAGAAGAAAATCACTTGGTATCAGTGATGATGCTGGACGTAGCCCATAATCTAATTATGTTATTTTTCACCATGTTGTAGGTCTGGAGTGTGCTCTGCAGTGTGGTGAACAAAGAACAGGAAAACTTTAGTTCTGCTCTGAACGATTTCAGATCCAACAGCAAGTGAGGCGCACTGCAGCACAAATGAGGTACTTAGGCAATAGGCAAACATAATGACTAGCAGATGTTTATTAAAGCTGGAATGTGTTGCAAAACAGGTGCATTTTCAGGATTTGGTTTGAAGCTGGTGGGGGGTGAATTTTATGTATGTCAAATGAGCAAACTATTGTTGAATGGCATAAGAGATGTCTAAAAGATGAAGGGAGACAAAAAACACAAGGAGTAGGTATTGGTGAGAAAGAGGAGTGGGATGCCAAAAAAGAGCAGAAGAAAGCAGAGCTACGGGGAGCCTGGGCTGTAGCTGTAGAAGGGTGAGGCTATGAGCTTTATGGGTGTGAATTAATGAAAGGGATATCTCCAACATTGAAAGGGAAAATTATGGTCAAAATAGTAGGAAGGAAACATGTTTTTTTCCCTAGAGTTTTGAATGATTTCATTATGGGGTAGATGAGAAGGACAGTGAACAAGAGACCTGTGGGGAAATGGCTAATTGATTAACTGAAATCCTGGGTGATTCAAAGTGGAAAAGACAGATTTTGAAGATGCTGTACCATCAAGTGACCTATAGGAAAGAAGTTTACACTGTACAGTGAGTGGGGTAGCAGAATCACTAGCAGGCAAAACGTATCCTTTCAAACAGGGTGAATTTGACAGGATTTCACTAGGGCAATGAATGCAAGGATTTTCTGTACTGCAATTAAAATGTTATCTGCCTGGTGGAGTCATGCTGCTCTGGGACTTTCTAGCAATGGTGTTGTCTTAACCCCATTTGAAATATGTTGCTGCAGTTTAATATATTTGTAGTCTTGCTTAACTACTCTTTACGATCAAAAGAGAATCATAATGTGTTCTATACTAAAAGCTAGGTGCGATTTCTTTTTGTGGTACAATGTAGTGTTTTCATTTACAGTAATTATGTAATTCCAAACTCATCGTACATTCACGTATCTTTAACAATTGTCTACAAAATATGAATTAACTTTGTTTTGGATTTCAGGTCAATAAGACTAGAGTAACACACAAATATTTACTAGGATAGGTAATACATTTCCCATGAAATGTGTTTTTCAATGAAGATAGAGCTTTATTAAATTAAAAATTACAGGAAAAGTACAGATGGTTGGAGATCCAAAAGTCTGATTTTTCAACAAGTAGAATGGAAACTGTATTTTCCTCATACCTCTGTTATTCTTTATGCCTGGACTCCTGTATGAGGTTGTATTTCCATTGACGTACCAAACCTTACAATAAGGCAACAGAAAGTAATTGGTGAATGGTGATAATTTTTTTTCTCATAAATCAAGCTGCTTGGAAAACATCAAAGTGACTTCTAAAATTCATGGCATCTGGAAAACTTGCAAAAAATAAGGTAAAAGTTGCTGAATATTGTAGAATTTTAAAGTAAGTTTAGGGTATCCTGCATACAGTAGGAAACCATTCTCAGCAGAGCATGAACAATGTTCTATTCAATCTAATTACTTCAATGATCAAAGCTAGACTTTCTCGAGTTTCCAACTATAAAAGATTGTTAAGCTTTTGAGATGACATGGGATCATAAAGGAACAGTCATAAAGATAAGATATGTGTAAACAAACAAGCATAATAACCTCCTTTGAGCATAAGGAAATATAATAAGTTTGAAAAACAGCATGAGCCTTTTTTCTCTTTTGAGCATGTTATCGCCGCTTTTTAAGCTTGTTGCAGCGTAATACTATAAAGCTTCTACAGGAGTTCCCAAGAAACCATAGGACAAAGAGAAAATTAATAGAGAATAGCACAGTTATGGCCCCAGATCTTAATAATGTGGACAGGCTTTGCTTCTGTTATCTTCCCTTAAGAGAAACAATCTGTTTATTGCACTGAGTTCACGTGTCACTGAACCAGCCAGGAAACTCAGGTGGTCTTTACAGCAATAACAGGGCAAGATTTTCAGCTGAAAGTCTTATGGGCTGAAAATGCAGATTTAGGTCAGATGAAAGATTTCATGAATTCATGTTGACAAGATGAAACAGCTGAAGAAGTCTGAAATTTAGAGTGAAGAAGCCTGAAATCAATTTTGAGAAGTAAAAAAAAAAAAAAAAAAAAAAAAAAAAATTCATTTTGACATTGTGGAAGTAAGATATTGTTTCATTTCAAACAACATTTTCCTTGGTCACCTGATTTAAATTACAGACACACATGCACATCTATATGAACGTCAAAGCAAAATGAAAAGTTTAGTTTTGGTTTGAACAAACACTGTCTTCAGTCCAAAATAATTTTTTTTTTGTTTTGCCAGAAAAGTAGAAGCTTTTCTTTCAGTTCAGCCTCAACACTTTTTTTGTTTGTTTTGATATTTCGGTTTGGCCAGAAAATCAAAAACATTGATGTGCACCAATACATTCATGCTATTTCCTCCCTTTCAGAAGCCACAGACTCTGCAGCAGACTGAGGGGTCTGTGTCATGGAAATTGGCAGAGATTGAATAATTTGGGAGAGCAATGAGGAAAATAAGTACTCTCTTTCCTCTGATTCCTTGGGAGTTTATCTGGAAGACATACAATCTAGGTCTGTATAGTGTTCCAGGCAACATACTCAGGAAATATTTTTTTATCTAAAAAAACTGTATTTTTCCCCAGTTTTGCAATTTGAGAGTGACAATGAGGTTCTGTACAATGATAACATTTTATTGACCTAAGGACTAAACACTTAACTTAGCATATTTTCATTTCAGTCCCTTTGTGAAGGGATGCAAAACAGCCCACGTATTTAAATCCACAAGCTAATTTCAGCTTATCTTGGCAGTTGAATAGAGGCTTCAAAAATGGTGTTCCAACAAGCTTCATGAAACTAGGTGGTTCTGTAAGTGGGATAGACTTTATTAATGCCTTCCCAGAGAAACCAAGCAGTCTAGCCTTAACTAGACGTTAGAGAATCCACCCAGGAGACTTGCACTAATGAATACCCCCCACCATGCTCCTGTTGCCTCCTGGTTTCCTTGCCCTGGAGCCAGGGTGGCAGCAGCATGTCCCACCTTGCCCAGGGGCCCCCCAAGAGCTGTCTGCTAGGGAGAGCCACCCAAGGGGCTGGTTTCAGGGTGATGCGGGTTAGAAGAGGAGCTCTTTGTTGTCAATCTACCACCTTTCACAGAGATGCTCATGGCCTGAAATACCCTATTAAACGGAGCATATAATGATGCAGCTGAAAACTGTCATTTTCTTACAAAGCTCCCTAATGCCTTCTCCCTCTTGAGCTTTCAATTTTTTCATCCCGCTCATAAAACATCAATGCATTCAAGAGTGTTCCTGGAATAATTCGTATGGACAGAACGGAGACACACAGCAGGCAGCAGTTTATGCTGCTTTATAATCATTGATTTTTAAGTCTCCTCAGCCCTCTGCATTTACAGCCTGGAGTTCCAACCAAGTGCTATGGGCTCAGATACAATGCACCTTCATCCATGGGCAGAACCAGGGTATTCCCACAGACACTGTGACTCTCTCACATTTCTTCTGAAACAACAGGTACAACCAAATCCTCTGGATGCCTTTCCTCTTGCTCTCCTACCTCTACTCCCCTCCAAAAATACGTACAGAAGTGGAAAAAATGGCATTTTTCCATTCATTGCATGGAGAATATGAAAACTTGGCACACAAGTGAGCTATGTACTGGAATTTGGGTGGGTCTAGGAAAAAGCACAGACTTCAGTGGAAAACATATATGGGTGTGTCTGTGTGAGAAAAAGTCTTTTAAACTATAAATTAACCACATCCATGGATTGGTCAGGAAAGAAAAAGAAAATTATCCTGAAATAAAACTCTCAGTTAGTACTGGAAATAAGCACCACTACCCCAATATGAAAGTGCCAGTGGCATTTTAAATGTGGCACTGCACATTTCAGAGAGGCAGGTGAAGGCCTCAGTTTTATACACCAGTGGGGTGTTTTAGCTCTTCATAGGATCCCAGTCACTATTTTCACTGTCACAGAGGGCTCTGTCTGCAGCTTGGTGCCCCTCGGTGGATGGTTGAGGTCACAGGTAGTGGCCAGGGCCAGGATGGATTCAGAAACTAGGACCTGGGGTCCATTGGCCCCTTTGCCAGCTGTAGTTGCTGGTCATTATGGGTATGCCTGAGACCAATCGCTTAAAAAGCTTATTCTGTGTCAAGATCTACAGACTTTATTAAGGGAAATAAAGGCACTACGGGAAACATGTGACTGAAGATGCATTCAAAACCAGCGGTTTCAAAATCTGCTGTAGATACATCAAAATCTCCCAGATCAATCCTTTATGTTTGCAATTGCTTGTGCTCTACAGAACAGGCAACATGTCGTTCGTGAGAACATACAAACCATGACGTATTATTTTTAAAAGACGAAAATGAACCTATGTTCATAGTGCATGTATATGTTTGCCTATAAAATATCATACACCCTGATTTTATTGGGCAGTCTTGATTTTTCATTTCATCATTTAAAATGTTTAACAACCTTTTTTTTTTCTTCAGTAGCTACCAAATACTTGTTTGAGATCAAGTAGAATTTACTCTCTGTTTACCAGGCCCAGGCAATCCAGGGAAATGGGTGTTTGGTGTGATTTAAAATCTTTGTAGTAAAGAGAAAATGGAATAGGAATGAAAATTTTTGAAACTGCTACATCCCTCAAAGAGAATGCCTACCACACTAATTCTGTAATTCACAATAAACTCATTCATTATTAAAAAATAACTAAATAATACGCACATATCTCTGCTGTGCCAGCAACATCATCTAGGTGGATCACTGCATTGCTTAGAAGACATCCAATTTAAAAATCAGTAGGTTTGGGTGAGGGAAATATTGTTATTTTGTCTCACAGGCTGCATTTTGCTAGCATAAAAGAAGAATCACTTTCTGGAAACATTTTCCTCTGTGTGAACTTGTTCACACAGGTAGGGTAATTCTTCATAACCAAATAACTTCCTGAGAAAATCAACTTGTAACAAGTTTTAAGATGAAACCCTGACAAACCTATCCTTCTTCCTTGGAAATGTGTTTTGCTGCATTGCAAAAATCGTGAGGCCAAATTCACTGGTATGTTCTGGTCATGCAAAGAAGCCATAAATCTAGCTTAATTAGCAGGTTACGCAGCATTTATTGTTACTCTGCCTAACTGGAGCAGCACAAAGCAGCTACACCATACAGATAAGAGACAGCCAGAAGCCACCAGAAAGGGAAAGCTCTACGCGTGTAACACAGTCCATCCTCCTGCTGGGTCAAAGTGTGCTCTGTTTGCCCACTTAGATTTGATTCTGTCTGCATTAGACACTAGAAAAACAAAAGACCACCTATATACTGACCTTCTAAATAAAGTGTTTTTTCCCTGGCCAATTTCCTTGCCTTTTGCAGTCATACACTGATTCCTAATAGTTCTGAAGTTTTAACATACGTAAAGGAGGCAAAAAATATTTTGATGTACAATTCCTTCATAGAGTGTTATTTCAGTTTTGAGATTTAATGATTATATAGAGATGGAAAGATATAAAAATGATTATTTCACAAGTGCTTGTGAGCATGGGCATATGGTGGGATACCTGTAATGTACTCAGGTTATTCCTCTATCAGTGTAACCTCTCATTGTACTGGCTAAAGCAGTGCTGTATGCTGCTTTCAAGAAATGCTGCTTTTATATGGTGAAAACATGCTGTAAAATCTGCCATAGCAGAAGTCTGACACTCTCCAGTGAGCCTCACCTCATTGCCACACCTACACTGAGCTGTGAAAGCCATGGTGTGCCACGACTAATTAAAAAACAAAACCCAACTTGACTAGGATACAGGGCATGCATCATGCAATGAATCGGCATCACAAATAGTAATTAAAGAAAGAACTGCTCAGCCACCAGTTGGGTTCATATGGCATGGGTGACATGCAGTTAAGAGCTCAGGTCTTTGCTCATCAGAACAAGAAAAGTGTTTTGGTGTTTGACCTGATGCCCAAAATTGCATTTGTGGCTCAAGGTATCTGCAGTCCAAGAAAGAAACCAAAGGCACAAAACATTGTAAGTGATTTGAAATATTCCACTGCTATCAGATAAATGTCTTTCATGTACCTGCGGTAGCTGAGAAACAGGGAGGAAAAGTAGCCCTGAAGAAGGCAACTCACAAACAGTTTAGCCAGCTTTTGTTAGCAATCAGCAGACTCTTCTGCCTGCCTTTTGCAGAGCCATCACTAGGCACGTTAGTTACCATGAATTTTCAGCCACCTGCTGACATTTAAATTAAAACTCTGCAGTAACTGTCTGGTTTCGATTTTGTTTGCTTATTTGATTGTTTTTTAAAATGAGACCAGATTTTATTAGACCAACACATGCATTTGGAGAGAGAAAAATCAAGAAAAGAAACGAGGCAAGCTTTCTCTCCCACAAGCCTTTCCTCAGCTCTGAAACAAAAGCAGCAGATTTCAAGCCGACTGCAGACTAAGTTTAGCTTTATTATTGTTATTATTTAGTAGTTGAATAGCCATATGTCAACTTGTGAAGCAGTGGGTGAGTACTTTTGAGGTTAAGACCAAGATATTGTCCTGTATTTGATGTGACAGAAGAGAAAATCAGAGCACAGCCAGCCTATAGTAAGCAGGACATAACAGTCCTAGAAAATGTAGACAGTAGCTCAGTCTAGTACGTTCATGCTCTGCACAAACCTGAATGGGGACTTTACCGAAAAGCCTACTCTGTCAGGCTTAAGAATATGAGCAGTAGGTAGGTTTAGACTCATCATTTTCTGTACAATTATAAAAGCAGCCACCATGTGACTAAAACACTATAAGGAAACACAGCCAACCCTCAGCTTTGTACAGAAATGTGAAACTGCCTTGGCTTATGAGTTCATATGACAAGATTTACCCAGGTGATATATCAGGTAGCACATGAATACGTATAAAGAGAGGTTAAATAAGCCTCTGGGCAAACAGTTAAACCACTTCGAGCTCCCACCCTGAAATCTGAGGAAGGAGCAGCGCACGTTCTCCAGGAGCCTTTGTCCAGCAGATCCTCCCCACCATCCAGCCTGTGGCAGCTGTAGCCCAGTGAGGTGGCTCATCTCTATGCAGTAAAAGGGAAGGCAACAGGATTTTTAGGACATACAGCATTTCTTACAGGAGCCATAGCGGTTGGCTGGCAAAGGTCCAGTTCCCCAAAAAGGAAGTAAGTACTTAAGTAGGACTTAAGTAGATCTTGGTTGACTAACTGAAAAACTATGATACAGCAAATCCCTGCCCAACCCCTGACTAGACCTAGCAGCACTCGAAGTGCACAGATGCTGCAGCTTTTGACTCTTGCTTTGTGAGGTGCCCAGCAGCTCTGCCTTGGGGCAGGCCAAGAAGTGTCCTATGGAAAGTGCTAAATGGCTCATGTGTCTAAGCCAGAAGAGCCAGAAATTAGGCATTCTGTGGCCTGTCTTCAGCCTTCTCCCAAAATGCCACCTTCCCTGCTCCTCCTGCACAATAAGGCTCCCCAAACTGCATGGCTGCAGCCACTTTTCTGGTCAAAGAGGGAGGTGGAGGAGATACTCCTTCCTATAGCAATGCCTCCTGCTTAAATCACACACTCATCATGGACTCACTGAGACCTGAAATCTCTTCTGTCTGAGGCAAATTCTTCCCACATTCTCCCTGACAGGGAGGTTCATTAATGAGGAATGGGGGTGATGGGAAGGGGAGACTCTGCAGTTCCCCATTAAGCTGCACTGCTGTACGGATGAGAATTTATAAGGCCAGAAAGCCATCGCCATCATGCTTAAAGCCAAGTAGTTACAGTGTTCATCTGGCCAAGGAGGCTGTGGGCCTCAGTCCATGCACCAAAGATGTCTTATGTGCTTATGCTCTAGCTTCTCAAGGAAAGAATCACCAAAAATGTTTTAACTGGGATGTAGAAACGCCTAAAGCATGTGTTCTTGGCATTGGTTTTGGAAATTGCTATTTTGTTTTGACTGACACTCTAAGTAAACAAATAAATAAAAAAGTGTGTTTGTCTGTGGCCAACCTTGAGGAAAACCTCAGCCCAAACAGTTCAAGCCTTGAAAAATTTGAAGCCTTTAAAAACAGAGTCATATATCAGAAAGATCAGGGTATATGTGCTGCAAACCTATAGCAAGATACTTGCAAAACATGAAGTAGCATGCAATCTTATGAGTAAAAGCTCTGCTACCACAGCTGCATCCTTCTCTGGTGGTGTTGTAAACATAATGAGCTTGAACCTTTTGGTTCACAGAAAGCAGGAATGGGATACTATGTAAAATGGGAGAAAACAGATATCCTTATAGGAAAGAGAAATACTCTAGAGAAAATGGAGGACAGGATTTAGCTACTGGAAGCCACCTAAAGGCATCCTAGAAAGCTAAGAAAGAAATAGTGGCAGTGACTGCAAAATAGTGTTGAAGTAGGTACTAGGCTCTTTGGAGTTCTAGCCCTGGCTTTGCTATTGACTCCTAATACCAACTGGGATAAGACATCAGTGCCATCCTTTCTTATCTGAGTTCCTTCTGTGTAATGTTGCTGAAATGCTTGTCTGGGCCATACTGTCTGTTCTGAGGAGTAACTAATGCTCCTACAGCAGTTTGGAGATGTAAATGACGGAGGACGGAAGTAGAGTATTAGTTTTATAATCATAATGCAACAATAACGTCCTTTTCAACCTTGCAGAGTAATTTTGGCACTCAACTTCTCAGAAACAGAAAGTACAGCTTCTTGGGTGAGTGTTTACATTTGCGCCTGTCTAAAGAGCTAGGTAAGATTTTCATCGCAAGAACAGGAAAAGGGTTAGTGGGTGGGGAAAGCATCACTGTACAGGCAGGTTTTGAATGCTTAACTGTATTAATAAAGTGTCTGAAACTAAAAAGAATTTGAAGCAATAGCTTGCCAACAAAGGAGATACTCAGAAGTACTGAATATTGCACTACTGAAAAAAAAAGTCATTCATAAAAAGCAGAATGGAACATGTCTGGTGAACACTTCTCTTTTTTCTCCAGCATCATTGTATAACCTGTATTACTGAACAGAAAAAAGAGTTTTAGAAACTGGTTGGTTTACTTACATCTTTTCAAAAAAAGACTTTGGTGTGCATGAAGGTTTCCGGACTAAAAGATCTGCATACAGAGCAGAACCCAAGAAAAGGCAGTGAGAACATCTCCCAGGGCAGAGACTGGAGGGCAGATTTTTGGAAGGATGGGCAGCTTATTAGCACTGCATTAGCTGTTCAGAAGCTAGCTGGTTTTGCCTTTTCTCCTCTTGGAGGCTTGATCCAGAGACCTGTGAAATCACTGGGAGTTTCTCCATTAACCTCAATAAGCTTTGAGTCATATTTTGCCTTTTCTCTGCCTACTTGGTTGTTTTCCTATTTGCTTTCATCAGTGTAGTTTCCAAGGCTCATCTACATAAACCAGTAGCTACCGCAAAGTCTTGCATCCTGCCTTTGGAAAGAACAAGACTCTTGTACAAATCTCTCTCCGAAACAATGGGCCATGAGACTTACCCAGCCTTAATTCATCTTTCATGGCCAGATGTCAGGCAGGCAGCCTAGGAAAGCCAAAGACAGGTTTGGTTTTTCATTTTCTTAATACTGTTCTGTAAATGGTTGCCCTGACCGTACTGAGAGAGATGTAAAGTGTGCTGCTAGCTCCTCCACACCGCTGCTCATTCTCCAGCCCTGGGTGCCAGGCCCCTGCACTGCCTACAGGCTCTGCCCTACTGCTGTTCTCGCAACTGCCAAGAGCCTGAAGTCCACAAGAGTCACCATTCACCGTCCACAGGACGGTGCTATGCCAGTGGGTGGTCATATGGAGAGATGAGGACGTAAATCCACAGCTTCAGAAACTGATCTGGACTTGAAAGAGTATTTATAGTTCTGATGGCTCAGTGCCCTTGTGAAAGAAAAATAGATATTTGTTTATTTTTTTAAGATAGCATCTTTCATAATACAACAGCCTCCCAACCTATCACCACCTTCAAGCACACAAGCAAATGTTGGCCAATCCTGCAGCTGAAGGACTCTTTTAAGAAGGATCCAGGATAGCAGTGTCTGGCTATATTACTGTGTATGGCAGCTGGCAAAGAAGATGAAGTGTCCTCTCCCTCTGCTCGCTCCTTTTGTATTCCGTAAATCAGATGTAGAGGAGAATTTTGCTGGTTGACAATTGCTGGTGCTTTCTCAGGCTTGCTTAGCCCAAAGAGAGGATGATATTCATGGTAGGCAGAGCACTGGGAATTCAGGAGGGACTTTTATACTTATTGAACTACATCTGACCTAGTAAAGATTTAAAGATTAAGTGGTTCTTTTCAATGTTTTCCTTCCTCCTCCCTACTTTTTTTAATGCTAAGACTGCTAGTGGTGGTGGTGAAAAAACAGTTCAAGTTTTGCCCCTATATCAAAGTGGCAGTGAAGTGTGTAGGGGGCGGTTGCTCAAGTGGTAAAGCATGTCTGATTTGAAAAAAAGGCAAACAGTTGGGGCCATTTGATCAAGTCATGCTCCTGTACACATTTAATCGATTGTGTCTGCCAAAAGAGATCTTGCACAAGCAAATCTGGCTTCATGTAACAGGGACATTTTTGTGTGTATCCAAGCTGGCTTCAACTTCTTGATAATGCGGTCTCTGGAAGCAGTGTAACTGTACTTGTTATATCCCCGGCTGCTGGAATCACCTTACTATCAAAGTATTCAGGCTTGGTGGTTTGGTATGCAGCTCTAGGTTTTATTGTTTTTGTCTGCACTAAACTCTTTTACCAGCATATGCTCTGACAGGGAGTCTCCTTTGGCTGTTCCAAAGTGCTGGTGAGGAAAGGAGGTAATTCGCAGGACATTGCAGTACTAGACGAGTCTGAGACTGTTTCATTTTTTTCCCTCTTTAAGTGTCTGTTTCCGTGACTGTACTTCAGTTCACTTCTATTTGCAGCTACAGTTTGTGCAGGGTTTATTTTCCTAAATAATAATAAAACTTTCTCTGAGTAAAATCAGTTAGCTGACAGACAGAAGAGTCTGTCTTGGTTTAAGTATATATGCTACCATTATTATGCTGGCTTCTGTGCTTATGTTAACTTATTGTTGTAGATATGCTTTCTGATTTATAGGGAAAGGAGCAGAAGCCAAAGAGACTGAAATCTTTCAGCTGAGGTGTTGGGGATGGTTCTCAGGGCACAGAGCATCTGAGGTGGCTATATAAGGTATGAGAAGGGAAATAGTAAAGCTAATGTGATAGGATGGGGTTTGTACATGTGAACACCCATGAAACCTTTATTCTGGGATATTGTGCTGCTGGTCATTTTGCCTCAGTGGGGCAAGTGGGGAGCAGCGAGGAGGTAGAAGGCAGAGGTGACCTCTCCTCTGGAGTGAGATGGAAGGGCTTGGGCTGGCTTCTGTTAGACAGGAACCCGTACGAATGCATGGTAAAAGTATAAACTGTAAAAAATGCCTGAGCGATAGTTTTGTTTGTGCTTTCTCTCAGTTTAAGAACAAGAGTTCAACTGATGGTACTTAAGACCTGTGAAATACAAAATTGCTGGAAGGAAGTAATTATGACTGCAGGTCCCGAGGAGCTCAAGGAGATGGTTGTCAGAGGCACAGCCAGGCACAACCATTACATCTCACAGCTCCCTTGGCACCTGAGCTGCTGGCATGGGGCCGGCCCCAGTGCGAGCCAGCAGCTCCCGCAGGACACAGCACAGGCTCAGGGAGTCTGTCAGTCAGGTCGCTTGGCTCCATCCACAAAGCCGAGCCAGAGCTCCAGCACAACAATGAAAAGCAACGATGGACACAGCTATGGAAACCCTCATGGGTAGGGGGCACCACAGAAGGAGAGAAATATTTACATGTATCACAAGAAACTCCAGCTGTGCTTGTAAATATTAAAGTGAGAACAGTAAGTCCGCCAGACCTTTGGAACAAACTTGAGGTTTTCAAGCTTTCAGGACATAAGGCAATCTCCCATTGTCAACGCAAAGAGGAAATTGCCCAGTTTTATTCCGCTGTCGGCTTCATCAAGGTTTCTTACCTCAGATGACTCCTACTGGCTGCTGCCAGTGACAAGACAGGGGAGCAGAGGGAGTGCTGCTCAGAGGCAGTGTGGCAGTTCCTCTCTTTCCATATCAGCATGGCAGGGGAGAAGGGAAGTACTTCTGCAGAGAAAGGAAACCAACATGAATTTCCCTGGAGAGGAAAAGAACACTAGAGGAATTCAGGATCACACAGGAAAAAATGATGTAAGAGCGAAAATAGGAAGCAAAAACAACACAAAAAAATACCCTACAACCCAAAAAAGCACCAAAAATTGGCTGGGATCCATTTCAGGAAATCACTGTAAAGCCAAGTAACTTTGTCACATACAGAAATACGAACCAAGGGACGACACAAAAGATGTCAGGAAAGCTCTGATGAAGCCTCTTTAATCTCTGGCAGACTAAAAAACCTGCAGCTCTGTTACGCTCACTCAACATGTGGAGACGGACTCTATGTGTGGAGACAGACTCTATGCATGGAGACGGCAGGAAGGCACAGTGAGAAATTGCTTTGGTTGTGAGATGCAGTATGATCTAAAATGTGCCAGGTACTGCTTAGGGCTATAGCAAAGCTTAATTTTTTCTCAGGGTAAGCCTGAAGTGGCAAATCTCACAGCTGTGCCTCTGCTGGAGTAGTCCAGGGAAAACACTGTGCCTTTGAGTTACTTTCTACCTCCTGTCTTGTCAGGGCAACTGCTTTGTTACGGTGCTTTGGTACGTGGACGATGCTAGGTGTCCTCCACCAGTCCTGGAAATTTAGCAGGATGCGATGTCAGGATTTTCGCTGTCTGTTCAGGGCTCCTGGTCACAGAGCAACTTGTTTAAGGCAAGAGCAGAGACTGAGGGAAGAAATCTTACCAGGCTGTTGTGTGGCTTGAAACTATAGATCTGGCTGGAGCTGCAAATGAACTGTACTGTGTAAGCATAGCAAGGCTGGCATATCAAGGGAGCATCAGCTCCACGGCGTCTGTCCAGTGCGTCTCACATATGTCAGATTTATTGCATACATATTGACCATCTGTACAGAAGATGGTGGTTCTCAGACACAGTGGGACCACGGTGAGCACCGAGTACCCATGCATCCCATGCCTCCACGCAACCCGCAGACCATCCCTGGTGTGTGGCAGGCACCTCTGCCGTCCACAGAGCCCCCAAGCCCTGTCCCTGCCCCACCAGCACAACCCCACCTGCTGCAGCCCCGAAGAGGGAAGGTGGAGCCTTGCCCGTCTCCATCCTCGCACCCTGCCAGAGAAGGAGGAGCCAGCAGCCCTGGGGAGCGTGCTCCCAGGAGCAGGCGTCCAGGTAGGCTGAGCAGGGGCATGGGATGGGGGCCTGTCCCCTGCACTGCGCTGGAGAGGCTGCTTACTGCCTGGCCTAGCAATCTGTGGCAGGGAAATTTGTTCTGACCATGAAATGTTTGTGACTGGAAGTAATGGCTAAGGGGAAGTGTACTTGAGAGGAAGAGGCATACTGATTTCAGGACAGATTTTTGCACAAGTTTTAGAGCTATGGCTTACCCAGGGTGAGGCTCGGTGTGGGGACTGGAGCCTCTTCACTAAATGGTATGCATTTTCCTAAAAACTTTCCCATTAGAGGTTGCATGTATTTACTGCACACTGACAGTAGTACTTCATTTTGAGTTTGCCTAAAGAGCAGTTGCATGTATGCTCCTTCCTACCCCTACCCCTCCCGCCCCCCCCCCCATTTCCTGCTGTTGTTCTTTTTGAGATCACTTGAAGGTTTTTTCCTGTTTATTATCCGGACATGCTGCACAGTGTGTGTGTTGATTTGACTGTCACATAAGGAATCTCCTACTGGGATCACTGATGCATTTTATATATAAATATATAAATACACACACACACACGCGCGCGCGCGAATGGTAATGGCTCTTAGATGATGGAAAATAATGTTGATGATTAAACCAAAATTGGAATGAGCTACAGGTGTTAATGGGACTTAAGTTTAACTACCCTTTCCCAGAAAACCTGCATCACAGTGATAGGTATAGTCATAAACAAAAACTCTCTTTAATTGACATAACAGGAAAGGTACTTCAGTGAGCAATTATGCTGATGTCCTGGGCTGGCACATGTGTGTGCCACAAATATATCTTGTATTTCCTGCAAATTTCTTTTAAGTAGCTATAAGGAAGACGTTCTTTTATATATATATATATATTTTTCGGTGGTTCATGAAAACGAATCACTTACTTAAGCCTCTTTTTGAGGAAAACAATGGAACAAAACAATGCTTTTTGTATGACCTGCCAAAGCACAAAGGATGCATGGGATGTTTTTTTTTCGTTGTTATTTTTTTTAGCAGGAAGTTTTGTTGTTGGGAACGACTATAACATGCACTGTCCTTGCTCCACGTAACCACTGTCTAGTCCTGCAAGCCGGGTCTTGTTACTTGCCTCATGAAACTGGCACAGAGAAAGTTCTGCTTCACTCTGTGGGCTTTGTTCAGTCTTGAATGTCCGCACACTTAATCTCCATCCGGACTGAAGTGGGATGCACAGTAAACAAACTTCAAGAGTCGGGTGGTCCCATGATTGCTGGGTGTGCACAGGTCAGGGCCCAGTACAAGAATGCTGATTTTGTGAATTGCCTCCTTTTTTCCTTATACTGCTTAAAATTGGAGTGCTATGTAATATGAACAGCCTTGAAGTGTTTTTGGGTATAAATATTTTTTTCCAAAATTCTACTTTGATGTGTTCAGGTCTGCTTTGTTTCCCTGTAGGTTAGTTGTAGGTTTGTAACAAAGAGCCAGGTCTGATTGACTAAATCATTTGTGGAAGTTAATTGTTCACAGTGAAAATTGTTCACTGGCTCATTCTGCCTCTGCTGCAGGAAGAGACAGAAGTGGTGCACTGGATCTGCGTTCTAAACCAAGCATTGACGCGACTCTAATTTTAATCAGATGTCTCTCTTCAGGGCATTAAAGAAAACCTGTGCAGTAGTCAAAAAGAGCCTCTTCTCTAGAGAAACGTAAGAAAAAAATTTAATGCATTTTACAGAAATAAAATACTAATATATAATTTCAGCTTGATCAAATTTCTTTTGCAGGCTATTATAAGAAAAACCTCCTTCTCCATATTTTTCCATCACCTATGATTTTTTTTTTCAGGAAAAGAGAGCATCAAGTTCTTTCTAATGTCAGATATTGTATGATGTTAACTTTATATTTCAGCTGTTTTTCTTCACTGATGCTGTGTTTACATTATGTTTGCATTTTCTATCCATCATTATTTTCAAACATTTTTCAAAATCAGTTTTATGTTTTTATTTCATTAAGTAACAGTCTTTTTTTATTCTCTCTTTAGGACTGAAGCACTGAGAATGGAAGCCACACAGATTAATATGTCACGTGTCCCGCTGGTTAATGGAGGCATCAACACTGCACTCAAGGCACACAGACCACGTGTGATGTCCAAAAGTGGTCACAGCAATGTGCGGATAGACAAAGTTGATGGCATTTACCTACTCTACCTTCAAGATTTGTGGACTACAGTTATAGACATGAAATGGAGGTACAAACTCACCCTATTTGCTGCAACTTTTGTCATGACCTGGTTCCTTTTTGGAGTTATCTACTATGCCATTGCATTTCTTCATGGAGATTTAGAAATAAACAAGTTCACCCCAAAGCGTGAGCCATGTGTCAAGAACGTGGACTCTCTGACAGGGGCATTCCTCTTCTCCTTGGAGTCGCAGACGACCATTGGCTATGGATTTCGTTTCATTACAGAGGAATGTCCTCATGCCATTTTCTTGCTTGTGGCCCAGCTGGTCATCACAACCTTGATTGAAATCTTTATCACAGGTACCTTCCTGGCCAAAATTGCAAGACCTAAAAAAAGGGCAGAGACTATTAAGTTCAGCCATTGTGCTGTCATTACTAAACACAACGGAGAACTTTGTCTGGTGATCAGAGTAGCAAACATGAGGAAGAGCCTTCTGATACAGTGTCAGCTGTCTGGGAAGCTTCTTCAGACGTATGAAACCAAAGAAGGGGAGAGGATCTTGCTAAACCAAGCCAGCGTCAAGTTCAATGTTGACTCCTCTTCGGAGAGTCCTTTTCTCATTTTGCCTTTAACTTTCTACCATATTTTGGATGAAAGCAGCCCCTTAAGAGATCTCACACCTCAAAATCTCAAGGAGAAGGACTTTGAGCTTGTGGTGCTTCTGAATGCCACAGTGGAATCCACCAGTGCTGTCTGCCAAAGCAGGACTTCTTACATCCCGGAGGAGATCCACTGGGGCTATGAGTTTGTGCCTGTGGTTTCTCTCTCTCCAAATGGAAAGTACGTTGCTGATTTCAGTCAGTTTGAGAAGATCAGGAGATGCACAGATTCTACTTTTTATAGTATGAACTCTGAAAAACAAAAGCTAGAGGAGAAATATAGGCAAGAGGACCAGAGAGAAAGGGAACTGAGAACAATGTTGTTACAGCACAGCAATGTTTGATTGAATGGACAAACTACCTTGATCAATCCTTTTCCTAAACGGAAAAAGCATCCTCTCTGTGCTGTATGTCAGCTATGAAACCAGCAGTGGAGTTCTTTTCAGCAAATAGCTTTGGTGTAGAGTAAACCTTTGTTTGGCTAAGTTGCTAATCAAGTATTTTGTAATTAGGTGGGATTCCTTTGTTCAGTATCCTGACTTAACAAAGTTGGATTTGTATTAAGTCTCTGCCTTATACCATCGGTAAAAATAGACACATCACTTTCCGTTTGAAAAGTGAAACTGGATACACTGTGCTGATTTCTTCAAATATTTATTTGACATGGTTTTCCTGTGAACACACAACCACAGAGAGAGCATGCAGTACTGCCAGAAGAAAATAAGCTCCTTTAAAATGTATAGTCTCATACCAGGTATTTCCTTAATGGGGATTCCTGGCATTGAAAATAAATTGATGAGAGAGAAAAATGGTTGAATATGGCAAGAGTCTGTGGGCAGGTAAACTCCTTTATATCTTGAAGGATTGTGACAGAGTAGTTGTGGATGAAGGGAGCTCTCGGTCTGTCTGCTATTCAGAATGTGCTTTGTGATCACTCACTTTTTTAACCTTGTTAATGGCTGATTTATATATAATAGCTAAGAAGGGGAGATGAGGGCAAGTTACACAGAATCATAACAGTAATCAACTAAAGTTAAAGCTGGCTTTGGGACACCTGTTTTTTATCCAGTGTAAATAGTTTGTAATAGCAGCAAAACAATACATTTCTACAGATTGCTTGCTTTGCTATAGACCGTATTTAATTTTGGTTAAAAGAAAGCTGTATAATGTCTGTAGACAATATTTACTTTTTCTGGCAGCCATAAAGGACAAGCATTCCTTTCATCTCTTTCATTTTTGGTCTATTAAAACCATTCCATTAATAAAGGAATTTAATTTGAGCAGCTCCTGATTTCTTTGTGGCACAGGGAGAGGGTGTAGTACTTTGGAGATGTTGAAAGAGCTGAATGCTTGGCATATTCAGTTGTGTTCAGCACAGAACGAAGGAATACGGCAGACCACTGAAGTGGTCAGATTATTGATAGGAAACCAGGTAGCAGTGGTGGACTTGTACCATGCTTACTACACGTAGATTAGTTTTCTTAATGGAAAATTATTTCTGCCTCATATCAGAGAGTTATTTAGTAGCGTTTTGAGTTCCATAGATTTTGCTCTACTGAAGCTTTGGCAAAGAAAAGCTATATTAAGTATGAATTTTGGGTCTGTGGGCCAGATCTCAGCCTGAGAGCCACCAGCGGCTACAATGATGAAAGGACTTCTGGCATCACTATGTTTACTATTACTGTGCCTAACTTCCTGGCACAGGGTGGCCTCTGGAATGCAGTCTTGCAATCTGCAGTACAATATCCTATACAATAAATGAATTGAGTTTAGTGCCCAAAAATGTACTCAGCAAGTTGAGCACAGAGCTGCCTATAGCACCAGGAATGAATGCTAAGAATGGGGTGGGGGGTGAAGGGGAGATGGCTTAAAACTGCCTTTTACCTAAATGGTTAGATCCCCTATGAAATCATAGATCCAGGCATCTGTCTAAAAACACAGACTTAACCTATAACCCAAGGAAGTTCCTTACCCACCGCAATATAGAGCTGTTTCTCAAACCATTATGACTGCAAGGTCCACCTATCATTTTTTGAAAGGATTTCTAGGCCATATTATGACACAAAGGTTTTTATTTGTAACCATATACAGAGGATGCTGATATTTAAATTATCATTTGCTTATTTATATTTTTCCTCCATTCTGTTTGATTGTTTCTTTGGAAGGAAGTGGGCATGCTTAGTGAATTTTTACAATCTCTTTGTAAACTTATGTCCCACAACTCAAAGAACACTGCTCTGGGATGTTCTGAGGTGAAAATAGGCAGATGTTTTAATCCTTCTTCTGCCAAGCCTTAGCATCTCTAGTTCCATATTCAAATATTCCCCTCAATTCTTTCTTATCTCTGTAAGTAAGTGCTCAGATCATGGCAATATAGAGCTGTTTCTAATGTCATTCTCTCAGCAGTGTAATGAATGTAGAACAGCTTCTCTAAGGGCACGTGAGCTGGCTCTTCTACATAAATATGGTATAGCTCATGTTGCCTGCAGCAGACACTCTTCTGCCAGCACGGCCAGGGATCCTGTGGTACTCCTCCCTTCTCAGGTCCTTCACCCCCCAGTGCTGAGGCCAACTGAACGCTGCAGACAGTCTGCCCGTGCTGTGGTGCCAAGATCCCTTCCCACCACATGAGTTCACATCCCTCCAAATAAAGAGAGAAATGTCAATTTGCATTTCCCAGGACAGCATTCTCTCCATTTCAATAAAATTGTTATTGCACTTTCTTAGCTGTATTTTAAGAAAACCTAATGCTGTGTGCCCTGCCAGAGACACACTTGTCAAATCCCAGGGACCTTACATATTTCTTGGCTGTCAGGTCTAGAGAGTCCTGTACATATGCAGCTGCAGCAGTGTAGTTGCTGTGGGGACTTTAGTGCCAGCCAGTTAGGAGCTTAGAGACCAGACTGCTTCGGGGTTACACAGCTGCTGAGCAGCAATTTTTTAGGATCTTAACCTTTTGAGCTAAGAAAGCAGGTAGTCCCTATGTCCCTGTGTACACCAATCCCAGAGTTCAGTCATTAGGCTCATTAGACTGTTCCAGTCCTTAGATTATCTTGAAGAAAATATCATAAGCAAAAGCTTTGCAAAGAAATAAAGCATCATAGAAATAATTGTTCAGTCCTACCAGTCTTTAATCCGAAAAAAACACTAGAAATCTTTGGCAAAGTGAAGCCAACCTGCATCAGACAGTGGGAGATTGTACAGTGATATAAGGCATTGCCACTCACTTCAGCTTTGGAGCAGTCTTACTCTGTAATGAGCTGTACTTTTCCTTCCTACTCTTGTGCAAGTTTAACTTCTACTGCTCTGTCCGCAGTAAGGGCAGAGTGCAAAGTGGCCTTGGTGCAGCTTGCCTAGCTGCAGGGTACTGAATAGTGACAGAAGAGCGTCATGATATTGCTCTGATGTGAATCACCAGTGTACCATGATTTCTGGCTGCTTGTGGTCAGCTTTTCTGATGGTATAACACAGCTACAGTGATTTATCTTTGTTGAGGGCTCACAGGACAAAGAGCCAGAAAGCAAAACTACCATGGCCACCCCAGAGCTGCCTTATCTGTCAGTAAGGACTGTCCTGTCTGTCAGGTGATTTCTAGTGCAAGAGCCACCTTGTCTGCTGACCACTTGTCCCTAAGGTTTTGGGGCCAGAGTACCCACAGCTCCAGAGGATTTGTGACAGTGGGACATCATGGCTATGTTTGGTCTAGGGAATGACTTGGCACCACAGCACGGGCAGGTTGTCTGCAGCGTTCAGTTGGCCTCACCGCTGGGGGTGAAGGACCTGAGGAGAAGGGAGGAGCACCACAGGATTCCTGGCCATGAGGGCAGAAAAGTGTCTGCTGCAGCCAGCACTGCCAGGCCACTAGCGTGCTCCCACTGCCTCCGCAGGGTGATCCTGATGCCTCTTCGGCACCTGTGGCTCGAGGACAGATCCCTGCAGAACTCCAGCACTGCCTTCCTGCTCCTCTCCCCTGCCACATGAACACCACTTTGGGAGCCATCGACTTGGATGATTATAGTAGTCCCTCCAACTCATGAACTTTATGAATAAATTTAAATCCAAAATTTTGGTACCTATGTGTACTAAGCTGTGGGTTGCCTCCTTCAACTAAATCCTCCATTCTAGTTAGTAGATCATTCTGAAGAAAATATAGTCATAGTGAATTAAAATTTACTGAGGGATATGACATATTCATCCTCCTTCTACTAGTGAATTATCCATGAGCAGAACATGATTTTTAGAGTTGCTTTAATTTGAACTTGTACAACACACAGCTGAATGGGAACACATCTCAGCTTATGTGTTGTTTCTGAACTATTTACTTTGGCTTTGGCTTCAATACTTCATTGTTGCTTTCTTTTTTCTTTTTTTTTTTTTTTTTCCTGTGGAGTTAGGTGACTGAAGAAGCCTAATTTCACTTCTGCTGCTCCCTCACAATGACTTAGGAAGGGAAGAAATAAACCCCCAGAGACAGTAGGCTGACAGTGCCGAAGTCACATCGACCATCCTTTACAAATGTTTCACTCAATTTTCTGAGATGATGCCAATGTTTGTGGAAAGCCAATAATGACAGGGGATGTAGTGGTCTCCAAAATATGTGGTTCTCTAATTTTCCGAATAGAGATAGGAGGGCAAACATCTGATAGGTTTAAAAGATACTGGTGGGAAGATGCAGAATGGAAAAACAGACAGAAAAATTATGCTTATGCACACCCTCACTCACAAATATGGTTGAACATTTGCCACTTCCATAAGATGCCAGGTCAAAAAAAAAAAAAAAAATCAGATATGCAGATGACTCAAAGACTGGGAAAAGCGAATGCAAGTTGTGTATTTGAACAAATGTTCTCATGACTTCTGAATGTGTTTGCTCAGTGCTAATCTGATACTTTACATGACAACCTGCTTTTGAAAGAGAATAGGTGAGTCTCTGATGGCTGTATCAAATCCATAATGGAGGGAAGGTTAACAAGAATACAGTGTACACTGTAGCTCTTGCTTGTATGCAGCTTGGCTGCAATGTTATTGCGTCCCAGTCACTCTCATGTTATTAGGATTACATGAATAATGCAATGCTACACTCTGACTCGGCTGCTCAGCTTTCAGTAGATACTCTCTACAAATATTAGACTATCAGAACAGAGACCTTTTAATGCATTAGATTCTGGTGAAACATCCTGTGCCTAAATGGCTTGAAAGAGCTTTTGGAGCATTTCCAGGACATCATATAGTCTCTCAGCAGAGATTGCTTAGAATTGTTCTGTCCCACGTTAGCCCATAGTACATATGGCAAAACAACATTATTCCACAAGTAGCACTACATTCATATGCTTTTGGCATCTCTTCTTAGTAATAAATTCCACAATGGTCACTGTGCACTTCGCTATACTGCATGACTGTTAAATTCATTCCTTCTTTACTATCTGTTTTGAGCGTTTATCCAGACAAAATATGAGATGCCGATGGATATCAATATCACTGAGAGGAAGAAAGTGTTTTAGGGCATTGGATTTATGACTTCGACAGAAAAATTGCCATGAATCTTTTGCAGGGGAATGAGATTGTATTGGTCTACCTGTCTGCTCTTTTCCTTTGCCTAAGGATCATCTTAGAAGGATCTGTTCTGCCAGCAGACCTGAATATTGACTGGCATTACTATGGTTCTGGTTGAGATTCAAACGTGCATAGGCTCTGATGGAACCAAAAAGAGCTCAAGAAGGTAAGCTGGTGTTAAGGTCCTGGACTGTGGCTTAGAGGGAGGAGGTACAAGACACACATTCTGTTCTGCTGACTTTCACACAGAGCAAAAATGCCTGGTGGGCCAGTAGCATAGAGCAGTCTTTGGCCATCATTACTGTGCATTTGCTCCATCTTGGGAATATGCCAGCCTCAAACAAAAATATAGTGGGTCTGAATTTCTACTGCATTAGAAAGGGGTGAAGTGTCAGAGGAAAAGATTTAAAGAGATGTTTATGGTTCTAGTATTCACGAACAGCTTTTGCAATACAAATTGGTCACCTCCCATAGACCTATTGCAATGTCTCTTCCCTTCTACCAGTCATATTAAATATCCAATTATCTGATGCTAGTGGGATCATATTTTTTTTCCTTTACTACAAAGATATGTAATTGAATCACAGAGCAGAGTAAGATTTCACTTAACAACTGTGGTTTAGACAACAATTTTCAAGTTAGGGAATTGTTATTCATTCTTTACTCAAAGAAATTGGTAAAATGGTCTGCAAAATGTACCCTTTGCTGTGCTCCAAAACAAGAAAAATCTCAAAATAAATATCAAAGTACAAGATCTGGAATGAATTAGGTGATTCATGCTAAATGGCCAATCTTGCTAGTTATTGCAAAAAAACGGATTGCTATTTTCAGAGAAAGTACGGTAAATCCTATTCCAACCTTACAAAAAGTTTGGAAAGAACAGTATTTACAATAGTAGCCTATCAAAAATGCTTGCTGCAAGTCAGCATAGTTGTACATTGTAATCTTATGTATAGATACATAGCTGCTTTCATGTGAAAAATCAGCGTTTAGACCAAGTACATTTCCCAAAGTGTACCCGACTGATACTTCTATGACAGAATCACTCTCACTTCAATCTCAGTGTGCAACAACTAGTCTTCTGGAGAAGGGTAGAACTGTAATTAAGCACAATTCCAAACAAGATACCTACATTTCTTTCCTCCCTCTCTCCCTCTTTCCTCTGCTTTCTCCTTCATGTTTGTTTTAACAGGATCTGTTCTCCACATAGAGTGCCTTGAAATAGCAGTAAATAATAAATGGCATCCCCCTGAGCTCTAGATCAACATGAACATCTGCAGATTTGGCACATATTATGACAGTTCATGGTTGGCTCAGAATAGGGAAAACACTTACCAAAAACTAGACAATGAAGAAGGAACAGAAAAATATCTTCTCTCGCTAGAAAAGCACTAAACATTTAGTGCTTCAGAACTGAGACTTACTTTCCTCTTCAAATTAATCTGTTGCATTCATTTGAGTATAAAGTATTTTTTTTTTTCCAGAAAATTGCTTTAAAACCGTATCTTATATTTGGTTCAATATAGTAGCTGACCAAGCTAGAATAGACATTCAAAACTTATTTGGGTAAAAAGATGTTTACAAGCAGAGAACCAGGCAGAAATGACTGAATCTTTCAGTTGATACTTCAAAAAAGTTTGCTAGCTGCAAAATATCTAGTTATGAAGCACTTACTTATTGCTTTATCGTGGCAATTTTATTTATACTAAACTCACAAATCTAGACAAATGAGTAATTCTGAGAGGAAACAAACAAGCTGAACTTATAGCCTGCTGGATTTCTGCAGAAAAAGAGAACATGTCTACACACAGAATTATTCCAGCAGTCAGTTAGCAACTCTGAGTAACTTGGTCTAGAGTGATAATACACATGGATGTTGTGAGACTGGAATGTGAGTGTCTTTCCTTGCATCAACTTAAGCGACTTTCATGATTGATTCCATCAAAAAGAAAAAAAGAAATAATCATATTGCCACATGGCTTGCTCCATTTTACCACTATCCCACTCTAAATTTACAGCTTCTCTTATTCCAGATGCATTTATTTGCATGTGCAGACAAGCCCTAGACTGTGAAAATGGCTCTAGTTTCACTCATGGAAATGGTTCTTCCCAGGAATTCTTTCTGGGTGTTAATGTCACTAAAATCCAGAGGCTAAATTCTTGGCTCCATACTTCTCCTTTCTGCAGCATTCTGGCATTACAAAGAGGCCATAAAGCTGATCCAAGAAGCCAGCTGAGCTTTTTCCCTGGCGTAGCAAGAAGAATCATGAAGACCAAGCTATTTCCACTGGAAAAATGAGACTCATTTTCTTCAAGAAATGAATGTGCTGTAATGAAACTTTACAAGCCTCATAATAAGCCTATTATCAAGATTGTGACAAAACATGAAAAAGCTTAAAACTTCCAGTAGTATCATGCTAAACCACAAAATTGTGGCCAGCTCTAATTCTGGCCACAGATACAGAAAATAATTCTGTATTGCGATAAACAGTTGGTTTCAGATACAGGTTTGTTTAAACATTATATTTCATAACCATAAATTTAGCTTTTTAGCTGGAATTTTACCTCAGATTTCATTACTAATCCACGGCACATGACTGAACTGGTATTTAATGAATCTGTCTGTGGCAGATATTCTGAAAATGTCTGTTTGAAATCTGCGATCTGATATAAGCATCCCATTATCAAGTATTCATCTCATACCTGAATAGAGTTGCTAAATAATAATACTTTGACCTATTAATGCTTTTGCTTCTTTTTAGAGCTTCAGGCTCTTAAGTGCTTTATTAAAGCATTCAGGATGACTTGATGTCATCTCACTTTGTACCTGGTAAACTGAGGTACAGAATAGCAAAACAGAGGGTAGCCCATCTGCTCAATTCCAGATGTCAAAGCTGGAGACCTGAGATTCAGTTTATTGGTGTAGCAATCCAGTCACATCAGGCATACAAACCTTTTTAATATATTTGATTCTCTATTGCATTGTTCAGTGAGTAGTGGTATATTCTAGACTTTCTATCATCTCATCCTCGTATCATCCAGGAGATAGTTGAAATACACACTGATGTTTGACCATCATTGTGAACACCACTGTAACACAATTTTTGATCTCCTCCTAAGTTCTCTTGATCAATCTGTACTGCCATGACTGTGTGTTAGAACAGCCTCTTGTGTCATTTTTCTGTATATGTCTACTCAGTGTCTCTCTCCTTGGCCTTTTTCTCTCACATGCATTTGTCATGTAAAGATAGACAAGAGAAAAGCCACTTATGCCCTCAGCCTGTCAATAGGATGGGGAGCATGCGAGTTGCTGAGACCTGTGGCTTGGTTGCCATGCTCAGGACAGACAGGACACAGGGCTGACTGCTGGCCATGCAGGTGGTGCATCCCCAGCCTGGTGTGGGAGTTTGAGCAAGGCTGCCTGCTAGGATCTGCCACCACATCATGGCAAAATAGAGCTTCTGAGCAGCTTCAGGTTTTGTTGGACTTGCTGCATGTTTCTTTAGCTGTAACTGTGAGAGTCACTGCATCACTCACACACACCTTCTCTGCCCAATTTTGACAGTATTTGCCAAGAGCAAGCTCTGCAACTGAAAACTATTAACAAGTGTTTAAAATGCATGGTCTCACTCTTCTTCATTCTTCTCTTACCTAATTTCTGCTGGAGAGCTTTCTTGGGAAAATTGTGTTCATAGGTAGGTTTAGAGAACAGACAGCTGGTGCAGGGCAAGAATATGTTAACTTATAATCACATTTTTCCAATAAAGTTTCATCTAAAATAGCTTCAATTTTCAGGCAGTTAACTACTGTGAATGTGTGGGGATGTGGGATAACATGCCAGAAGCAATTAAACTGCAAACAAATTGAGGGCACTAAGCGGGCACTGGACACTAAGTGGAAATATTCTAAATGTGAAGTGAACAGCTCAGAACGCAGCCCTTGGCTACACAAATAGAGTATTTGCAGCTAAGGATCCATTTCCAGTCCCACCCTGAGTCAGTACGTGTCACAACACTGGAAACCTATGGACATGGTGATCTGCAAAGTAACTGATTCGGTTGCTGGCAAACCGCATGGTACAATAGTCCATTGAAGTCAAGGTCCCTTTCCATTGACTTCAAACGACTCTGGATCTGCACTGAAGGGACAGCGAGCCAAGCTCACCACTGGAACAAATGATGACAACTCCATGGAAGCCAGTGTAACTCTCTGCTTGTGCCAACAGTGAATTCGGCCTATAAACTTTGCTCTGCAGGGATCAGAGACTCCATAATTCATTCAGTGGTTCAGAAGGTAATTAAATTTTCATGGCCATCAGCATATCGGCCATGGTCTGTACCCAATTACTTTTTGACTATATGAGACAGCTCTTTTCCTCAGTCATTTATTTAAATGCTCCCTCTTTGTTGTTGTTAAAGCGGTCACAGTTTGCATGCACGCTCATTTGCCTTCTTATCTAAAATGCTGCTTAATCGTTGAAGCCTTCCTTTTTACACAGTGGCAATATAATAAAATTGATTGTACGATTATGAGTCTGGATTTCATTTACTAAAGTACTGATAGACGAAAAATGAAATCATATGACTTGTAAAAGAGCAGAGTGGAAATAACTTTGGACATTACTAGTTCTAGTAAATATAGCAGTAATTCTGATTTGACTTAATATTGGCCATGTTCAGTGCAGGAGTCTGAATGCAGAGGAGACCTTCAAGGCATTGCATTTCGTATTCTCTCTATGAGAGGGTCTCTGTGATAAATCTCTTCCTTACTGATTCATGTAAGCAAGTCATGTTGACTGTAATGACAACATTTATGGTTACAAGGCCACTCATACAAAAAAAAGCATTATCTAGGAGGATGTGACATTTCTTTCCCTTTCTGATGTTTTATTTAGAACTGTAGATTAATTGACTATTTTACTGGATTTGTTCATATTAGCAACCTGACAAATACCCATCATCTGCAGATTACGGTAAATGAAAATGCTGCACAGATTTCCATCCTTTTTTGACTGGCTGAATGCAAAGCCTTAATCCAGATGACAGATATCAAGCAGGTTATAGCTTTTTATGAATACATAAAACATTTGTGTAAAAGAATATACATTCCTTGTTACTAAAGGGAGGTGGTAAAAGGAATCAGGGCCCCAAAAGCACTACTAACTTTATTTTAATATCAATTTGGGCATGAGAAATTCTGTGGCAGTACAAAAAAAAAAAAAAATACATACTGAGAAGCAAAGGAATATTACACCTTTACATTCTTATTTGATAATTTGTCCTTATAAATACCATCAGTGATCAATGAGAATAAAAAAACATTTAAAAATGATTATTGCATCTGCTCCCC
Organism: Rhea pennata; assembly: GCF_028389875.1. Lineage (NCBI taxonomy): Eukaryota > Metazoa > Chordata > Aves > Rheiformes > Rheidae > Rhea > Rhea pennata. The sequence continues at coordinate 119,532,186 of NC_084663.1, forward strand.
TGTTCAGTTTGGAGATTTCTTCCCCTTCAATCAGACAGTAGAAAAATAAATAGTTAATCTGGTATTTGGCACATCTAATGGAGCAGGGACCTGTGGTAGAGGAAGGAACAAATCAGTGACGGGTGGAAATCTCTTAAAACACTAATAAAAAGACAGTCCAAATATTTTTTCTAAAGATGATCATCCGTTTGCTGGTTACAGTTTAACAGATGCATATGGAGTAGTGTTAGAGTGATTAAGTTTAATTAATATAGAGTGGTTTATCAGAAAAAAAATGATTCAGCCTTGTAATTTCTCATTCTTGACTTCGCAAAGGGGAAGATGCATGCTCCAGCATGGTTTTGCATCATTTCCTGTACTTCCAATTGTTTGAACAGGAACGAGGGCTTGATTATTCTGTGTATTATTGCAATGCTTGGAACTGAGCTAGCTAAAAAAGTCAGAATGATAAAGGCTTATATTTTAAAAATGAAAATGCTTTCAATCTATTAGCGTCTTTATAATTGCATCTGTAGTCTATCTTGAAAAGGCTTTAGATTGAGAATACTCATAATTCAAGATAAAAACCTACCTTACATTTCAGTTATATGATGTGCTACACTGTCAACATTTCTGTCACCTATGAGATGGGCACTGTAAGCTGTGCATGACACTCACTTCTTCAGGAGCATAAAGCATTTAAGTAAATGGGCGGAGATGGTTAAGACATCGAGCTGAGTGTAAAACACAATTTAAAATGCTCCATTGAAGGTGGACACCTAATCTCCCACAATATAGGTTGAGATAGCAGTAGTGACATAATCCTGCCTGCAGTCTTCTGCTGGGTGACTTCACATGGGTGACATAGCCCTAAAAAGCGTGCTGTGGCCGACATCACCTGGAAGCAATGGCAGGGCACAGGTCTGGGCTCTTGCTACTGGCCCCTCCTTTTCACATCTTAGTGATGGCTTTAAACAGACAGCTTGAGCCCTCGTCTCTTCAACCGCAGTCAATTTTCTACTAGTCTTATTATTTCACTCCAAGGGCAAGTATTACATCACTCTGGCTTTGACAACAGCAAGTCAGTTTTCAGACTCAATGTAGCTCTCAGAAGTCTTTCTAGCAGTGATTTGATGAGACTAGTGAAGTCTCATATGCTTAAGAAAAGCCCTCAGAGCACGGGGTGGAGTTGGGAAATATTTTTCATGCCTGTGAAGAGTCGGCTGGAATTTCTAATCTGCAGCTTCCCCACAGCGGCAGGCACCCCTCCAAAATGGGTCTGTCTTGAGGTATTTATAACATGTCTGTCACCAGGGTAGCCAAGTGCCACATGAAAATGCGGCACCCAGGTTTGCAGCTGATGCAGCTCATCATCCTATTGCTTTTCTCTCTTGTTCCCCAGCCTGGCGTGCTTTCTACAGTGTTTGCTACAAGAGACCTTGTTGCAAAAGCTTGCTTCTCTGAAAGCTCCCTAATGAGGATAGAGCACAAGCCTGGCACCTAACTCCTGCCCTGTAGTGAAGCATCCCCTCAACAGAGAAAAGACCAATAGACAGGGCTGAAATTTTTCCATTGAAAAGCTTGGGCTACCATGCAACATACTTTTGATTCTACTGTGAAGAGCCACATTTAGTTGAATATTTATATAGTATTTATACTAGCTCTCCTGACTCTTTCTTAACTCTCAGCATTTATCAGAAACTCCCTACATCTTCTGAGTTTGGCAGGTGAATATTTTGCTGGTACAGAGCTTTGTACTTGGTCCTAGAAAGCTGTGTGCTGAAATATTTCTCTTCTAATCTCCTTTCCTTCCAGATCTAGGCATTTCAACCTGAACTAATTATCTAATAACCTGATCAGCCATTTCCTTTGTGTTTTGCCTGCAGTCTTCATCCCTTCCTGTGTTCTGCCCAATATTTACTTGTAGGGGAGCACTCTTATCTGAAACATGAAGTTTCTGGTCTTCAGAGTAAATATGCAGCTTAGACTGCTAGTAAATTATCTGTAAACTAGCTGATAAAGGAAAATCACTCCCAAGCAGCTCTGGTCTGATCCAGATCTGAAGCCAAGGTAAAGACCTGGGGCTCCAGAAAGCAGCCAAAGAATTCTAACATTTGCACTGACTGAAATACATATCTGAAGCAGTTGCTAGGCAAACTCACCCTGTGCCTCGCAAAACGATTCCACCACTGGGTTTCATACACACTCATGTGTCTGAAGTTTGACATTTCTGCAAAATATTAAGGGAGAAGATACCCTAAGTGGCATATAGGTTGCAAATAGCTCAAAATTCATTGAGTAAAAGACATTAGTGGGTAATGAAGCTGCCCTGTGCACAACCACCTAGCCACTTGGCATGCCCAGGAGGGCTCTAGTACAGAGACTTTTTGAACTTCAGTGTTTGGCAATGTCTTTTGTATATGTTCTCTGAAAAGGACTGAGTAGTTTGCTCCACTTTGACCAATGCTCATTGGGAAACTTCTCTTAGAGGAGGACAGTCCACGGATAGGAGTCTTAGAAATGGTTAATACTACTCCATTTCTTTTTTCCTCCTTAAGGTTTGAAATCTGGAGAAAACTGGGAAGACCTAGCAACAGCCCACCTATTGCTCCCTGCTAGTTCTGCTTCTTGCACATTTGCTGAACCCTGTAGCTTCAGAGGGTTACAGGCTACAGGGCCAAATTTTGCCACTGATTTCCCATGTCTTCCCTAGATAGCAGTCTCACTGATTTCCAAGGTATTACCCGCAAAACAAACAACTGCTTCCGCCCATCTAGCCCTCAATAGCTATGTTACATGCTTGCCTTGCCCACACTCCGCTCCATAGAGATTATTGGAAACCATGGAAAATTCCAAAATTCCTGAATGTTTTGAATGGGTGAAGGAACTGAGTTTTCATCCAGGTTAAGTTTAGATTTGGTTTGTGGCTCAAAGCTGACCCAGGACTAGAGTTCAAGGAGGAGTGGAAAACTTATGGATTCATCTCATGAGGATTCTTACCCAAATAGTTGTTGTCTTGGGGTTTGTGGCACACATGAAGCAGAGCTAGAATCCTGCAGGATGCAGAACACCCCTTCAGCATCCACTGATTTCCACAGTATGACTAGAACTTCTTGTAGATCTCCCCTAAAAGCAGACTATACAAGCCTTGTGATTTTTCAGATCTGATCCTGAACACTATCCACTGCAGCAGGCTTGGTTGTAGTGATTAAAGTACTAAGACTCTTGAAATTCAAATGACATAATTTCTAGACTCCACATGATTTCCAAACTAGGTCCAGGACTGGGCTTTGTCCTCCTTTAACTATGGGAGAGGGAGCTTGCCATGGCTTATGGAGGTGGCTTGTTGCATGCTTGCTGTAGTGGCCAGCGCAATGGGACTTGTGAAAGATGGTAGATAAATATGCATTACCCTTAGAGCTTCAGCCTGCAGTAGCAGGGCCTATCAGACAATGCTTACCACCTCTCAGAGCTTTTTATTTGCTGCTTGGACACCTCTTTCCCCAGCATCCTACAGAAATACACTTTAAAAGTAGGTGGGACCTCTGAAACTACTGAGAGTGACATCTCTCTTAGCATATAGAACAAATGCGTTTTCTGGCAAGAACAGGAAAGCTTGCTCACAGACCAGCATCATCAGATGAAATATGTGTCAAATCCTCCTAGCTGATGTGCTCCAGCATTGCTAGGAACAAATCTGTTTGCTCTTTTATCTGTGCAGTGCACCGCACCAGTTTTCCATTCATTCCATTGCTGATCCAAAAGGGAAAGAAGCCAAACCTTTCACTTTTCCAGTATTTGTTAAAGCACAAATGTTTTATTTGGAGACTCTGAGTATATAATTGTTTAAAGTCTTAAATGAGATCTCCATGCTGCCAGACATCCATTCAGAAACCACAAATCAGGCCATTAGAAATGTTAGAACTGGCATAAACATCATGATACCTTCAAAAACAGGAAAATACTGATTCCTTTTCTTCCCTTCCCTTCCCTTCCCTTCCCTTCCCTTCCCTTCCCTTCCCTTCCCTTCCCTTCCCTTCCCTTCCCTTCCCTTCCCTTCTCTCCCTCTCTCTCTTCCTTCCTTCCTTCTCTCCCTCTCCCTCTCCCCTCCCCTTTCCTCCTCTCCTCTCCTCTCCTCTCCTCTCCTCTCCTCTCCTCTCCTCTCCTCTCCTCTCCTCTCCTCTCCTCTCCTCTCCTCTCCTCTCCTCTCCTCTCCTCTCCTCTCCTCTCCTGTTTCTTTCTATTTCTTTCTCTCTAGCTCTCTTTCTTTCTGTTTCTTCCTTGCTTCCTTTATTCCCTCCTTCCATTCTTCAGAATTAACATTTTAAAGCTTTTCTCTGAACTATTAGAAGCAGAGAAACTTAGGTTTCTTTCCAATGGAAGCTGACACTCTGCTATAGGAGACCTTTAGTGCAGTTACAAGAATCTGCAACATTGACCTGCTGCGGGAACTTCAGATAACCAAAAGAACTAGCAAAGTTTCCACTGACATAGAAGCTTAGCTGGCACGCCATTTATTTCATGCCTTTTTAGCCCATATCTGGTGACAGCAATTTCATGGCTATTTTTATTACTATTTACTGACTGTATTATAGTAACATCTACAGGCCCTGGCTGAACTCAAGATGCTCATGCACAGGTCAACAAGCAATCATTATCTGCAGAAGCTACAGTCTTAAAGGCCAAGATGAACAAAGGGAGGAAGAAAGGAGAGATTATCTCTCCCTCCCTCATTTACAGACGGATACTGCACAGCGCAGCAAAACGAAGAGACTTTCCCATGCTACCTCAGGAAGTCTGTGGCAGGGCTCAAAACTGAACCGAGATGCTGATTTCCAGGCAACTGCCTTTATCATGAAGTCTTCCTTTTCACCAATTGCCAAAGAAATCAGCACAGCGAAACGGAGACAGCAACCCGAAGTGACCTGCCACCAGGTTAGCTGTCGGTGTGATCTGCTCCGCCCCCGGTCCTCAGCTCTCTGCCGCAGGGCGGGCTCCCAGGAGTGGCCTGGGCACTTGTTTTAGGGGGTGGCTGCTTGCACCAAAGGGCAGGTGGCAGAAGCACAACCCCTGGAGGGTGACTTGTCTTGACAAACAGCACGGAGACACACCACCAGTGCCAATATGTAAAAAAATCTGCAGGCGTCTGTGCTCAGTACCCTTCCACATCCAAAGGGCTCTCTGCACGGTTTGAGGCATTTGCTAGCTGTTAGCTCTTAGGTGGTTGTCTTGGTTAAGGAAGAATAAAAAACCATGAACAGCTTCACTTATTGGAGCTTGACGGGAACAAAGGAACAAAGTACACTGTTCTTGAAAGTCAACACATCATAATGCAGAAATATCTTAGAGCTGGCAGGAACATTACTTTGATTAAAAAACTTGGTTTGCTAGTAAACTTCCTGTATTTTAAGGCATTTGCGTAACCTTATCAGAACACAGGCTGGAGGTGCTTAATTACTTTCTACATTCCTGGCAAAATTATCTAATCTGTAATTCTTTAATGTAAATAAATTTTATGACTCTCAAATGCAACTTATTAGGTAATAAATGTAATGACTTTATGAAGGTTCTTAAGAAAGACCATATAAATCGCATGGGAGTCCAGGAATGGGTACTTTATATATTGTAATTGAAAGAAGGCGGTGGAAAAAATGGACAAGGAAATTACCTAGAAGTTTTCTGAGTAAGATCATTTCAGGTTATATCAGAAGGATAACGGGCAGTGCTTTCAGGTTCATGGGTCTTGTCTCTAGTGCACTGAAAATTGTATTTTAATGGAGCCTCAGCCAGCAGTGCCCAGAGGGAGCTGAGGCCCCCTTCCCCTGCATGGGAGGGCAGAGGGGGCTCAGACACCATGGGAATCTCTGTGGTTCGGAGTTCTTGTTCTCTTCACAAGTTTGACAGCAAAGAGGCCAAACTGAAAAAGGAAAAATAATCCCGTTTGAGATTTGCCTCCTGGGCCAACAGATGCAGTACAGACTCGGGTGCCCAATTCCCTGACGAGATGCTCGGCCCTGGGAACGGCCCCAGAAATGGCTTTGGGAATGGCACAGCCTCCTCCCGGCTCATCCGCTCTCCCCGCCATGCATTGCTTTCACAAGCTGCTGCCTTCACCAGTTGCACGGCTCTTGGTCTTGCAAGGAGAGTGAAGGTTTGCTGTTTGCTTTGGAAGGCTTTTATACCCTTTTTTGTTATTACGGATCACACACAAAGCACAATCTGGGTCAATTTTCTTCTGTTTTCTACACAGATATTTTTCCCGCCCTGATACTAATCTCGATGGCTGCTCGGCTGCCAGCTGCAAATACATGGTACCTACCCTCTCCTTTCCACTCCATGCCAACCTGTTCTCTCCTTTCTCATGTTTACAAAAGAAAAATATTGTATTACTGGAGGGCCAGGTGACTTTGTCTTCATGGCATTGTTCAATTTAGAAGGAAAGCTCCTGTTTAAAGGCTGAATCTTGCTTCTCTGTGGACATATTCCTTGAACATTGATAGGAACTACAATAATTTGATTAGTTTTTACTGTGTAAATAAACAAATATTTCAAAAGTATGCTTTGATTCTCCTATAAATGCTTTGTGAGATTGGGCAAAGGCCACCTGGGTGGGGGGCAAAACACCTTTGAGGCTTGCATAAAGAAAAGGTGCTCTGATGCAGGGCACTCCGAGCTGTATCTGAGATGTACATAGTTCACTGATGAGTCTCCCACTTGCAGCACAGGGCAGTGGTTCAGCCTCATCCAGGGAAAAAATCTGCCCCCCTTTTTTTTCCTCTCTCTCTCTCTCCTTTTTCTGTGCTGAAGGTGTCATTGCTCTGCTGGGTAGGCTTGGCAGGAAGATAGCCTTGAGGACCTGATGCAAAGCACATACCGCACTGAGCAGAGCTCTGTGCATGTTCTGTTCATTGTCTCATGGGTTTCAAAGACTGTGTTAGCCTGGGAGGGGGGGAAGAAAACAAGTTCATCTGCGACAATCTGATGACATATCCTAGACCCTCAGTATCAAAGAGGCTTTGTCGTTCCATTGCCCCATTCAACAAGAGGGTAATTCTATCACACACACTCATCCTTTTTGTTTGTTTGTTTGTTTTTTTCTGTTTGTTTGTTTGTTTGTTTTGTTTTCAAGGGCATGTCATTTCCCAAAAGAGCATCAACCCAATACAAAAGATGCTAGAGAATTGTCTATCTTTTTCTTTAACATTTACATATTCTTTAGCAAATCTTTAAGATGTCCAAATGATGGGCAAGCATTGTTGTTCTTTAGACTAGGTGGGCAGGTATAACAAGGTAAGAGCACAGTTTCTGACCTGATGCCAAACTAAACGGGAAAGGCTGAGCTTATTGGCCAAGGATAGCATTTGGGAGAGTTTGCAGCTATTCTGCAACAGCTTTGGGCTGGAGTTTCAGAACTGCAGCAGATTCATTTAGCTGGTTCTTTGCTGAGCTCCTGGTTTCTCCATGGGTGTTAAATATGACACAATGGCATCAGTAAATGACACTTCTGTTAAACTCCAGTTGCCTAGAAAATGTCGTTCGTTTCTAACAATGACACGGCCATTTGCATTCCTGTGGCGTCATCACTTACCATGTAGACCACACCAAGTCTGAGCATAAAGCCATCAGCCGACAAAAACACTAACTGCAAGAGAAAGCTGTGGCATCTCTGCTTTGCAGTACCAGCTTCCACAAGCAACCACAGACCTGAGCCCAGTGTTTCTGAAGGATGGCCCCTAGCTTTGAGGTGGAGACATGTTGCCATAACTTTCCCCTATAAATCTAATGTTCTTCTATACAGGAGAAAAGGTCTCCCTGGAGCTGGTCCGAGACTGTGAAATCATCTGCAGCAAAAATAGTGGGCTATTTCAGCCCTTGTCACCCTCTGCTCCAAGTACCAGAGGCACCTCACAGTCTTCATGTGCTCTAATACAAACATACAGAAGTGAGGATATTCCAACCCCTCCCACCAAAAAACCCCAAACCCTGAAAGCACCAAATGAAAGCACAACATTGCACGTAGTTTTTCCTCTGGGAAAGGAAAAACAAACCACATGCACGATATACTACTAACCATGTGACTTAATGTACTCCTGGAAGGCACACAGCTTCTGGGAGGATAAAAGCAGTATAAAAAAATTTATGCATAGTGGAACAGCCTGCACACCACTGATCACTAAATTCACAGAGCCATTTCCATTAAGATGAAGTAGGTAGTGGGTGAGATGCATGGAAAGGCATTTCTGGTGCTTTTTTCCTCCAGAGTGTAATCAAACCTTCAGTCAACAAGGCAGCTAAATAAGATACATCAGGAAGGCACAGATGAGAAGCAACTCTTTCTCATCCTCTTTTTCACACACACATACAGAGTTATCAGCTTTTCCCCTGGCTCTTTGAAGCAGTAACATAGCTTAAAGAGAAAAAAACACAGGAACTGTGACCCTCCTAAGACTCACTGCAGAGTGTGCACCAACAGGACTTATGGTTGGGTTGTTTCACACTGGTCAGTCACAGGCTCAGGAATGACAAATTCTTGCTCTGTAAAGGCAACAGGATGAGAATCACAGCAGGGCTATCATCCCTGTGCATGCACAGTGCTCAGATAATGACACTGCTGTGGCAGTTGAGCCCTCCCATTTCCTTTGGTGAATAAACACCTCGGCTTCCTCTTGATTCTCCCAACAGATACTTGGCTACCAGTCTTCTCAATTTCCTCATGACAGATGAAGAAAAGTCTAGGTATTTCCCAGTTGCGTATATCCCCCCAATTATAAACTTGGCATGCATGAAGAAATGATTTCCTCTTTCATCAGCTTAAACTTCACACAAGTCTCCCCTGGCTCCTTATCTGGCAAAAAAGAAACCACTAGATTTACATCTGCTCAAGAAAGGGCACAGCATGCTGAAAAGCTCATCCGTGATTGCCTAGATGCAAGCTTTAGTCTAAATCCATCAGGAAGACATTTCTCAATATTTATCCCACTCACACTCTTGATGGCTCAGCAGCAGTCCATCATTTCCCATCTTCACTCACCTCTGCTCTCTTCTTCAAGAGGATGAGACAGCAGAGACATTGTCAAAACCTTTTGCATGCCAAACCTACTCCACTATTGCCAGTAAAGTCACTTGCACAGCAGAGGACAAGTACGACTTTTTCTTTCCTAGAGTACACAGAGTATTGGTGGCAGAGGAAGGCTGCTAACAGAAATCACTATAACTGATCATCACCTCTCTTCCCTTCAGCTTCGCAGACCTTACAGTCTTTGTCGGGGAAGGGAATCGTTTGGCATCTCAGTTGTCTGTTTCCACGTTGTGAGGTGCATGCCCTCTCCCTAATTGTTGCTCTTTCTTTTTTCAGCATGCTCGCCATCCTTCAAGGATGTGAATGTGCTACAGCAGTCAGCATTGCCAGGTTAGACAGGAGCGTTTTTCTTTTTGGCTTCTCACTATTTCACAGAGTGAGAGAAGGACTTCGTTTCATGAATAGCGAGGACAGGATGCTGTGCAGTTTTTAGCCTTTTGTGTATTGAAACCATAGTCTGCACAATGGCGTGTTTCAGAGTTAACATCCCTCAGGAGGAAAACACACCGGAGGAAGCATTTCCTGCTGTGGGCAGTTGACAGCTGGTGTTGAAAAAGGGCTTCTCAAGTGATCGAGACGAGGCTATTTTGGGGAAGGTTGGTTATTTCACTCTTCTTGTCAACAGCATTGGTGGTTACCATAACAGAAGTACAGTGGTAGATCGAAGGGAAAAGATGACAGGAGCTGAGAGCCTCTGGTCAGTATTTGTGTCTCACTGTGCACACATAGATACCTTTGCTCACCCTTCTCATCCTCAGATAGGGGCAGCCATCCCTCACCTGACAAATGTGTTTTCAGAGCAAGGCTAGAGAAGAAAGAGATGTGTGCAGAGATACCACAGAAAATCATGTACACAATACCACGCATGGACAAAGTCTCCGGAGAGCTGCGATAGCTATGGGCAGAGATCACTGTAGAATGTTGCAGAAGAAAGAATATGGGGATGAAGTCAAGCTATTTCTGTGGTACAGGCAGGCCTTAACAAAGCAGAGATTTCACAGGACATATTTCTAAAAAGAGACACAGACAAGTGGAAACATTAGGGCCAAGATTAGCGGGATTCTAGGGAAGTCCTGAGTAGATGAAGCAGTTTCAGCAGGAGCTGGGTCTGAGAGGAAGACACAACTGAGTGGGGTCAGAGAGACTCAACTGCTGAACACCGAGGTCCACAGAACTATAACAGCCAGCATCTCAAAGACCAGCCACCTTGGGACATCTGATTGAAATAAAAAGAAATACTAATTTCTGCTAACTGGTAGAAAAACATTTTATTACTCAGAGCAAACCAAAAAGGAATGTATCTAGTGCAAACATGCATTTCTAGCCAGTCACCTTCTCCACAAAACCAGTGGCAAGGGTTAGTCCAGCAGTAACATCCTTTATTTTCAGGGAATAAATTTGAAATAAAGGTGATATAAATGAGAAAAAAAATCAGTTTGTACAACTATGCAGTTGCTATGAGTGGAACTGGATTAAATCTTTTCAAATTTTTTTTTTTCAACCAGAAAAATATCCAAACAATTTTGTGAATTCCTGTCAAATTAATTGAACTACTCCAGCCAAAAAGAGGTGAGAAGAATATGGTTAACCATCAAAATATTTAAGTTTCAAACAGAAATATTCAATTTTCCAGTCTGAAACTATGTGTAATTTTCTAAAAATATCTCTGTACGAGTATATTTTTAAGATTAAGGGAGATGGCAGGGGTTTCTTTCTGAGTCATTTATTTGAACAGCTTGGGGCAGCTTTACTGGAGGGGCAAAGGAGCTTGCAGAGCTCCAGTTAGAGCTGCCTGGCATGTCATGCACCACACGTTACAGGACAGCTGCATAGTCTTCTTTTGTCTGTCCATCCCCTGGCATCGTGACTGTCGTCACTTCTTGCAGCTTCAGCTGACACGGTGAATTTGACAATACAGATGACCTTGCCCTTTGCGTTGCTGGCTAGTCTCACCCCTGATTACTTTAGCGTGCCCTACATGTTAGACTGCAGTTCCCCATATCTAACATTTGCCCATAGAACTACTGCTGAGCCAAGGCTAGTTGCCTTTTCTTCTTTCTTCATAATACTCCCTTTATTATAAAAGGGCTATGCAGCCTTGGGAAAAAAAAGGAAAAAAAAAAAGACAGCAAGCTGAATGTTTACTTAACTGTTGGTCAAGAGTTGGCTCCCGTGGAAACTTTGGCTGAAGGCAATGCTGTAAAACATAGTCCCCTTCTAAGCAGTGCCAAAAAACCAGGGGGCAGGTGGCAGTTCTTGAACAATAGTCAATTACACTTTTTAGGCAAATATTTGCTCATGTGTCCAGATAATAATGTCTTGTGGAAATGTGTTTGCACAATGTCCTTGACAAAGGCTTGTCTATTAACCTGGACACAATTGGGTACAGCTCTGGAACAGAGCTTAGCACATGGACTTCTCAGTTCAAGCAACAACAAAATAACCTCATGCATCCAACTCTGAACAAAACAAGCACTCCAGATTACTTTCACATGAGGAAAAATAAACCTGTTGAAGAGGATTTACTTTTAACCTATAAAAACATCCAAAGCGAACTGCTATGCTGAGATCTATAATTCAGCTCCTACAGTTTTAATGTGCTTCCAGCCCAGCCTTGGCCAGGTGGCCCAAGGATGGCGTTTTGAAGCCCCCACAAGGTGCCTAGATGGTCATTTTGCTGTAGCACTGCCAGTGAATTTTGCTTGTGCTCAGAGTGGCAGGAGGCCTAGGGCTGCCTCAGTGTGGGGCTACTTCCAAGCATCCTCTGTCCCCATGAGGAATTACCTTTGCTTGGCGCTGCATCAGCCATGCTGGCACAGCTCCCTCCTAGGGCACCCTGCATGTGGTGGGGATGGTGGACCCTCGTTTTTGGAGCACAACACAGTTTGGGTGGTATATGGCATATCACAGCATACTGCTGGCACACATGCTGCTAAGCAAATAATAGTTTAGCCCAGTGGTGCCTGAACCTGCAGTGGGAACTGCTGAGGACGGGTTGTGGATGGGGTATGGACAAAGTTCAGCTGGATTTTCTGTATTTATCTTTGGTTTTGGGGTCACACAAAAAGGAATGGTCTGCAACGGTGCTGTCAGCCAGAAATGTTTGGGAATTTTCAGTTTGGCCCTTTGGACTGTGAATAATCAGCCACAAGCTGATCTTCTTCCCCTCCAGTGAATTCCTTAATAAGCATCTTTTCTGCATATTTACACTAATATACAGTATTTTCTGGATGTTTTGGTTGAATAAGTTCCAGCATCTGCTTTACACACACGTGTTCATTGCATCTTAATGGCAATTCAGAATCCACGAGGTGTGTGAGTCAACTCAGTCATGTGGGATTGTTTCTTAGTCCCTGACTAAAGGACTGGCACCTTTACAGGGGAGAACATGATGTTTGCTGTAGACTGTAAATAAAAAAGTAAATAAAAGACAACACATAGTAGTGGCTGAAAATTCAGCCCAAGCACACGTTTGTGCTAAAGCTGATATAAGTGATAGATTTTTTTCTCGCTCTGCCTTGATAGTCATCAAAAATTAAGAACTCATCCCCCTGTTGTCAAGCTCATTACAGCAGTAGCTGGATGAAATCATATGGTCTGTGTTACTGCAGGAGATCAAACAAGATGAGCTGCTGGTCCCTGCTGACCTCAAAACTATGAATCCAGGAGTCATAGAAACCTAAACTTGCCTTGTTCACTTGCAAAAATATTCCAGAGCCAGTTGTTTAGCTTTTATCTCTCTTGACGAGCTGTAAAAATAGTTGAATTCCTGCTGCAGCATTCCTGAAGGTAAAATCACACTGGTAACCATTTTATTGCGATCATTATCTTACACTACGTCTCCTCCCAAAACTTATTTTATTCCCATATCATTTCAGTGCCTATTTTTCCATAGGAAGAAAGCTTTAAAAACTTCTTTCTTGTCCGAATAAGAAACATTACTGTTCTGGGAAGTTAACATGGTATGAACCACAGAAAGAGACACTTAAGGAACAACAGTTATGATGGGGATTGTACAGAAAGCCTTTCACAGTTAATGCAATGTTTCTCCTTTTCTTCTCTTTGAGTTTTTCATGGGTTAGATCACACTGCCTAAGCTGGAGTCCCCTCCAGGCACCTTTTGTTCTCTCATGGTGTCCCCATCCTGACCACTAATGCATATAACTGAAGAAGGGACCAATAAATAGAAAAGTATCAAAGACCAGGACAGGTTTAGCTTGCACTCAGAATATCTTGTGGAATGGTGGGAGAGTGATCAAGACTGCTGATGTAGCTTAAGGCCACAGAGCTCAGCACACGTTAGGATAGTGTGCCTAATCCACAGTACCATGTAGGAAACCCTGCCAGAAGTTTTTGTCCTGACCCTCAGTGTGCCACCAGCATAAGCATTAATGAAAAAAAAACTGTCTTTTTAGAAGAGAGAAAAATCATACCTTAAGTACCATACTCAATGGCTTCTCAGAGAGTAAGTCAAATATATACTCTGTTAATTACTGCTCCCTGGAAGAAACATTTAAGAGCATGATTACAGAAATTAGGGCATATACAAAGGCAAAAAGTATTTGTTCCCCTGGGCCAGAAGCTGCATTCAGTTACACCCAAGAAACCACATGAAAGTCTGCTGCTTGCAAGGTGCCAAGCAGTCCTGCAAAGCACTGAATCCCATTTGCCGCCGTTGACATCAGCACGAGTGGCAGGCATCCACGGCTCCCAGTGGCAGCACTTGCCAGGTGAAGCACCGTGGCCCCATTACAGGGACGCACGCATGCATGTGCCGCCCTCTGCACCCATGAAGGGCCCCATCTGTGTCAGCAGGAGCTGAACGGGCTGCAGGGAAACAGGCCCTGGAGCAGAGCTTGACTTAATTTAGGGCCCATTTTGGCACTAGAGGTTAGCTCCTGTCCTCTCTGGGATGATTAATTTTGGTAATTAGTTTGCTTTGATTGTAATTTCTGGGCAGAGCTGCTGGTAATGAAAGTAAGAGAAGGAGAAGAGGAGCATGGGGCAGGCACAGCTGCAAAGAGCTGCACACCTCTTTGCAAAGCACCCCTGTCTTGACCCCAAATGCATGGCTCTTTCGGGTCTTAGCACCCCTTGAACCAAAGCTGACAAACTGAGCCCTGCCAGACCTCAGGACAGGCCTGAAACATGCTAAGAAAGGGGTTTCCAGGAAAGCGGAGATTGCTCTAACCCACCGCACCACCTAGTGTCAGGACATTTTAAAGCACTCTGGTCTCCTACACCCACGTTTTGTTCTGAAGCATCCTAACTACACACTCCTTACACACCACATTTCTGAGCACAAGGTGCACTTCATAGTGTTTGCTTTGTCCCAGGGGGCTGCCGAGTTTACCCAAGGCAGGATAGTGCTGCCCTCTGGAAGGGCTATGGGCATGGGGGTGATTCCTGCCCAGAGCAGCCCTCTCCTTTGTGGCTGTGTAGTTAACGTTATTAGCAGCTGTTACATTATGTTCAGTGCTGTAATCGTGCGTGGCAATTTGTAGCCACCTGAATAAATCAAGTTCATACCCAAATAAATAGTAAAAGTATATTGCTAAGCATAACAAAAGCAGTGGGCAATGCAATAAGCGGGACATACAGATCATACTTACCCTGTTTAAAACAAAATAATGCTCTGGGATGGTAACATCACTGAGTACTCAACTGATACCTTGAAGCTGATGCACTGATAATTAATATCTGAATCACAGGGGCCTTTTTTTCCCCAGCGTGTGTGCTATGAGGTCCCTGCAGGTCAGGGGTAAGTACAATTCCCCAGCTGCCTTTCACACTTGTGCTTTTAATCATGTGATGCTTTAGTGACAATTGTATGCAGAAAAAATGCATCTTTGGATTTATTTCTGGGTGCTGGTGGTAAGAATGACTACATCTTATCCTCTGGTCAGAAAAAGCAAAAGGACATAGGAACTGGAAATCTACCTTTTAGGACACACCAGCAGTTGTAAAATAGTAGAAGGACTTCTTGCAGGAACTGTGACTAGCCAGCTTGCTGCTGCTAATATTTGCTTGGGCTGTTATGGGACACAATACTCCCTGAAGTCTACTGAGTTTCCCCAAAAGGTGAGCATCTTTGGCAAAGCACTCCCTTTATTTTTAAACATACAGAGACAGTAGTTCCAGCCTTGGAGTTCTGCTTTCTTCAGAAACCCTTCATCTTCTCCCCCCCCTGCCCTTTTTTTCTTCTATAGCGCTTGCCCATTTTTTTAATGAAAAGAAAAATCCTTGTTATTCAGGTAATAGCTTTATTAGAGATGTTAATGAATACAAAAAGTCTATTTTCAGGCAAAACCATTGCTTCTCTGACAGACGACATGCTTTCTTCAATATTTTATAAAAATTGCAAGAAAAAATAATCTCTACCAAAATTATTTTCATTAGTTTTGTTCTTTTAATTGTGAAAATATTTCTTTAATTATCATTGTGCAGAAACATTTGCATTCAAAGGAACTTAAAACTGGGCCTAAATTACCAGACAGACTCTCTACTCATAGATTTATGAACTGTGTTGCTAGAATGAAAAAAAGGAAAAGTCAGTCCTAATAGTGTTAATATTACTATAATAGATAATGTCAGTATAAGAGAAGATTAATTCCAGTATTGTATATTTGTTTTCTCATTGTCTTAGAAATAAACCACAGGGTGTGCATATATCTGTGGGGTGGTATTCATATACAAAAAATACATGCCCTCAGCAGGTAGCAAATTGTTTTTCACTGTGTAGTTATTCCCAGTAACTTCAGCGCCCTTCAGGGTTTGCCCCAAGGATGGGTCTCATCCTCGGGGTGTACCTCTGTTATGGGGTGGAGACACACAGGTACCCCGCTGGAGGGTCCTGGTGACTTTTTTCACAGAAAAACATTTAGGGTGTCGAGTGTCTCACTTTTGGTGAATCCTAGTGCCATCTTTTGGGGGAAAGAGGAATATTCCTTGACAGGCGAATATGCCTTGATACAATTTAGCAGAGTGACTGGGTTGTTTTGCTGCTCAGTCTTGTTCCTGGAGGAGCAGGCTGGTGCTGGGGCTCCCACGTGTGAAAGAATGGATCTGAGATGCACAGTTTCCCAGGCGGCCTAATAGCTCAGCAGCTTGAGGAGACAAACCCAGCCAGCTTGTAAGGAGCTAAGCCATGTTCCAAGCCACATGAGTTGGGGTGGCTATGCCAGTCCCTGCCTGTGTCTGCAGCATGTGGTGAGTGCTGGCCCGGGAGGCTTGATGCCCACCTTTGCCAATCCCTGCATCAAAGCCCATAAGGGCCTGCCCAGGGGCCAGCAGAAATGGAGGCTCTTCCTGGGAACTGGGCACTGGGATTGCTCCTGTTATGCAATATAGTGTCATGGCTGGTACCTGACACATATAGGGACAGCACAGGCTGGTAGCTCTCCAGACCGTGCTGCCTTCACTGCCTACTCTCTCAGGGCTGCCCTGGGGCTCAGCACTGCAGCCTCCTCTGGTCTGGAGTGAGGGCACAACCCAGCCTTTCACACAGAAACTTCAGGGAGCACCTGAAATACAGCAGGCATCTAAAAACTGTGCTGTGCCTTCAGCTCTCCTCTGTCACCGAGCTCTAGCCCAGAGGGAAGGTGGCAAGGGGCAAGGGCAAAGAGACTGACTATGATCTCTGTCACAACACCTGCCCTCAAAAATCTGGTTGTAAAACCAGGCAAACTTGGCAAAATCCTTCAGATCGTTCAATGCTACAGTCCAGCCAAAGAGGAGTGCTGTGGAAAATGCAAGATCATGGGGAGACCTTTGGAGCATCTTTAACAGGAAGCATTAGAAACATACAGGCTTTACACACACAGAAGACGCTGCTTAGCTGCAGGATGTGTGACAATCACCATACCTCTGCAAGGAGAACTACCTATACTGGCAGGCTTTGAAAGCAGAAAATGTTTTTAATTACTCAGTCCTCATCGAGCCAGGAGACCTACCTGTTGTGGGAAAGGTCCTCTGCCTAAAGAAGAGGAGAGGAAGGGTGTCCTCTCAATGAGTACAGATGAACCCAACTTCCTACGAACTCCCCAGGTTTCAGGCTGGAGGTGGGAGAATGAAGGTGGGAAGACAGTAGTGGGGCTATACTCCTCTGTCAGGTAAGTTTGTGAGGAACCCATCTATCTTGTCTATGAAGTGCAGCAGAACCGGTGTGTTTTCCAAGTTAGAGGTGCCCTGTCATATCTTCATCCTTTGGACTACAGAATAACACGCCACCCTTCTATCATTTGATTTCCATCTGGGGAAAAGAAAGACTATGAGCTAACACTGACTACTCCCAAATGTTTCTCTCCTCCAGGGAGAGGTTAATTTGGCTAATTTATGCCATTTAGTCTAGCATCTACAAGAAACAGCAGTGTGTGCCTGAAAGTGTCTGGTCCTCCCTTAGAGGCCATGGGGAGTGGAAGGGCCTCGGAAAGATGAGTGGCACCCAGCATCTGTCCCAGTGCAGAATCACATGTCTGCACACTTTTGGCTTGCCTACCCATGGCCTTCCTTGAAAGAACAGATTTCTTCAAAACACATTTACTCTCTCACGTTTGTTCACACACAGGAGTTTAGGCTGTCCCGTAAATTCAGCATGACAGAATAGTTAGGACTGTAAGGGACCTCTGGAGATCATCTTGTCCAACCTCCCTGCTCAAGCAGGGTGATATACAGCAGGTTGCCCAAGACCATATCCAGACAGCTTTTGAATAGTTCCAAGGATGGAGACTCCACAATCTCTCTGGAGACAGGACAACCTGTTCCAGAGTTCAACCACCCTCACTGTAAAAAACGTCTTCTTAAACTCATATGGAATTTCTTGTGTTTCGATTTTTCTTTGTTTTCAGTTCACTGGGCACCACTGAGAAAAGGCTGGCTCCTTACTCCCTCCTATCAGATATTTATATGTATTGATAAGATCCCCCTCAGCCTGCTTATCTTCAGGCTGAACAGGCTCAGCTCTATCAGCCTTTCATCATATGAAAGATGCTCCAGTCCCTTCATCATTTTCTTAGCCCTTTACTGGACTCACTCCAGTAGCTCCGTGTTCCTCTTGTACTGGGAAGCCCAGGACTGGATATAACATTCTAGATGTAGCCTCTTCAGTGCTGAGCAGAGGGGAAGTATCACCTTCCTCGACCTGCTGGCAATGCTAGGCCTAATGCAGTGCGAATGCTGTTGGCCATCTTTGCGACATTTGGTGAGTGAGAGGTGCTGCTGCCACGATCTTGCACTGGACTGTGCTGTGAGAGGAGCCCAAGAGATTCACAAGGACCTGAGTTTTGACATCTGAGGTGGCTATTCTACAGACCATTTCTCTAAAAGGTCCTGACCCAACAAGACTTGTGCCCTGGTATCTGCCTCATCACATGAAGTGCTGAGCTGGCTAGCAGAGCCAGACAGTTTCCTACCTATATTCATCCACCCCCTGAGGGTGTAGCCCCTCCTGAGATGAAGAACTGGTATGTGCATGGAATGCTGTGACCACTCAGACTGAAACTCAGAGGTTTTGATTTGTAGGTTTAGAAAACAGAATGTTCTGAATCTGTAGTTCTCAGCTTCCAGCACTCCTGACTCCAGGGGAGCTCTCCCTGCAACCTTGGTGACTCTGAGCTGGCCTCTGCAGCAACTGCTTGAACTTGAGGTGTTTTGCATGAAGCACTTTTGGCTTACATCTTAGTACTTTTCTTTATTTGTTTTGTTGGACAATTTCTGAATGGCTTTACAGTTGGAGAGGGATACCAGGAAAGGGTAGGAAGTGTAGGAAAGCAGCACTGCTTCACTCTGAGAGTAAGGCACTCTCTACAAGTTTGGAGCCAGTCTGCAGAGGTCTCATAAACATCACTTGAACCAATCTCAGGTACAGCATGAAGGGAAGCCACTGCTAAAGATCTAAATCTGCTAAGACATTGAGGACCAAACATAGCTCTGTCCTTTTCAGTCAAAAGAGACTGGGAAATCAGTGCAGAACACTATACTACAGGCTCAGAATAGAAAGAGTGATAGAGAAAACTGCAAAACTATTTGGGAGGTAGATGTTACTGCAGGTTTGAGTGAGACTTTGCGAAAGTTGAGAACTGCTGACCTCTTACAGCCTATGAAGCATTCATTCATGTTCCACAAAGAGGTGCTGAACATTGTGGCTGCCTGTATTGCAGTTTCAGTGAGTTTGGCCCACAGCCTCACAGACCACCCATTCAATAGCTCTTCACAGATGCAACCAAAGGAACCTGGTCCTTGCTGATCCTACCTGGAGACATTTCTATTAGCAAGCATGCAGGTTTTAAATTCACTTACCAGTTCCTGTATTTTTAAGAACAAATTTCTGGTAACTCTAATTGAGGATATCTGCTTTTTGTTGAATCACACCAATGCTCTCACCAAGCCTTGGGTACTGATCTATCCATGGGAAGACTCCTTATTCAGCAACAAACCACTGATGGAGCTAAAATATGCTCTGAACAAGTTTCTCTAGCTGCGGTGGAGAAGGAAATTCTCCATGACCTTCCTTGGAGAAGGAACCATGTAGCTTCCTTGCCTGTGAACACCGTGAACTTACAGTTCATCTTGCAGACTTACCTTTGCTGATGAAAAGGACGTCTGATGCTTTGCAGATCCACAGCTCTATAAACAACCTTACCTGTAGGAATTCATGAACTGCAGATGTCCAGCTGCCACTGGAGTCACGATTTCTTTATCTCAAGGCATGAAGTAAGAGACAAGTTCTACTAGCTCAGTGGAAGGAGCTGACTCAACCAGTTTGTATTGTGAGGGAGAGTCAAAGTGGAGGTATTAAGTATCTACAGGCTAAGCCCAGCATACACTGCTGCACCTATTTCAACAGTCAAATGAAGCATACCATTCCTCGAAAATGTTCTGTTTACCTTTTTCTGTAGAAGGGGCTAAGCCTAGGATTCTCCAGGAACCTCATTTTATGGCTAATTGCATAAACCACATAAGGCTAGGAAGGTGCAAGGGAGCACTGCTCCTTCCCTCAGGGTCTGTCAATTCTCTGTCTGAATCACCCAGGAAACAAACGGCTACCCAGAAAACTTGGCAATCTGACAATGCAACAAGCACCCAGGCTTTTGTTAGTGTATCATATTACATTACTGCTCAGGAAGCTCATTAACACCTTCAGAGTCTGAGAGAGTGCTTCTGCCTACAGATGTTGGGGAGTCCTGAAATAGGCTATGACCTAGAAACCTATTGTTGATATCTAAAATGCTGCTGGAGACCCCCAGCAGCCCCACAGAATGAGTTAGAAAATTCATAGGTATTTTCAATCGCCATCCAAGATGTGTAGGAGATTGTGATGGGGAGAGAAGTTCACGTTTACTCAAGTTCAGGTGTACAGGTGCCAGACCATGATTATAAGCCTCATGATCCAGGGTACTCAAACACAATCTCAAACTTACATCATTGTCCATGTCTTTTTCCTTTCAGAACTACTCCGAGTCCCATCAGTGGGCCATGAAGTTGTCAATAATGGTTTTGAAAAATGTCTTCGTGAACAATTTTGTCTTTAACATGGATCATTTTGTATGAAAGCATTTTACTGAGTGATGGTTGCCTCTGTTGTCGGGTATCTTTGCAAAGGAAATTGTGAGTTGCCCCATAGCTCTACACTCAGCTTCAAGTCTGGCAGAATTAATATCCCTTTATTAAACAGTGAAGAGCCAGAGAAGGATTTTGTGAACACCTGAGAGACTTAGGGACACAAATCCCATGACAAGTCTGTATGATTTGTGAACCTAAGTTACTTTGGGCTCATCAACAGTCAACTAATTAACCACTTTTTGCGAGGTATTCTGATTACATAAAACTATTCTGCCTCTTTCCTCTTCTCCACTTTTATGTTATATTATGCCAAAATTGAAGACAAAAGAAATTTTAGACTCTAAAGACTGGCTGAATTTTAATTATAATTACAGTAAGGTCCACCAGACACTTTCCGAAAATGACTGAACCACCAAATGTCTCAGCTTTTAAGCCTAAGTAGGGAAAGCAAATTGCAAACATACCGAGGTGCAACAATAACTAGTCACTTACTATGTCGTTCTTTCCATCAATACTTTTTCTGTAGTTAGAATGGAACACCAAAAATATTAAAGCAGTGACTTGCTAGCGATCTTGTACATTACTATTCTAAAATCTTTGAGGAGAGTGCACTGGATCTGGCATACAGTGAGAGACACAACACTGTATACATAAAGCTCTTGTTTTTGATATACAATTAATATAACAAGAGTGAACAAAGCCATTTACAGAGTGCTAAGCCAGCATTTTGTACAACTTATGACAAAACAACAGAGATGTATCATCTGATGTTTTTACACAGTCTGGAATGATTTATTATGTACTATAAATCTAGCATTACCATACATTTAATTGTTGAGGTAAGCTGTTAAGAAATGAAAAATGCTGGTTAGCTCATTTTGCCTAGCATTCATCAGTGATTGGAACTGGATATTACATTCCCAGTGGAAATTACCAGCATTGGCAAGGCTATTTTACAGCTGTTCAGTATGCGGCCTACATTGTAATGAAGTCGTGACATGAAATGTTTGTGGAAATTATAATGAAATGTTAGCTGAAAATACACTGAAGTGGTTAGTGAAGAAAGAGGAATGAAGTATAACTTTTACAGACTCCACCACCACCTCAGCTCATGCAGCTTCAGCTGTTACTTTAGCCCAGATGTGTTAAGCTACCTCATCGTATTGAATCACACGTCACATTTCCTCTCCAGCATCTCCTTTGGCTGTCTTAGTACTTTGAATTAAATCTGATCTTATCTTCTCCTTATGCCTTGTTTTTTCATTCTCTGTAGCTTCTAATTCACCATGGTCTATGATCTTCTTTCCTTTCACTTTTCTCTCCTTTTCTCTTAACCTCTTCATATCCAGTTGCTATTCCCTTCCTGACCTCCCTCAGGTCCATCCCTCACTTCCCATTCCTACAAGGAAATCACTTGTTTGGCTTTCACAAGTATTGAAGTTTCTCTGGTTTCCTCTGACCCCATGGAATTCTCCCTTCCCCAAAGCCACACACCGTAGAGCTGCTGAATCAGCCTCCATGATTGCTACCTGTGCACTGTCCACCCATATTTCAGTCCTTTGCTGGCTCTCTGTTTACTGACAGATCAGATCTGATCTCATGTTACCAGTTTCAAATTAGATCTAATGCTTAGGATTGAGTAATCCTCACAAGAATGTCTTAAAGGTCCATTCATACCCACTTCCATAAATTGCTTCCATAATTGCTAATAATATCATGACACTTTGCTGACCCCTCTAACAGCACTTTGCAACTCTCTCTTCTTCTTTCCCTCTGATTTTAGCCTTCCACCCCTATTTTCGCTTCTTTTTTTCCAAGCCACTGTTAATAGCTCCATCTGTCATGCATCCTCAGTAGTATGCTCTCTTTCCTGCCGTCTCCTGTGCTTTAATCTTACAGGAACAACCCTTCACCTTCATACCTGTTTTGAGAATCAAGCCCTTCCCTGGTGCTGTTCCTCTCCGAAGATTGTTGGTCACTCACATTAGTCCTAATCTTCAGCCCTTTTCTTGGAAACTCATGGTAGGAGGCTTACAATTCACTTGCAGCCTTTCAGCTGCTGTCCAGGGCCACTCACAGCTTTTCCACAATAGTAACTAACAGGCATTCAGGGAAATAGCAGACATTTCAATCCCTTCGGGAGCCAGGCTGAGAGATGGCTGTCGATGTCAGGATGTGAGCCCATCGCAATGTCCAAGCACCTTTTACACGCTTCCTGGATGTATCCTCAGAGCTTGTCAGTAGGAAAAAAATAAGTAAATAAACAGTCTCTCTCTCCTTGAAGAAAGAGTTGAAATGGAAAATATGCAGCAAGTCTTGGTAAAAAATATAGCCTCTCTTCCAAACTTTTATTAGTCTTGCGTATTTAAAGATGTAAGCACTTCAAAGGAGCATCTGTTACTCATGATATATATTTACCATACCCAGCACAATAGGATCCAGCTCATGGCTGGATCATCTGAATACCATTCTCATCTCAGAGAACCACAGGATATTGATGTATCATGCTGGTGTTTCTGAGAATTAGACAACAAACTTCTTTTTTCCATCTATAAACAGAACAAATAGTTGGGCTCTCTATCACCCAGCCCCTTCCCTTGCATTTTGTATACTGTAACACAGTTGAACATGCCCCTTCCCATTCCTGTAAGAGAATAGGGATGTTGTTTTAGAAAGTGACTGTTTCAGAGGTCATGCTATTGCAATGTACCAAAGCGCTTCACAATCCCTCTAGGATGGTGTATGTCCCTTGCAAGCTCTACATCATCCCTGGTAGCCCTTTGCTGATGTCTCACATGCCAGGGGTCTAAATTGCTGGTTTGCTGATACAAACTGGTAATTAGTAATATAAAAGTATGCAGAGAGTTTGAACGAAAGACTTGTCTGAAACTTAAAACTTGCCTTTTATATTCTTCCAAGATTACTTTGAAGTCAAGCTTGAGTGTGTGTGCCCATTTTAAGGACCTAGTATTCATTTTCTGCAGAGCAGCTTGAAAGTTTCCAGAGTAGAAGAACGACACCTTCAACATAAGGAAAATTGGAAATGCTTAGGAATTTTTTTTGGCAACCTTATTCATGATTATCTAGTACTAAGCAGCAACACACTGCTGGGTGCTGTACGGATGTGCAGTTTCTGCCCCAAAAAACTTTCAGTTTGGCAGGAACACAAACAAAACAGGGCCAAAATAAACACTATGCAGTTGGGCAACATGAGCTAGTGGAATTAGTGTAGTGAGTTTGGAAAAAAAAACCTTCCTAGTGGTGTTCTGGCAGAGAGCTCTGAGGAAGAGAGGTATTCAGTCCATGAGCAAAAAAACTGCAGCAAACACAAGGGAGAGCATGGAACCTCATGAAAAACTGAGATGAGGAAGGGCCTTTTAGTTGCACAAGAAAGATCTCTCAGCCAGATGATGCTATATGCCCATTAGTTGCTTGCTTGGGTTAGAGGCACAAAGTCCACCAGGAAGGAACTGGCAGTCCAAGAAGTCATAGATGGAAATGGTTTAGACAGGAGACATGAGGCCTGCTCATGTGCAGAGACAGAAAAAGAAAAAAAAAAAAGGCCCCATTAACAATTATCAGAGAAGAGGAATAGGTTTGTGAAGTGAAGTATGTCTAATCTTGGCTAACAGCCAGCCAGAGGGAACATGATAATAAACTACAAATATTTGCAAAGCTGTAAACATCGAGGCAGGCTAGGAACTCTGGCACGTGATGCATGGGGAACATAATCAGAAGAAATTACAGAAGGGAAAAATTGCAGGAAAAGAAAAAAACTCTTTCACAAAGAAATGCATTAGCTTGTGTGTTGAGGAAAGAGGTGGAAATACCCTGCAGCTGAGACCTTTGAAAATGAGCGGATGGTTAAGGAAATACCAGCGAGTATACAACACAAAATAATTCTGTAAGAGTGAGGGTACTGGATGAGGTAACACAAGTAGCTTTTCTCATTATTTCTTCTAGAACTGTGCACAGAAAACTATCCTGCTCCTTACTGTTTTATAAAATATATATGGCCCAAGATTCTAGTGTGCAACCTAAAGACTCTTCTGAGACTGATTTTGTGAAGTCCTCACTCCACTAATTTAAAAGCACATCTCAGGCCAGTTACTAAAACTAACCTGCCTGGCTGTTTTCCTCTGCTTTCTTGAAAAATGTGCATTTCTAAACAATGAAGACAATTAAGTTTTCAAGCAATTTGTACATTCCAGTCGGCCTAACATCTGCATTAACCAGCTCACCAGTTGGTGGGCCAACATTCATCGTGTAGATATTAGCTTTTCTCAATCTGCTGCCCTCACAGCAGCAGCTTAGAAAAGAAAAAACATGTGAGTCTTAGAAGCTAGAAGCCTGAGGAGTCAACACCATGATGAAGTGGTTTCTCCCTTCTTCAAGCAAGGATCTTGCTACATCACACATCTACTGCAGTCTCAACCACCAGTGCCTTGAAGAAGTGACTGAACTGCCTAAGGAGCACAGGAGCCAAAGCACTTTGGAGCCTGCAGCTGGAGCCTAGAAATAACCAGGGAGCCAGTACAGCCTTTGGAGAAGACTCATGTGCTTCTTTCAAAAAGCACCACTCACTCAGACTTTGTTTTTCTTTTTTCTCCTGATGAAGTGAGCAGAAACAGCAGTTGTGACAAGCCTTGCATGACCAGAGGATGAGAGGTGTTAATGGAATGCTTAGGTAGGTTGCTCTATATCCTCACTACCCAGGGTGTGTATGCAGTGCTCATTAAAGAGGGAGGGGCTTAATGTTAATTAACGAAGGGGGATGCCTCATGGCCTCCTTAGCCCTTCCCTCTCTTGCAGTAATGCTGAGTGTTGGAGCAACAGCCTCATCCAAGTCCAAGCTGGAAGCTCTTGGACAAACTCAGGCAAGGAAGGGCTTTTAGCCATGTGGCTCTATGAGGGGCCCAACATAGAATAGGATGCAACACCTGCAGGAAGAAAAAAAAAAAAGAAAAAAAAAAAAGAAACACTCTGTAACAAGAAAACACAGGGGAACTTGTTTTCTTTCCATCAGGTGTTGCTGCTGCATTACTGGGTTACCTGTCACCCTTGAAGGGGCTCACGTTGCTGATGCTTGCTCAGCCCAGGCACTTGGTAAGGCCTCTTAGGTGCACAGTCCTAGCTGAGTGAGATTGTCTTCAATGACACTTGATAGTACCTATGGTCCAGAAACAGTGTAAGTCATGTCATATCTGTCTCTGCAGGCAACTTTGGATACATGTGAACAGGAGAGAAATAGAGAATGGCAGTGGAAAAAAGTGAGCCACACTTTGGTCCCACTGATATCTTAGCTCTGAAGGCTACAGCCACAAGATATATGAAGGCACCCTCTGTTGACCAATAGAGAATGAAGTTCTTGTGTTATTTCAGGAGGCAGTTAAAATTCAGATGTGTTAATCAAATCCTTTGGTCAGATGGGATATTGTTCTGACTTGTTGGTGATTCAGGTAAGCAGAGCTTATTCTTGGGGGTGGTGGAAAAGGGCTCCCCTTCCCTGTTCTCCTGACCAAAACTTGAGAAGACTTGGGAAAAAAAACCATTGAGATTGAAAGTCAATAAGATTATTAAAAATATAATAGAATGTAGAGTTTTTTTAATCTTTGTCTTTCTTTAATGTACATCCACTTCAGATCTACCTCTAAAATCAAATTTTGTGAGCTTAACTGGTGTAAGAAACAGTCTGAGCAAGAGGAGTGTGCAGAAGAAAGTCTGAATCACTGACGATCCCTTTGTTTGTATGGGCAGAGCTTATGAAGCATGTGGCATTTGAAGCATCCAGCGTGGACTGTTCTGAATACAGAAAGTAAAGGGAGGAAGCTCTTCAAAATAAGATGTTTGGTACAGTTGGTGCTGTATTGCCCTAACTTTTGAGAAATTTAGTGTTGATTTTTCCCCTAAGAATCCCAGTGCAAGTATTGTAAAATGTCATTCAAAGGCATTTTTAGTATCTTCACTAAACTGGGTTTATTGCTGGGGAAAATATCTAGATCAAGAATGCTGAGAGTTGAACTTTCTAGTTTTACTTTTAAATCTTTTCTCACTATCACCTTACATGTGGAGCTTCTCAGAGAGTTATAAATTTCTTGGGGAAACATAAGCAGAGACCTATTAAAATTCTAAGGTATAGGAAAAATAAAATTGGCACTTTGAGTTCTTTGAGTGCTATAATAAAGAATGAGATTTGACTGATAACTGACTTTAAAAAGAGTCCTAATTTAAATGAAGGGCCCAGATTATCAGCCTCACCAGCTTGCGGAAGTACAGACTTATTCAGGCTACGTTGTCAGTGCATACAGGTGCTTAAAAGGCACAAGCAGACAGGTTCCACAGCCGAGGTCTTGGGGTCCAGCCGAGCCTCACACGAGTGTCTCCTGTGGTATGGACTAAAAGATGGTGTACCTTCACTGAGCATGCCTTCTGGCTGTGCCAGGATTGTCCTTCTCCATCAAAGAGGAAAATGGTCAGAAGTGCAAACCAGCCCCTAAAACTCTGCCCTTACACCCCTCTTCCTGGCTCCCAGCATAAGGATGGTCAGGGCAGCAGGCAGTGAGCAGCAGAGGGTTCACTGCCTGTTTTGCCTTTTCCAGGTCTCTGGGACACTAGCCTGGTTCTTGCCCTCAGGGCAGGGAGGCCCTGTGGTGTAGCTATCATTCCTCCTGGAGTAGAGAAGTCCCACAAGCAGCAGTGCCAATCAGTCCCAACCCAGTTCCTGAGCAGCAGTAGGGCAGTAAGAATAGCTCTCCACCCTTCGGTCTCCTCTTCATCCCCGTAGTTGCAAAACTCAAATTTTCTAAGGCTCCTGGGAAGCTGTGAGCCTGCTCTGGAGAGAGCTGTAGCCCTAGGATGGGTGTCCTGATCTGATCTGCCAGTGTAGGATCTTGTTCTTCATTGTGAGGGCTCTCCACCTCCACACCTGCTGCAACTCTCTCCCAGCAGGGACTTGGATCTTCTCTTCTCATTCCAGCATATCTCTTCCCATTGCACATGGCAGTAGCTGGCCAATACTGCCTGAAAACTCTGCAAGTAGCTCTGAGAGCACTGGGGATACTTTGGGGGCTTTCAGACATGTCCTTGCCAATCTAAACAAAGATGATTGTTTTATCTGGATTTTCAAGTATTTAATTAAAAGGTGGTTCAGTAACACACTTACCACAATTTGAGCTGTACTGTGCACATGATGTAGCTAGCAAGCATCTGTAGATGTATTTCTGGTTAATGCAGATATCAGTGAAAATCAAACTATTATTCTAATAGTCGGCATATAGGTGTGTGCCTGGCAAAACTTTCCAAAATAGTGAGTGACTAACCTTTTCCAAGGTTTTTGTAGCCCTTCCATGAGTTTTTATTTTTTATTCTTTTTAGGAGATACAGACTTACAGTGCTTCTTTCCCAAAACATCAGAAGGCTGATGATGCCATTGCTCAGGTCTCAAACATCAGTAATACAATCCTGTGCTTATAAACAGTCACCAAGATACCCATAATGCGGGAGTCTGGCAAATAGGTTCCCATTGCACAGCACCGATTAACGCTCTACAAAACAGACATGTACAGAATTTGCTATAAAACCTGAAACCACACCCATTTTGTCTGAAAAGAGACAAAAGAACAGCAGAAGAGAGGGATATAGTTGGAGGTCTGAGCTGTTTGGAGTCTCTGCAGTAAACACTGCCTGCTGTGGAGAGCCACTCATAAATGTCAGGGCTAATTCTCCAGACCAGTTCTTCAGCTGGTGTTGAAAAAAAAATGGAGTCACGCCATTAGGCACCAGATGTAGTTTAGGGGCCCAGGGTGCAGTGTGGGAAGCCTCTGTATCTAGAACAGAAAGAAAACATTCTGCCCTTTGTAAACATGCAAGATGGATTGTAATGACAAATTAACAAGCTACCATACGCTCTGTTTTAAAGTGAGGAATAATGGAAGTTATTCATTATTCATTTTATTTACTAATAAGGATACAGTATGTACTAATAGCAAGGGGGCATGGTAATTGAACATATGCTTCAGTATAAAGATGTCTCAGGCTGAAATAGTGTTATGTAATCTGAAGGCAATGAAAAAATAATTTCTGGGTAATGTTTCTTCCTTTGAGGCTTCCATTAGACTTCATTTTCACTCTTGGCCATAAAGTCATCTAAGAACTGGGCATGGTTGCAATCTCTGGGCAAAAGAAGCTCAGGCAAGGCACTGTTAAGAAGAACTGCAAGTATTTTAGCAAAACTGTGTGGAAAAAGAAGATAAATAGCACCTGTCTACGTTAAACTCATTCTAAGCAGTGCTATTTGGTCCTACGTTTTCATTATTGCCAGATCTTACAAAACACAACAAACTTTAAAACAAAATGCTTAACATATTTTAACTTTGTTGGAAGAAGGTCTGATAGGCATGTTAGGTACTAAAAATGCAAATGCAAACTACAGTGTCAATCTGAATTGCCATGCTAGGCCAAGCTTATTTTATTACATACATTCTGCATTCTAAGTACTAATACGTTCATAATGTAAACATTAAGCATACAGAGTTAAAATTCAAGGCCACAATATTTTTGATTGTCCCTTTTTTGTGTCTTTGGTTGGCCGAGATCAACTCGTAGTGTATAAATGCATAAGTTATATAATAATTATATAAAAAGGAAAAAATAACATTGACTTGTATACTTCATTCTGACAAACGCACAGCGTTCGCGACTCAATAAAGAAAAACTGGCGCCCGCCTAGCAAAAATACTTAGACGATTTCTGATTTTGGCAGTCAAGGGTTGTCTCTTACCTTAACCAATAGAAAACAAACTCCCTTAATAATGATGAGGTTCTAACTGGTAATTTTTAAATATCAAACACAATTCCAGTTTCACTTTTTTTGTTTTTCAAGAGATGCATATTCTGATTTCTGAATTTTTCTGTTTTTCCTTTTTTCCACTTTTTTTATTACTATAAAATCAAGTCTGTTCCTCCTGTAATACTGGGAATGGTATAATACTGAGCAAAATGTTTCACAAGTCCAAACAAGTATTTCTTCATAGTCCCAACAATGCTAAGTTTTCAGTCTCTTCAGTCTCTACTAGTAAAGAAGTTCCTTTTCTCCCATTCTAACCACCTTCATCCTTCTCTTTTTCCTTTCTGCTTCATCTATCAGGTGCAGGCCTTTGATCTACAATCACGCACTTGCCCTTCAGCACATTCTCATTTCCAATGTTTGGCTCAGGGTTCTGATAATACTGTCAAGGAATCTTAAGAGTTTGGGTTGTCTTCACAGTTTGAGTAGCTGATAACTCTCCAATGAATGGAACACATTTGATTTTAACCAAAACAATGCCTTTTATATTCGAAATCAGCTTCCGTGCTAAACCAGTCTCTTTTGTTGATATGTTTCTATTTTTTAAATACAGGTAGGGTTTTTTTTTCCTTTTTTTCCCTCTTTTGTAATGATTGTTATATTGTATGTTAGGTCACTATAGACTTATCCTTATATTGCTGTAGTATAGTCCCAGTTTTGCATTAGCAAGATATCAAACTTTACACATAAGCTTATCAACTTTTTAAGACCACTAGCTTTCGTAGGTTTTCCTTACCATTTCATGCTTTTACCTACAATAGTCTATTGTTTTTTGGTCCACAGAGTCGACACCCATATACATTACATTTTAGTATCTTTATACTTCTGAAATATCTCCTTTAAATCCACACTACAAAGAGTCTTTTTGACATCTTTTTTTTAACTTGTTTTTTCCCAGCCAAACCTTCACTTGTCTCTTTAGGCACTTTAAAGTCGTGTACTCCAATAGAGTTCATTGCAATTCATTGGGGACTGTATCCCTCTGAGAAGTCTCTTTGTTTGCTTTTTCTGGCATTCTTTTTTTCCCCCCACTTAGTAGTAGGTGCCAAGATGAGAAGGCATGTGAGCAGCTGGCAGCCTGGTATTGGGGTAGATACCTCCAGTTGGTGAATTCCAGTATGGATTAGGGGCAGCGAAAAAGCTGGACGAGGTTACAGGCAAGGCAGGGGGATGGGGAGCTACAAAGTTCATCTTCTGAGGGTGTGTGTGATAGGAGCTCATGTAGGGGAGGTCTGATGGGTATTTGTACATGGATGATTCTGGAGGGTGAGGCTGGAGGGCCTGAGCAATTCCATGGAAGTCAAATTTGTAGGCGTAGCGCTTACCGTGGACTTTAGTCATAATATTTTTATCATAGTAATAGCGCAGCGCTCGGCTGAGTTTGTCATAGTTCATGTTAGGCTTGCTTTTCCGTTCCCCCCAGCGCCGAGCCACCTCGTCGGGGTCGGTCATCTTGAACTCCCCGTTGGTGCCCTCCCAGGTGATGCAATTGGAGTTGGAGCTGTCCGAGAGGAGCTCCAGCAGGAACTGCCATAGCTGTATCTGTCCGCTCCCTGCGGGGGAAAGGAAACAGAAATGTCGGGATTAGTGACCAACAATGTTAACACATCAGTTCTTCCAGGCTCTCACATAGGACCCTGCTAGGAAATGTTGCAATATTGCTTCCTGCTTCTTACTCTGACTAGTGCCTTTTCTCCTAGCCTCGTCTCATGAAATCCTGAAGGGCAGAGATAATGGTAATGTGTCATGTATTCCCCAATTTGAGTGGCAGAATGCCATTTCACGGAGATTTAATAGTTACCTAATGTCACTCATTGTAGACAATTGATGGGGAAATAATACAGTGCTCATTTAGGAAACTAATCTCTGAAGTTCAGGACAAACAGCTTTCACTTGCGTAACATTTTGCTTGTTCTCACAGCATTATGTTGCAACTAAATGTTCTCTGCTATGGAATAAATCTATACAAAATGGAGAAGTTTAGAGAAAGCTGGAGCTGTGCCAAACCATATCACCCTTTTGCAGCATTTGGGGAAATGTAGAACGGAAACTTATTAGCTTGCTGTTGCACTGCATACAAGTATAAGGCAAAACATTTGCAAGAACAGTGAAAAGGTCCATAAAATACATTCTTGTTATTGTTCTGTGTCAACCAAAAGTTTAAATGACTACTGAAGTTAAGACTGAAAATGCTGTTACTGGATTATTTTTTCTCCCCTCTCTGCCAATTTCATCTTAGAAAAAAAAAAACAATTAGGCTGCTGTCAACTTTGTAGAAGTGTTCTGCCCAGCATTACAGGAATAAAATTTGACCATTTTAGGCAATAGACAGTAGATCCAGAAGGGCCTTGCCACTGATACTCATGTAAAAAGCTTAGCATTTCTTAATAAAGCAGCACTGAAATGATGCAAAATACAGCTGAAGCAGCTTGCAAGGCAATCTGTTTCACAAGCACAATGTCAGCAGAATTTGCCAACCAGCTTGTATGTGCTAACTTCTAAGTACATCTCTGACAAGAAATTGGATTTTTTTAACAGATATGTGGGTATAATAAACAAGTCTTTCTTTAGAAAGCTTATAACGGTGAATTATAATATCAAGCTAGTGCAGCATCTGAAATCCATTAGCAGTTTATACTTCAGTGCAACTGAAACCTCTGCTTGTTTAAATTGTATTTATTCAAACTCTTCTTAATGAATTTCTTCTGTTCCATTAACATGCATTAAATAAACAAACAAACAAAAGAATCCACGGTATGAGCAAGGCATGCAAGTTTTAATACACGAAACATAACAAGAGGATTAGCCTTTGAAAAATCAATAAACAGTTCAGCACTGGACAAAACACAAATTTTTGAATAAGCAGTCCAACATATGTTCTAACATAAACACTTGCCTTCCAAATGTAATATATAGTCCTATGAAAATAAATGGTTGCTGTCAATTTCCTTTTAATGAGAGAGTAATTCTACCAATTTATAAACACACAAAACATGTTAAAGTACAGGAATGATGGCGTATAGAAATTCCATACCCAAATGTTCAACACAGATCCCAATCCAGATCATTTTAGTGTTTTTGACAATAATGAAGGCACAAGGCTACCAAATGGACACTTGAAAAAACTGTAAAAACCTGGGACTTGTGAGCAAATTAAAGTGTGCTAGGCTCTCACTTCCAATTACCATCAGTGGCACCTGGAAACCACTTCCATTAACTGTTCTCACTCTCAATATTTATTTAACTGCTTTGCTATGCAATGCAAAACTGTTTGAAAATTAAACTAATCTTGGACGGTGTTTGATGTCATTTGGGTTAAAGCAAAATGAAATGGAGTGGTATTTTGGCAATTCAAACCTGCAAAGGCCGTTAAGTTGTTGTTGTGAAACATTATTACTGGGGACTGGAGGGACCTATGGTATGTAACAAGGAACATCGTACCTTTCGGCAGTTAGGAGAATAGGAAGCGGCATGTACAATGTCAATCTATTACGATTTTGATTACAGTGGTGTACGGCCACAGTGTGTACTGCAGACTCAAAAGCAACACAGTGAAATCTGCACAGTTCACAATCACTGTTACTAACTGATCAGAAAGATTTCTTGTCTTCAGTTAAAATATGCTACAGACCACTGTCCAGAATGTGCCCAGTAGAGCAACTGTAATGGAGATGCCAGTTTATCAGCACTGTCTCGTTTCACTTGGAACTTTCACCTTCTTCTTAAAGTGGGAGAACATTTTTGAGATGTCTAACTCAAAGATTTCTTTGCAAATAGATTCTGTTTCTCTCTAACTACTTTTGCTAATTTTGGTTATTTATCTAAAAATGATTGTATTTGTCAGGTTCAGGACGGCATTGTATTGTGGGTTAACAGAGTCCGGGACATGTGAAAGAGGACCAGTAGCAGACCCATGGCTTTCTGCAGGCCAGATGGGGTGTGTTACAGCTCTTCAGAAAGCACCAGATGATTGTGTCTAGGCAACTTAAGTAAACTCTATCAATACAGTTACTGGAATCTAATGGGCTATTTGACTGACTGCATATAACTATCTACTTTAGGATGAGATATATCATGCTCTATCGAGAGCTATACTAACTGCATCTCCAATGCATACCATGGCAGCTAAGACATCTAGCTCATACGTAGACACCTGTGTATAGATAACTGAACTTACATGTCTTAATCTGGGAGCTCTGTCCCACTCTTGTGTAACTTAGAAACCAAATCCTGCAACACACTGGGTATCATCAGTCCCACTGGCTCATACTGAAGAGCGGTGAGAATGGTTGCATCACCTGCAGTGTCTGGCATTAAACCTGGAGCAGGGGTACTGTCAGAGAAGAAAAGTCTCCTAAATCAGCAAAAAACCCTGCTCACCTGGATTTGCAAGACGGCTGCTGGTTGGTCCAAGAATCTGATAAGGATCTACAAAATTTTGAAAGTAAGATTTAAAGCGATGTAACAATATCATCAAATATTTTAACATCATCAAATATTTTAAACATATCTAGCTGTTTTTGTCATTTTTGGACTAATAAATTAGCATTGTTTGAGAAAGACACCACGACGCTCTTCGCACAGCTGGTAGGTGCACACATGTTGATGCAAGCTGGGTCTGGCTGAGAGTCCTATGAGCTACAGCATCTGCTCTTTGAGCTCCCTGCCTAGCCTTGCCCTTGCAGCTGACTCAGAGATGAAGATGCAGGTATGGAGAAGGAAGAGCATCTGGCACAGCACCACTAATCCAACCCAAGGAAAGGGGATGAGTTTGGAAAGTCCCTGAAGCTTTTAACAGAAAAAGGCGTTGCTCATCTTCTACCCTTTCTTATCTAATTTCCTGGCAGGTAAGCCCCTCATTTATCAAGGGACTCTTTGAAATAGCAGCAGAGGGTGGCATAGGGAAGGGCTGCTGAACAAGGAAATGGCAGGAGCTGGAGTGGAGGCGAAATATTGTAAGCGGCAGTAGGGATTTTTTTTTTCCTTCTTTGTAATTGGAGTCCAGTAAGGGATTCCCTGTATTAACACCTTGCAACTAGGGTTTTCAGAAGAGTTTATTTCAGTTACACAAATCCCAGAGCATCTCAATGCTTTCCTCATGGGATTCCCTCTGGCAATGAACAATTTTTTAGCCTGAATTAAAATTCAACAGGAAAAAGAAAAGATTGTGACATAAGTATGGAAGCCAAAGCAACGGGACACAAGCATGGCCCAGAGCCCCTCACCGAACAACCCTGTCACTGGGCTGCCTCCTCTCCAGCTGCTCTCAAACAGCTGCCAGTTTTACAGCCAAGGAGATAATCAGGTTACATTCCTTATATATTTAAATAATCCATGCAACTCACACACAGCTACTAAATGATCCTAAGGACATACATAAATCACCAATATATTTATCGAAAGCCTCTCATGGTTGGGAGGCCAGATTAGATAAAATGAAGAAATGCTATTTGGGCAAACAGCAGTATAAAATTTCCCAAACAGTACACATATAAGTAGTTCAAGTTAATGAGATGTAACGTGCACCGTCTTATTTAGCTATAACAAAACCAAGAATAATGATTTGAAATCTATGTGAGAAGAACGAGCTCAGAATCTTCTGAGCTAAAAATCTCCTTCAAATCTCCTTCCTTTCCTATGCTTACCTTTTTTGCTGTTAGCAAAGTCATCGCTGTCTCAAAATCTCTGGAGTGCTTCCTAGCTACTTTTCCAAGACACAAGATAATTTCCTAATAATGGTTTAGGTCCTACCCCACGGATTAACTGCTGTGAAACCAGAAAATGCACTCATCTTTCAAAAACACTAGCCTTTAATCCAACAAACCTGTACTTTCTCCTCACAGTTTCCCAACACATTGGGAACCCTTCTAATTTTCCTCTTATACTTCAGGAGTCCAAGATATAAAATTCAAACAGGTGGGATGTAATCCATTGTCATCTCTTTGTTCATGCAAACGTTTCAACTACTAGTATTTCAACTACTGTGGAGTATACGATCCTTTGGCATACTTCTACTTTTGCAAATCTAAACTGTACATAAGTACTTTGTTTAATAGCATTATCACTCTGTGAGGTTGTCATTGCCATTAAAGATTACTAAAAGTAAATTCCAATGGCCACAGGAGCCTTGTTCTGGGATCCAGCTATACAGTCAACTCATATGCATGTCTGGGGATTTCTTGATCCCAATGGGAGATATCATACATGGTCTGAATCAGATCTTGCAACTCACTTCCAGTTAGTAGGTGACAGTTGTCTTTCTGATCATGTTCAATAAAGGCATAACTTAAAAAAAAAGACACCCACCTAATTGAGGACGCTGGTCTTCTGTTTTGGGCACTGTTGAGGATGATGGCTGAGCAGCTGAAAATGAAAAAAATCAATGCAGTTATTTTTCCAGTTTGGAAGTTGGTTACCAAAGCTGTTATAGACTACAGGCCTGGCACTCCTGATGCTCATCACTCAGTGATGGTCAGAATAGAACTTAGGTTTATAAGACTACATGGTCATGGATGTGATGAAGTTGTCTCTGATGAGAATGGGTCCAAGTTCATCCAACAACTACACCCAGCATTGCATGTACGCAGCTAACAGACCTTCCAGGCACAGGTAACAATCCTCCGAAACTGAGAGTCGAGGTAGCTTCTCTCAATTCAGTTCAGTCCACCTGGGTTGGACTGAATAGGCACTGGGCCCATAGGCTAGATCTAAGCAGACTCTTTACCTTTTGACTGAGGAGTGGGGTGGCTGTGACTTGTCCATGCTGATCTCCTGGCTTGCTCATAAGGCAAATCTGTGAAGAAAAAAATACATTGCTTCATGCATATATGGCATAAAGCATCACTGAAACTGGAAGGATACTCCTTGTCAAACCTGTTATCACAGTGTCTAAAAATAATAGTGCCATAGTGCCCTGACTGACCTATTCCCCTTTAGCTTACTCTGTGTATCCCCTCCTGCTCTCTCAACCATGTCCTCAGGTGTCATTTACTGTCACCTCAATCTAAACTAAAGAGAGGACCCTATCTAAATCTGTACACCTCATTAGGTGCCCTGTCTTGCTCTTTGGAGGTGCCTACTCTTGTTGGATGTCTGAAGTAGACTGAAGTAGCTGGCAGAAATACTCCAGAGTTATCTATCATTTCCAAGTGCTAATGGAACAAAAGCATTGCACATTGTGGATAATTTATGCTACTGCTTCCAGGGAAAGTCTCCCTGGAGGTAAGAGCGCAGATTAAGCATAAACCATATAATATTTCCTCCCAATTTCAGTAAGTAATAATATTTTAAGAAGATAAGAATTTAGTTCATTTATTATGCCATTCTTTTCTAGATTGTTGGTGCATCCCTTGACATTAATCAAAGCATATAGGTTGTGTTTAAGAGTTCATTTTTATGTTACCAGCTCGTAGGCAGATCTATATGAGACAACACAGTCTTTTTACTGTCTGTTGGATATTTCACTAAATCAGTATTGTAAATTCTTTGCGCTCACACCAGCTCTCACTGCCTGCATGTACCTCTGTTATAGTCTTTCTTTGACATTATTCTTCACATCTGCACACGCTGTATTCCTCAGATGTACCCTCTGCTCTAATTCTCATCCTGCGGAATCCAATTCTTTTTAGATAATTGGTTGCTGCATTTGACCATTCCCACTTGTTTCTTTTCTACTAGTCCTTTCAAATTATTCTTCTTCCTTCACCTTCATCCCTCACCAGAGTAGACTACTTACAGATCTCTAGAAACATAAACACCTCAGCAGTGAACATGCTTCAGTGTTCAACTATGGTAAGAAAATTTTGTATTCTCTAAGCCTGCTTTTCCCCTAGACTTTTTAATTCCTATCTTTCTCCCCAAAAGTGGATAGTTTTTTCCTGCTCCATTTATTTAATTGATTCTTTCTGTTTTTGGGGACAAGTGCCTTAATCTTATGTATCTAAAATTTCATTTGCCTTTGTTTTTCATTTACTCATTCTCTCTATTTCAGGTAAATGTTTTAGCATATAAAAATGTAGAAAATAAAGAATAAAGATTGCTTTGTAAAGACTATGAAGCAAATTCAAAAGTTTGGTTTACCTGTTGAAATCTTTTGCAGTTGCTTGTGCTTTTCTGTGACTAGTTTTAACACATTAGCTACTATTGCTGCCAAGATAGACTTATCAAGCCTGCCCTGTGATCTCAGGAAGACAGCAGTATACACCTGGTGGAATTAAATCAGTGCAGGCACTTGTCAATGACACTTTCTTGACAGTGTTTGTGCTTTACTTTAGAAATGGTGTTTGGAAATTAAATAAGGGACAAGTACAGAACCAGTCACAGACTGGATGTGTGCATGACATGTATCTCTGCCCATTTTCAGACATTATAAGTAGGAGTATGGAATGGAAACAAATTGTAATGTGAAATTCACAACTAAATTGCCTTTAATTTATTTAGTCTGTTTGGCTTGAAGAGCAAACTGGCACTACCACCGCTGTCATCTACTGGATTTTACACTTCAAAAACTTTTCTTTTGCTGAGATACGCATTTTATCTTAGTATCACATTTAAATAACTGGTGTCCTTTTCATCCCTGATTTTTTTCCAGAGCCTTCTCTTTCAGAAACTTGGAGAAAATAACATGAATGGCACTAATGCTCATTTCTGAGCAGAATATTTGCATGCAGTAATTTATTGGGTGAATCGTTGTGACATGCAGATGTCCTGACCAGGCTGAGATCAACATATGCCATTAATTCACGCAGTTAGAGACTCACTGGCCCCAGTTCTGAAGACTTTGTCATCTAGCAAGAAAATCCAGAAGGACTTTGGCCACATTTCCAGAGGTGTCCAAGTTCTGTCTATACAGGGGGGCAGGATTCAGTCATGGGGTGGATTGCAAGACAGCTCTTCTCTCAACCCTGAGTTTCAGACAGCCTCATGCCTTTCTAAACCAGCCTAGGTGCTGCAGTACCCTGAAGCCTTCTGGAAGGCCAGCACACCTCCTGTCCATCCCTGCCTTGCCTGTCCAGATCTCTGCCCTCATGGTGGGCAAGGCAAATAGGAAGCATTGGTGATATTAGGAATATATTTTCTTGTTTCCAGTCCTTCAATTTTCTACCTAGAAAGGCTACAAAGAGGGACAAATAGGGAAAAGGAATCACTTAGTAGATATGCGCTTAGCAGATACCGTGCTATGCAGCTTTTGTCTTTACTCTTCTCCTCTCCACCTCTCTCCTCTCCTTTCCTCTCCTTTCCTTACCACCCCACTCCACTCCACTCCACCTTTTTCTTATTATGGATCTGTAAATTACTACAGATCTACATACTGAGAAGGCTGCAGGCTGCTGTAGGCTTGTACTTGGTGGCTCTTGCAGCCCTAAAAATCCATCTGGTACGAATTTAGTACTGTGAGAAAACTATTTTGTGTGTTAACTCAACATATCATAAGATGTTTTCTGACTACGCCCTCTCCATTACAAGGAAAATCCAGTTATCAGCCTTGCTTGAAATAGCACAAAATTCCAACTTCATTCTCATTTCAGGATTGTGTCTGGATAAACACGCTGCTCTCCTAGATAAGCAGATCTGTTCTTATTCATGAGATAATAGTACAACATGTCCTTATCTTGGACAGATCTTTGATGGGAATACTCCTGTTTGATGAGACATGTAGACAAACCCATATTAGGTCTTCCTGAGCTCCTGATAACTTCATTGTATTACTTTCAGCCTGCAAAAACCTCATGTTCTGTTGTAAAGGTGACTGAAGAAATACGCTTTTGTCATTCCAATTCTTTAAGAGCCTCACTCATTTCCTATTTTCTATTGTAGTGCCTTAACAATGGCAATACTTAATTACTTTCTCTGAAATTGCATCCCAGGATTTGGCTAATAGCCCTTTAACATTACTTATCCCCCTACACACACACATTTTTGACCTTTTTCATGTCATCAAGTGATTGTCTCCAGGGTCTGCTATTGCTCTTAGATGAATGGAGCTTTGTTATGGAAAAACTTCTTTACAGTCTAGTTGAAATTTGACATTTGATTGAAAGGAAGGCCAAGGAATAATCCAGCAAAATAGTTCATTGACAAAAAAAACCTAAGTTTTGCAAAAATATTTTCTTTTCTGAATGAAAATGCTGACCTTACAGATATTTGACAACTTTCTATTCTAAAAGAGAAAAAAAAAGTTTTAGAAGTCAGATGATGGTTTATCACAGAAAATGTTTAATTAGGATAATTAGGGTACACCAATCTACACAGAATAAGGACACCCTATATCCAAACTACTACTCCCATATGTTATTGTTGCAATATAGGAAGACGCTTTTAATGCTGACATGAAGAATTTTGTTTTGTAAATGTTGAGATTTTTGATTTTAGTAAGAAATGCTGAAATGAAACAGTTCACCATGTCTGATATGGCATTTTTTTAGAACACTTCACTCTGAGAAAACCAGTATTTTATTTTTCCATCACAAGTCAAATACCAAGATAATGGAATTTCTCATGAGATAAAAAAATCCAAGTTTTGTTCAACTCTACTGGAAACTTACCTCTGAAACAGTATTCTGTTACAACAGACTCATTTTGGTTTTGCCTGAAATACCCTCAGCTGAGATGATAATCTCCTATAGGAGACTCAGGTCCTCTGGCCTTATGTTACATGTTTATTTAAGTTAGAAACTAGTGAAACCTTTGGGCATCCAGTTTTATGTTGCCTAGCTTGTGATTATTATTACAACTGTGCTTAATTTTCTTATCCATATTCCTGACAAGATTTCTTCAAGTCATTCAAAGCTCCTGGGTTCCACACTAACCTGTGACCACGAATGCCAGTCTCCTTATATGTTTCATGAAGAGATCTTTTAAATTTTTTTAAGTATCCTTTTGTCTAATACTGAGAAAGAGACTAAGCAAGTACTCTGTGCCGCTCTTTATTTTGATAATTGTATCAAGTTTCTTCATCCCCAGACCCTCTCTGAGATGAACAATTTCAATCTTTTGTATCTCTCAACATGCTTGAAAGATTTTTCATATTCCCACAGCTAGCTCCAAGCTCCATCTAATTCTGCACACAGCCTTTCTGAAAAGGGATGATTCACACAGCCTTCCACACAAGGCTGCACTGCTGATTTAGTTAGTGGCACAACCAGATTTCTGATATCACCTGCTACTGTGTTCCTCACGTATCTTCATTTATTTACTTTTTTCATTTCAGACAGCTACTGAGCAGTGGCTTTCATTGTGTTATAAATAAAGATACCTATGTTTATTCTATTTTTTCATGAATTGAGTTAATTTGAGATCATTAAGATATGCAAATAACTTGTGCCTTATTTTGCAATTATCAACTTGTATTTTCAGCTGTTAACATATTGCTGATTCATTTATCTTGGATAAGCCCTCTGGACTCCTTTATAGAAATCCTTGGTTTTGAGTAGTGTCAAAATCTTATGTCATTTCTGAGTTTTATACCAAATTACACTGAGTGCTTTTTGGTACTCATTCAGAATTATAGATCACAGTACAGAATGCAAAAGCATCCATGAGTAAAGCTGTTCATTTCTTAGTCTTGGTATCAGGTTAGTTAGCTAGTTCTTGATCTGTTAAATTATTTTGTTTCTTATGACATGCTAATTTAACTTCTATTGTAAATTGCTGTGGAGCACCTTAGAAAATACATTGTGAAAGTCAAGTGTATAAATTGGATCAATTGTTTCTTGTATATTTACTACTGCCTTGTTATAGACAAATGATTCTAGTAGAAGAGAAAATGTTATAATTATTTTCCTTGAAACTAAACAGGATAGGTTTGACCATATCATGATCTGGTGTTTCTCTAACTATCTTTTAAATTATCAATTAACAAATCTACAGATACGTGTGTATGTATATATATATATATAAACACATGTATATATACATAAAATAGTTAATTGTATCTACTCTCCTGAATTATACCCTATACACTAATAAAACACAGATAAATATTTATTATCTCATAAAGCTCTTTTTTTTTTTCAGTGAGCGAAATGATGTTTTCACAAGAGCTCTGTCAAGTCAGCTGTATGTCTCTTCAGGACACATGGATGTATGCTTCTCTGCCTCAGTAATGGATTCCTTTCAAATTTAGTAGTTTGCTCCAATATCTCTTGATGTCTCACAGTACCTTGTACTTATTACTGGAAAAGTAAATGTCCAGATCAGGAATTTTTCAGACATCCTCAGTGGTAAAGGGTGATGTAAAGAAAAATTTTAGCTTTGTAGCACTGTCACCATCTTCCTTTAGCCTTTAACAAACCAGCTCACCAATACTTTCAGGGGCTTCATGTTTCTGAGCAATCAGAATTCTCTTATGACTTGTTTTTTACTTATTTAGTCTCCTGTCTTTTATAATTAGATGTTGTGAGTTTTGTTTGCCTCATATAAAAAGTAAATAGCAGAAGAAATAAGTATCCTGATATTGTAGAGTACATTTCTCAATAGATTTCAAATAGCATTATAAAGGCAGGCTGTGTTCTGGCCTTATTTTATAGATGGGGAACTGAAACACCTTGAAAAGTGACTGCACTGGGATTATGCAGCAGACCAGTGAACAGAGCTCAGGTTTTCTCATTCTCTGACTGTTACTTTTAATACTGGATAGCACTGCTTCAAATACAGAGATAAGCAGAACATAGACTTAATAAATTGTTCTATTTCATCACTTCACTCTACAAAATTATATATATTATATATATAAAAAAATGTGTGTGTGGATTCAAAATGCATGCAGCCTACTGTTTATAAAGAGACAACTCAGAGAGAAAAAGAAAGAGATGCTTCAAGAGATGGAATGAGTAAGATCACAACATATGAAAGGTGATCACCATTCATACCTGGCCTGGTTGTAATTCTTTGTGTTGCTTCTGGATAAACCGACGTATTTGGAAAAATAAAAGTGGCACCTCCTGCAGAGAAAGAAGGAGACATAATACCTAAAGATTCATTTTCATAGTCCCTGAGTCCACAGATGACCATATTTTCCCTCTTGTAATGTATCTGAATGAAGCCTATGTATAAATATTCTGTATCTTAGAAACATTATATATATATATATATGCATATATATAAAAATGAATTCCAATAGATCTCGTACCTGTGTAAATCCATTAAAACTACTAGATAAATGTCTGTGCAAAATCAGGGTTCAGAGAGGAGAGAAACAAGTTCAGATTTTCAAGGTTAGGAAACCTGTTCCACCCTCCCCACACACCCACTGCCTCCACCTTGGCAGGTGGTTTCATGTCTTCTGAAACAAAAATTCTTTGCCTTCTCTTCATTAGCTTATGTTCTTCCCAAACAGGTAGTATTTTTAACAGAAATTGTAAGGCCTAGGCCAAGTTGGTGCCTATTGGTGTGTGTGAGAATCTTCTCGCAGACTTTTGGCTTTGGATCGGACCCCCCTGAAATCTCATTCTCTTGAAAGTGTGAAAAACTTTAAAATGTTGAGCTTGACATAGAAAATGGTATCTCAGGGATTGAAATCGCTCGAAGTGCATTAACAGACTTCTAATGACCATCTCTAGGAACATGAAAAGGGTCATAAGGAATTAGTTGTGCAATTATTTCTGACTTCAACATTCCTAACCCTTTGGGGGCTCCTTGAAAACCCCACTCCAAAGTTTTTATGACAACAGAACAACTAATGTTTCTTATGCTGAAAATCAGTATGATATTATCCACATTCTCAATAACAGAAATGCAGATGATCTCATTTTAGAGAAATTTCAAAATATCATTGTCAGTGCACACATATAGAAAAAGATAACACACAGAACTGCTGAACAATTCTTGGATAACTGTGCATGGAAGATCTTTGGTGAATTAGCATCTGGGATGCCAAAGATGGAAAAGACCATTGAGTTCATCTATTTTTAAAAAGGGTTTAAGGCTTATTCCAAAACCCATCAAAGTCAATGGAAAAGTTTCTGTTGCTTTTGATGGGGTTTGCAGTAGCCCTACAGCCCAAAGTAGAACTTTATGTCAAAGATAAACATCTAATCTTCGGGAGAGATCTTCTGATCTAGTTAATTTTGCTAGGAAATTCACTATTGTTTCTCAAAGAAAAACTACATGAAATATGAAAAAGTGAAAGTGGTACACCGATCTATTTTTGGATTTTCTTTTTCTTTTTTGTTTTGCATTATCCTTTGTATTATCTTTTTCATTTCTCATAAATAATTGTTATTTCTGGTCACTGTAGGTAGCTTATACCCTCAGGCATGATAACGCAATATTACAAATGTATTTAATCAGTATGTATATTGTTTTATATGTATAATTCCATGCCATCTTCTGTTGCATAACTGCTTTTCCTTTGATATATTTTCATAAATATTTTAAGTTACATCTTGAAAGACAGATGCTTTTAAGGCACGTATTGTGTTGTTCTCCAGCCTACACTCCATATTTGCCTGAGCCAACTTAGCAGAAGGGTGAGTATTAACAAAAGCTGTTCTACATTCAGATCAGACTTAATGGAGATTACAGCATAAGCCCCATATCATAGCTGATAAATGACATGGGCTATCTGCCCTAGTAACAGGAATTTTGTTGGAGTATATGATACAATACACCGCATGGGAGGGGATACAGCCCCCATTCGGCTCAACACAACTCATGGGCAAGCACTGAAGCATTCCTGAGCTCCACTGACTTTTTGGGGATCCATCGTGTAGATCAGCCTATAGAATTGAACAGAATGAGACAAAAGCCCTCAGAGACAAAGGCCTTGAGCCCACACATTATTTTTTGTCAGGGACCTCCTTCACTTGTAGGACACAAGAATTTGCCAGTGGAGAAACAATTTTGCAGCGTCTGGCCCTAAGTGATCTCACCTTTTTTCTGTGTGTCTGTGAATAAAATCATACACACAGCAAGGGGAGGATATGCTTGTCTCCCTCCTGATTTACCATTTCCATTTTTAGCAAGCAACTCACAAACAGGAATCCTGTGCTTTTAGAAGATGACCTATAGCAATGGGAGCAGTGCCAGCATTACCTGTGTTTCTAGCATGCATTAACCGTGGAGAGTTTTGTAAGGCCTTATCAACATCATCTGAAGTCAAATGTGGAAGAGGAGCTACAAAACAAAACAAAAAGCAACACCAAAATGAAAAAAAAATGAGAATTATCTTTTAAAACCATTTTTTCCCCTGAGAGGATTATTTGAATGTGAGTCTACCAACAGTCCGTTTTAGTCTGCAGTTTGCAGGGCAGTGTGTGCGCTAGACCTTCAGCTAGGGCGTTCATTTA
Organism: Rhea pennata; assembly: GCF_028389875.1. Classification (NCBI taxonomy): domain Eukaryota; kingdom Metazoa; phylum Chordata; class Aves; order Rheiformes; family Rheidae; genus Rhea; species Rhea pennata. Next base: position 119,576,935 of record NC_084663.1, read on the forward strand.
TTTGACATTACAAATGCATAATATTTCTGACTGATTATTGACAGTGTGCGTGTGGAGAAGACTGCACCGCACTGGTGTTGCAATGCTTGTTGTTTTCTTTTTTAAAAAACATGTTTATTTTAACTTCTTTAAACTGAGGCAAACCTGCAAAATTTCCTCAAGTTTAGATGAAAGCCCTCAAGTCATGAGTTCACTAGCCCCCTCTTTTCCTTTGAAATGCTAGCCATGCACTACAATATTTTCGATTTAGACTTCAGGGGCTATTCTTTTTTTCCATACGTAGAGAACTTTTATTCAATTTAGTGAAATCTTTCTGACCCTATTCAGAGTAGAGCAAACTGCTGTGAGTCCTTAGAATCATGCCTGGAATTCACTTTATAAATCAATGTTTGCACTCTTGTTTAGCATTCTCATCTTTTAAACAGAAAGAAATGAGTATGTGACCAGAAAAAACAGTAGCACTGAATTCCATCTGATTTTCTTCCTACGGTATGCTGTTAAATATGCTAGGGTTCAAATGGATTTTTGTCTGAGATGGACATGTAGAAATATTCCCTAACTCATCTCTTCAGTGAACCTGAATGAAAGCCAAGTGAAATTAATGGGAATCTTTCCATCAAATTCAAGAGGCTTCAGATCAGGTGCTCAAAATGCTCTTTGGAGCAGTTATATCTGTGATAGAGACATTTGAAAACCCAGGGGGCGTATCCATGCCTTTAAATCTAAGACTGATATCAACTGCAGATTGATTCTAGTCACTACCATAATTACAGAAAATAGTCTTACTCTCTCTGAGGTAGTGTAGGTGTGACAGGAGGATATCTGCGTTATAGCTCGGAGTGAGTCTCTGGAAGTCATCTTTGGTCATTTTACATAGCTCCTTCCCATCAATGTTCTGGAACAACAAGATGTCCACGTCTGGAAGACCATACTCCTTCACTGCCCATTCCAGCCATTGGCGTACGTGGTCTGTGCTCCATAATGTAGGATCTGGTGATTTCACAAAGCGTAACATTAGTTGGGGAGGGGAGAGTGTGGATGCACTTGACCCTGTACAAGTTACAGGGGAGAGTGTGGATGCAGTCAGACCGGAAAGACCTTAATCCTGTGTTTATTGACTTTGATAGAGATATGTGAGAAATTAATTTCATTGTCTACAACATAAATCCACTGCTTCTGGGCTTTTTCTCCTCTTCATTTTTTTTTGTCTTTCCTTTTTTCTGCATTACTATCCACAGATTAACATATGATACTGTCCTCATGCAAAGTAAGGTTCAGAAAAACATACAGGAGAGCATACTAACACTGTAACTTGTATCCAAACAATTTTAAATATTTGCTGGTGAATTCCTATCTTCATGAAGGTGAAATCCATACTTAAGTCAAAGGTAGATTTTCTTGGGTATAGACTAAGTAAGCACTTGCAGATTTGGCTTTTTATTTTGTAAGCTAGAATTGGTCATATTAAAATATTTGCTGTTCCTTTCCTAGACTGCTGTGTTGTACTGCTGTATGTAGCTGCACCCACATGGGTTTCTGTTCACAACTTTGAGTTTTGGGAAAATCATTTTGGGGAGAAAAAGAAAGAACCGGTCTATATTTTCAGCAAAAAAGTAAGCCCAAATACTTCTTATTTTTGAGAGTCATATATGAACCCTTGATTTTAACTTAAAATTCTTTTTGGCTCTAAACTCCTCCTCCTTGACTTCTCTTCTGTGACACTATTCCTTATTCCTACAAGTTACAGGAAACCCCAAACAACCTGAAGGTCCCTTTGGACCAGCAATGCACATTCACATAATGGAAGAAAGTTCTTACCATGAAGAGCTTAACTTTTTGCAGGCAAAAAGCTAAAGACAAGGAGAGACAAACTGTATCTTGAAGACTGAGAATACAGCACACAGAGGTGTGCCGGGCTGGAACTTGAATGATGGTCTAAATATCTTTTTTGTGGCTTAACTGAAGGCCATGCCTTCTCCTTTGACTTTGTTCAGGCTGGTCTCAACGAGGTAGGGTCCTCTTTCCATGGGCCTGGACACTACTCAGAGTCCACTGGAGTGTGTCATGCTGCTACTAACTCCCAATTCTACACTCATTAATGCCTTCCCTTTTCTGATGCTTCTCTTGGCATTTTGAGTCTTGAAAGGTCAGAGCAGTTAATCCTCTAGGGCTTCAGAGGGTTTCTCTGCTCTCCAGAGCTCATCAGAAAAGAACCTTTCCATCTGGTGTGAAATGTGCAGCAAACAGAGGGATGCAAATTTGGTTGATAACTTTGGGGTCTGGATAAGATTGCCCACTCCTGCAGCAGGTAACTCCAACAATTACATTCAATTTGAGCTGAAGTAAACAACCAAACACCAGGAAGTTTACCAAAACTTTCAAAATTTTGGTTATGCCTACAGTTTTTAAATGCTTCTTACTTAATAAATAAAAAGTTACCAGAGCCTGAAATCATGAATTTTGCTTTTTATATTCTTAAACCTTGCCACACCAGCTGCACACTGCCTGTGTAGTAGCAAAGTAAAAATAACTGTTTTTTAACCCATATATTTCTTCTAAGGATGTTAAAATAGTAAGGCTATGAGCATGATCATCTTGCTCCTTGAATATTACTCAACTCCACCTCAGAATACTCCTAACAGGAATACAATGAGAAAAAAGCTTGCCGAGCTAACCACACTGCGTGTTACTAAAAGACTGAAAAAAAGTGCCAAGCAGAAAAAAATAGAAATCACAGAATCATAGAATCAGTACGGTTGGAAGGGACCTCTGGAGATCCTCTAGTCCAAAATGTTTGCCTTAGAAAAACACTCAAACACTGTTAAGTTCAGTGTAATCGGCTTCTAGTTAGGCAGGACACTTCATTATTTGTGCTTCAGAAAACGCTGCCAATACCATTGCAGAGGATACTGCAATATATTTGTCTGCATGTATCTTGGCAAATAACTGAAATAATCACGGCTTGCAAAATTAGCCACAGTTAGTACTCTTGCATATCTTAGCAACTGAAAAACTGTAAGAACATTAAGCAACATAGTAATAGCAGAAATTTTTCAGATAGACACATCTCTACTGAAGAGGAACTAGTAGCAAAACATTCCTTTCTGGTTTTCAGGTTGCAGGTGTTGTGTTTATGTTGTGCATACCACTTGTTTATGAACATATATATATGTCATGATGGTCTAATGCTTTGACTTTGGAAATAGGTATGCTAATTATTTTGCAAACCCAGGCAACAAATCTTGCAGCAGAGGTTTGTGAAGAAGACGAGGCATACAGGAGTGAATGCCTTCTTATTCAATTAACTGCTGAATCCTACAACCAAACTCGCTAGCAGAAACAGTGCTTCTTGACTATGTCACACATTGCAATGATTTTTCAGTTTGCTTATTAAAATGTATTAACCAGATTCAGGAGATAACCTAGACAAATAATGTTTTATGTACTGCTTGATTTCACAGAAGCTATCCTCCTTTTAGCATGCCAAGAGCCAGACTGCACTTGGTATTTGCATGATGTGGTATGCTGATCCTTTTTCCCTCCCATACATGCCCCCAGCCAGTTCATGGAATTAGGAGATAGAAGAGGATCTTCATTTTGCTCATTTTAGGTGGAGGTGAAGTACACCAAAAAAACCTGAAGAAGTCAGAGAGGCTCTGACTCCTTGCAGACAGCCAGTTCTGCCTCTGAAATGGGAAGAACAGGCTGAGGAGGTGACTTCACTATGACATTTCTCAACTCATTTTCATAATAACACTAGGAAATTACTGCTTTTTTTCTTCCTGATCACCTGTACCACACTGCCACTCTTCTCCAAACCTATTAAAATGAAGTTAGTAGGCTTCCTGGAGGAAATACTCTTTTTCTACTTGAAATTTTTGTGTGGAGGGTCAGTCTAACCTGCTGGCACAATAACTCTTCGTTCATTGGTAGTCATATTCGGGGGTGGAACGTGCTTCTCTTCCATGTAGCTTCCATAGTTCATTCCAACATTGTCTGAGCTGCTAACCATTTTCCCTCCTTTTGCCACGCTGCAGTCATCGGGAGAATTCCTAGACAAAGAAGAGAGGTGTGCTTCACTTATTATTCCAGTTGCCACTTAAATTCTCAGCAAAAAAATCAACCTGAATGAGATGGAAAAAAATGAGACTGGAATGTCAGGGTTGGGCCATCACTGGAAATCTCAATACCTACCACCCAGCGACCCTGCTTTTTATTCCTTCAGTTGCCTTAGAAACGACCAGCCACAATGGACAACATACTTGTTTTTATTTTCTGAGGATCAGGCTCTTTGTCTCCAAACATATAAAGGCCAATGATTTATTTCCAGAGGCCAGATTAAGAATGGAGGCTTGCTAATGAGCATACTGAGCCTAATAGCTGCAAGTAGCTGGTCTTCCCTCTCCAAAAACCATCTCAGCAAATCTCAGCAAAACATACAAGTACCCTTAATGCAAATTTTCGGAGGGAAAACTATTATTAGTTGTTTTTAGCCATGCAGAGCTTTCTACCTCCATTGCTGTCACTGTTTCATTAGGGTCACGCTCAGTTGCACTTTATGTCGTGCAATGTAGACATACTTCTATGTATGGCCTACAGAAAAGGAACATTTGCCAAGGCCATGATTCAAAATACCACACGCATGACTGGAAAAAGCTTTCAGCTCCTGACTAGCACAGTCTCCATGGTATTATAGTCAAGAAATGGAAATCTGCAGAGGATCTGCAACCAGACACCTCTTTAATTTTGGCTTTGCTTTCTGAATAGAGTCTTTAGGTTTAACATCCCACAGGGGGTTCCTTAATGGCATTTTAATTGCATCACAGTTTTCTTTCTGGCAGACACAGACATATTTGTCCCTTAATTTAATGTCTACAACGTGTTTCATCAGAGAGAGAAAAAATGCTACAAAAATCAAAAGAAAGAACAGAGCCATGGGGAATACCTTTAAATATAAAGAGACTGTTTGGTGAGGGAGGGTGGGTGTTGACTTGGTTTTGGTTTTTTAGAGATACTACATTACTAGCCAGCTTTCTTCCAGTTCTGCCATTTAATTCCTGAAACTGTACTGTGGTCTTACTGAACAAGCAGCAAGTCAGGTTGGACTAGAAAGGCAATCTACCTCAAGGATATTAGCCTGTAAAGAGATTTTTTTTTCTTTAAAGTTTAAACATTTAATCCCTCCAAAACATCGTCATGCTTCATTTTGGTTTCTTGCAAACTAACTTGCAGTCCAGATAACCAACAAAGCCCTGCAAGGATCCATACCACTCAAAGCATTTCAGGACCTGGCCCCCAGCTAATGTTTTTCACCACAATCCTCGTGCCCGCTCCTGCTCAGACATCCCAGCCCTTGCTCCAAGTCTTGGGTAGGAATGAAACCCATCTCAAACCCATCTATTGTCCAGAATACAGGAACTTTCCCAGAAGCATTTTGTTATTGTTTGAGGACAGAAGAGGAAAAATCATGTACAATTTGGCCCACTGTCTGTTCAGCCTACATCAAAAGGATGAGGACAGTTGATAGTTACTGCACATACTTTCTGTTGTTCAATATACTCTGTGTTGCTAGATTGCATGGTTCTTCTCTGCCTAAAAAGATTAATAAATAATCCCTCTCAAATATTAAGTAAACACCAAATTTTAAGAAACATTTTCAAAAGAGGGCATTAAGTCTTCTGTTATTTTTTGGGTCAACCAATTTGGAGCCAGTATAGGATAAGCCCTAACAACAAATAAGGCAAAAAAAAGGTTGAGTAGGCACTTGGCAAATGCCCGAGGTAGTCAGTGTGGTAGATATTTTATCCAACATCCAAACCACTCAGTTATGTTGAGTGCTCAACACCATCATGAGTCATCAAGTAATACAGTTTTAATCATTTCACATATATGTTTTAACAAATAATTAGTATTCTGAAAGCTGAAAATTTTAAGTAAGCATATTAAGTAGTCTTAAATACTACACATTAAGCGTATCTTTTTTTTTCTAGATAGTCTTGTATTAATTTTCCCATGTTGTGGTAATTTATAACAAAATATTAATGGCCTATGATGTTCAGTTTAAATACAAAATATATCACAGAAACCACTCCACAAGTACTGTCTGGAACAGGACCTTGAATGTTGCCTGGGAAGTGCTGGCTTCACATCTCTTTTTCAGGGAAGTTGGGTGCAGCATAACGTATTACATATGATACCTGCCTCTGTAAAGGTCCCATAACTACTTTGTCAGCCACAAGGGAAGATGCAGACAGCACTTGCTATTGCCTTTCATTAAGTGTGGTGAATCGAGCATTTCCACACCAGATCAGAATACTTGCGCATTATTCTCTCAAGTTTAATTTTTATAACCCACTACATACCTCTAAATATAATTCTGGGATACAGCTTATTTCTGTCAAAACAGCAGTAAGCAGAACAAAATAACTTTCTTTCAGACATAAATATGTTGCAAGTGAGCTTTTGAGATGATTCCTTGTGACTAAAATGTCGGCTTTTTCTGTTTACTTTAAACAAATAGAAATGATTTAAGTATCAGGGAGTTTGCATACTGAAGTCATGGAAAGTTATTTGGAAACACCATCCAACTCCTGCCCTCATTTATACCTATACAAATCCCCACCCTGACTCCCAAAGTCAGTTAGGTTACAAAGACAGAAGAAAGAACAATTTAGCCCATACACTGAATTTTTTGTATATTTTGGGGAAGCAGAGAGCGAATAGCATCCTTTGGCCCAACTGGCACAGCTACTTTATTTTGCTTTACTGTGTAAAGGAACTTGGTATACAGGGACATCAAAGTCTTGTTGTTGATGTGAAATACAACATCAATATTAGCCTACATCACTTCCACAGGCAATCAGGCATTAAAAACACTATTGTAAACACTGCAGAATGAATGATGTGAAAGATCCAGTAGTAGCACACAGCTTTTGGCAATCTGACAGGGCTGCTGGGCTGGTTCTCTGATCTGAGTATAAACAGACAGGGGGTAGGAGAGAAAATCGTAAATAAGTCATAACTCTGCATTACAATTCAGAAGCAGATGGTCACAAGTTTTGTCCTGTTAGCTTCTTGCGTGGATGAGCAAGTCCCTAGCTGAGCAACTCTCCTAAGTCCATGCTTTACTTCAGGCATGCAAGCATCATCATGGGAGCTACCAGGACTTGGGTACTTCAGACTGAGTGTGTGCTTACACACACTACTGAACCAAGGCTTAATGCAAGTGTCTGGAACTGACTTCTACAGTATTGAAAGCAAAACTGAAAATGCAAGCAGCCACTAGAAAATGGTATTTTTAGTGCCCAGAACAACAAGAGACTGATTGTCTGCAAACGCTTTTTTTTTTAGGACATTCTGTGAGTCTGCTTTATTTCTGAACCACCGGGGGACCAAGGGCAGTGGAAAAGCAGCTTTCAGAACATGTGCCCAGCGTAAAGGGTTCAGCCTTGCAGTGATTCATCCTCAGCTCCAGGTCTGAACTGAAACCTGAGATGTTTTTCTTCACAGCTGCATGTTATTTTTACCCTTTGTAAATATTGTAAATATACTTTGTTACACCTGGAATTTACCAAAAAAAAAAAAAAAAAAAAAAAAGGATGGTGAAAAGACGACAATCATGCTACTCAAGAGCAATTTGTTCAGGCCTGAGCTGATTCAGCTCTGATTGCTGATAAATGTCTATTGACAAAAGTATTCCTTCATGGCTTCTGGGACCTGGAAACCCTGCCTTAATTCAGGATCTCTTGGAGTCAAGATGATTTGATGGTTAAATTTAGTGCTTGCTCCTATCAAAGTTGACAGGAATTTTGCCAACAATTGACTCTGATGAAAGCACATGTAAGTTCACAAGTAAGTGTATGAAACATGTTTTTTTATCTTCACTATGCCACTATTTTCCCCATGTGACATAAAACACCTGTGTTGTGTTAAAATGCAATGTGTCAGATAAAAATAGTTTAAGAATCAGCAAAATTTTACATTATCCCAGTAACATTCCTATAATATAAAACTTGGTATTTAATTTATCTAAGGGAAATAACATGAAAAAAATTATGTTATCCAAATATCTACACAGTGTCTTTCTTAGTTATAACCACAATTTGGAAAACTTTCTTAACGAGCTACTTATAGAAAAGAGGTCTCCCAAAAGTAGAACAATCTAAGAATATCTTTGAAGAGTTTCCGATTCATGGTTTCCAGTCCAGTCCATGATTGGTCAGGCCAAGCTCTATGTTGTGCTACCATAAATTTTTCTTCTGTGAGGTTCTGGAGGATAAACCATGATTCTTTCCTACACAACACAGCTTCACGTCCTCTGCTTTCCTCTCCTTGCCTTGCTTCTCCCATCTCATCTCGCTAGAGACGTCCAAAAGAGGGAATAGCCCCAAAAGGGCTGCCACATCCCCACTTGGTCCTTATGGGGAAAGGAAGAGCTGCACAAACGCATCGCCCTCAGCTAATTAGTGCCAATACATGTAAATATTTATATTCAGCCATCACATAAAGGTCAGCTCATACTTAAGTGTATTACAAGGCATTCTCAGACTGCTTTCCCCTCACTGCAGCCACACAAGCTGGAGTGAAATTGGTTGGTGCTTCCCAAGCAAAAGGGATTTCACTGAAAAAAAAATGTCCCTTTAAGAAAGAATACAGAACTTCCCTAAGACTTCTTACTTTAAAGTATGTTTTTTTTCTAAAGATTGCATGACATATTTTAGTAAATAATATCAGTTCAGAGGATTACATTAGCTGTACTCCTAAGCTCTCTTTGCTGCCCCTCTATATACCCATTTTCTCTTCATGAATCAGTGTGATTCACATTGGCAGAGACCTGTCATGGCAGTGACATGTAAAGAGGGGTCCTTTGGATCTCCCTTTCACATTGATCCCTAGGAACAACCAGACTGTAAGAAATACCCCTGCACTTCTGGGCAGTGGCACGAGAGTGAGGGTACACCAGTAGCTCTGCAGAAGCTCACTGGCACCAGCAGTGCCTCCTGCAGACGGGAAGTGAAACTCTGGGAAGTGGTTTTGGTGGTGGTATCAGAGGCCCCAACATATACTTTGGCTGAGTCTGATATCTACTATACACCCTCATTGGCTCTTAACTGTAGTTAAGAGCTGCTGAGTGCTTTATTTCTGCATGTACACAAAGCTGAACCCTGCATGCATACTGAGTGCGCCATTCTCATATAGGCACCTTCCTCTTAATTCTGCTGGGTGTGCTCCACCACAGTTAACCTGCTGGAAGGAAAATATAGTTTTTATTTTCTCTTCCATGCTTTCTTGTGAAAGTAGCACTAAATCCTCCACAGAGGACTATCACGTAACAGAGACATTAAAATGCCAAAAATGCAGGTAGGTTGAAGTATTCCCGGGGTGCTCGTGCGTGACTGCTTAGTGAACTGGACTGGGGGGCACCTTCCCCAGCAAATACACAAATAAGGTGGGTGGGAGGATGGGTAAATAAGAAAGTGTTTAGCTGTAGCCACGTGGGGTAGCTGCGCAAATATGCCCTCACCCAGGGGAAAGGGGACCGCCAGGGTAGGGAAGAGCTGTGAGATCTGAAGGAAGGAGTGATGTCCCTCAGCATCAGTGGTACAGGCTAAAGCTGGTGTAAGCTGATGCTGAAGTCACAGTGACAGTCTGTTTATCTTTGCTATAAGGTAAGTGTCAAAGCAAGAAAAGAAAGACTAAAGCAAAGTCCCCTCAGGGCCATAGACCCTGGGAAGGTCTAGACAGGGGAACTCAAGCAGCTCTGCGATAGCCTCAGCTAGCATCTGATGGCATGGTGGATCCCTGGCAGCTTCAAAAATGGGGGCCAATTCCCACATATGGGGCTGCCCTAGGCTCTGTGGATGTTTGAGGTGGCTCAGGGGTCCCTAAGAGATGTCACAGCATGCAGCACAGAGGTGCCCTTGGTTGGTTCTTTCAGCACAAGGAGAAAGTAAGAATGCCACATGCCAACGCACACAACTTTATTGGTTTTCTGCAAGCAAAACAAAAGATGCTTATTTATTGAGTTGTAATGCAGCACATGTTCATTTTCAATCAAACAGTAACTTTTGCTAATTGAAACAACCTTTTTTGAAACAACCTTTTTTTTTTTTTTTTTTTTTTTTTTTTTTTTGCTTAACCTTCCCTGCCTATCTTGCAGTCCACAGCTGCTTCAAGCCTTAAGGCCATCATGGCAAATTAAGGCAGTCAGCGTCTGGCTCACTAGAGGCCAGTCAAGCTATAAATATTACCAGCCTTACTCTTTGTGTTCACAGTGTGGAGAAACAGCTGGTTTAAGTTTGACTGCACGTTGTCATTTCTCCATTAGTGCAAACACTTCAATATTTCTTATGTGTGAGGTTGGAGTGAAGAAAGGGAAAGAAGGGAAGGGGGTCACTAAAAGCCGAAGCTAAGAAATGATGTTTTGTATATACATAATTTACAATTAGATTGCTGCCTGGGAGAATTCTGAAGTCTGATAGGGTGATAGCTAGTCCAAAGCCACAATGACTTCCCAGTTGGCCTATAACTTTCAGGACCTATTTTCTCTTGTTTTTCTTTTATTATTTTTATAGAAATTCTATTATAATGGTAATGGATTACATTTCTCAAATTGTATTTCATTTCAAGAGCTTGTAAGACTGTTGTATTTGTGGTTTTGTAAAGTATGAAACACTGGGAGATGGGACCCTTCCCAAACCGCGTATGCCTTCTTCTATGGGTAGGGATCATATAGAAGGTTAGCAAAGTACAGCATGCCAGGCATAACAAGTGACATCTTGTATGGAAACCATAATCCCCCACGTCTGTGGAATGTCTGCTGACTTTTGTGATTGGTATTATTGGGCTGTGAGGCTGATGGGTGCAAAATTGTAAAGTCAAAGAAGATTAGTCACTTTTCTTTATCTTGCATTCTGTTGTCTTTAAAATGCTAGTCCCAGACTTTAAATACTGAACATCCCCACTGATCCTACCCTAATCAAAATAAATCACCTGCTAATGAAGGGGGAGAGGAGAAGGCTCATCTTGAAATGCCTACTGGGTCAGAGACAGCCTCCTCTCAGCGTCTGCGCAGTGCCAGTACAGGGGAGCACCATGGCCACAGGCTCTTCAATAATGTTTTAAACATGGTAAATACTGTACTGGAAATAAAGCAGTAATGATAGCAATAGTCATAAATAGTGATGATGATCATAACTCTTGCAGGGTCTCTGTCAATGTTTGAAGACTGATCTTGTATTTCATTATTCATATGAGAACTTCTGGTTGCTTAGCACATTTGAAATTCTCACTACCCTCATCTCCATCTTACTCTCTGAAATCTGAGCACACAATTTAAGTATCAGTGGTCAATCTGAAATGTAGTTGTGCCAATTAAGAGTAAACATATTATCTCAGAGCAGAAAGCTCTTTAGCTAGCACCTGGTAGCCCAGCTAAAGGCAGCTAGAGTAGTGGTAGGCTGGAAAGACAGCTTGTTTTTCGCATGGCAACGTCTATATCAAGAACAGAGCCAAGCCACACGCACGCACAGACACACGCACACACACACACAAATGTTAAGCTGGTGGATTTTCTTAGCAAAGAGCTGCTTCATGAAGCAGTCAAACACAAAGCCCTGCATGAAGATAATCCCGAATTTACAGTTTTCCCTGTTTGGTAAGCAGCCACTCCAACAACCACCCAGTCAGTGGGAATAAAGTTTGTCAATCTGAGATAGCTAACACCGTATCTTTTTACCCAGGATTAATGTTACTCTATATAGGCAGCTCCAATAAGTGCATTAGGAAAGTCATCCTCTTAAGACAAGTCTCAGATTTGCTGCAGACTGATGTAGGTTTTGACTCAACTCCTGCTGGAGCCAGAGCAACAAATCCCATTGACTGCCATAGGTTTTGGACCCGACTTGCTGTTTAGTCTGAGCTGAGGTTTACCAAGAATATCAGGATTGCATGCCAGTGGTTCGCCACCAGATGTAGAATGAATGAGACTAAGCCTCTGCTGAGTGGTGGTGCTTCAGCTATGGAAAAAGCCATGCCCTTGAAAAATAAGTGATGTCAGGATGATTGCTAAACAGTGATCCTGTTTCTCAGCATGTTGGATGCATGAAAGGTGTGCTAGAACTAGATACACCATTGTCTATACCACAGATGGCAGAGTAATGGAGAGGTGCCCACCTGGATGCTAGGAGCAGGATGGTCCAGTCATGGTGGCAATGCCATGCTCCACAGAGATGATTGCACCCCCCTTCATGGCTGGATAAGTCAGCTGGCAAATGGTTAGACTGCATAAGGTACCTCAATCACTATCCATTCTAATTTAGGAGAGCTTACAACAAGGAGGAAAAGAAAAAAAAAGCCGAGGCCACTCCGGGCTCAGAAGAGTCCTCCTGTTTGCCATATGCATTCAAACAGGCTAGTACTGAGGCTCTTTGGTGGAAATACAGAACAGGAACACGCAAGAAAAAATGGTACTTCCCAAAAGAGCCCGCACAAAAGATATATTAAGTGATAATTTTAGTTTCAAATGGTTTTCAAGCAACAATTGGTAGCACTTAAAATAACACTCTGCACATGATTAAATCTTAATGACAACTAATTATTTCTGGCATTTCTTTAAAACTTCTGAATCAGCCAAGTTGATATTGGAAAACTTCAGCTGAGCTTTCACTGCAGCTAACTTTCGGGATGCTTTTTTAATGAAGTCATCATGCTGCTCATGACATGTGAAATTTATCGATGGCCTGACTAAGACCCTACGTTCCACTTCAGCCTCCCTTATAAAGAGAGATTACTTACCAGTAAACTCAGTTCTTCCAAGGTACCTTTTTATATTCCCACCCGTGGGTTTGGTGGTGTGCAAGCTGTAAGTTCCATAGACGAATGTGTTCAGAGCCAACTAAGTGATCCATTAATTCGAATGGTCTTTTAAACAGGACCCAGTAACCAGGGCCTTGCAAGAGCATTTGTACTGGAGCAAATTTCATCCTAAATGCATAACATGACTCGCATATATACATTGTAATAGAATTGCTTGTACTTAATTCAATATAATGCGTAAAGAACAATAAACAGAACAGTAAGTATGACACATGCAGCCTCCAGAATAATAACACAGTACTTTACTAACAGAGTGAATCTTTTAGTCTGAGTCAAGACCAATAAATATCAGGAAGCAATATTATTTCACTCAGGTGAAAGATTCACTATATGCCACAAAAGGTCTCTAGATTTATGTGTCTGGAAGAAATACAGCGGCTGTACCAACATAATGGATTTGAAGAAACTGAATTTTATACCACATGTGACAATCTACATTATGTATGCAACAGCAAGGTAAATGAGAGCTTTCATTTCAACTTTTCTTACTCTGCTTAGTTTAAGGTAGGCCTTTAAGCTAAATTTTCTGGTGCTGTGCAGCAGGGGTTAGTTTTAAAAATACTGTTACTGTTAAAGAAAACTATGTAGCTAATTCCCTTGGCAACACCCTGAAAATAATCCTTTAATTTCTTTCTAATGTTATTTCTTCAGTATTCACAGGAATGCCAGTTTTGAAACCATTATGTTTTGAGATTTAATGTAGGGCAATTACAGCCAAAATGTATCTGGGGAAAGGAGAGTCTAAGCAGAGTGCATATATTTGTGCTTTGAGTGGGTACTTAATTATTGATGTGTAAGAGGTTCAGTACACTCCTAAAATTTTATACCCTCTTCTAGACGACAGAATATATGGCCAGGAAGCAGCCTAACACAGTGAGAGCCGGGCAGATCAGCATGAAGCCAACTACGCTCTGGTTACCACTTTGTGGGGTCTGGCACCCTGTTCGGCATGCTCTGTACACTACTATTCCGGCCCAGTCTCCCACGTAGGACGATCATTACAGCGGATACTCTGGAGGTCCTAGAGGTAACACTTCTAAGGCTCTGCAATGTGACCATGATATTTTGGACTCTTTTGGGACAACCCAGATTTTAAATTGACTGTAAATGAAGCAGATAGGGTTTTACCAAAAATGAGAATCAGCTCCAAGCTCTCTAGCTACCACACACGTTCATTTTTAATATTTACATGAAACATTTTGAAGAACTTAATGAAGAACTGAGCATTTTCTTTAAGGAGAGAAATGTATGGACTGCAAATAAGCAGGGTGGGGAAGGCTTCTGCAGAAAAGTAAATGCAAAGTAGCCTACAAGATGGCAGGCACCACTAATCTATGCATATAAACTGTGGCCAGTATTACTTATGTGGCAAACAGCACATGGTCAGGAAACCAGTGAAATACCAACAAAAAAATGGAAAAGGCCCAGGGGGACTCAAAGAAGGAACAAATGGTTTTCAGACTTATAAGAGATGCATATATTGCACCGAACTGTAGTGACTTGCATATTGTCTATATCAATCAATATGACATCAAAATATTTGATATAATTATTCATCGATGATATATTATTGATAAGTAATTTTACTTGATGAAAGGTTGGAGTGATATACACTTTTTTTCCCTGAAACTGACATGAATATCACATACGAAGAGCCTTTACAATTTCTGAAGTGTTCTAACACTGTATATTATATACACACGTGTATATGAGTTTTAGAAATACCGTAACATACTTGTATTTGTTACTTGGAAAAATGAATTATCTACTAAAACTATAATATTCTGATCTACTTTTTCATGCCTGTGCTGGGCCTTATAATAGTTTTTCCACAAAATAAACAGTGTATTTTAATTACATTAACGATTTTTTTTTTTAGTTTGTGCTAAGGATATATATCTAGATTGTATAAACAAACTATATATGTATGAAAAATGTTTTGGTTTTATTAATCTATTTTTATCTTATGTTGTCTATTATTGATTGTTTTGTTTATTTTTCTGCACACTATCTTGTTTTAGGAACTGCAGCACTGTATGAGTCCCCTGGCTTTCTCCAGTTATCAATGCAGCATTGCTCTGTCAATAGGGCTGTTGAATCCAAGATTAATAAATGAAAGCCTGCTTCAAATGCAGCACGTAGATTATTTTTAATTCAATGTAGAAAGAGCCAAATTTCTTCCATGTATATATTCAATCAGAACGTGTACATAAAATAATCAGTCTTCTGATCAAAAATATTTTGCAAATTAAAGCAATAACTTGCACGGCCTCTCATGCCAGCATGACCTGTATGCCAGGTCACATTGGGAAAGAATGGTCACCACTGCTCTGCTCACTTTCTAATAATGATCACTTTAAGTAATGTTAAGTGATGGTGTTCAGTTAAAAATGACGCACAAGTCTTCTTGTGCTGTTCAGGTGTTCTGCCTATTGATTGTGCAAGGAGCCTAAGCATCTCCAGAAGCAGTAATAGGAAACAAGACAAAGAAAGAAGGAATGTAGTAGAAGGAATGTGAGGTACTACAACATTGTGTCCAAACAGACCTGTTTAATCCGAGGCTTCTGAATGATGGTCTATCCTTGGAGAGTGTTTTGTGTTCACATATAACACGAATTTTGCTCAGACTGGAGAGGTATGGAACGAGACACCCCTCCATACCTATCCAAGAGCATGCCTCTAACCCCAAGGAATATGCCAAACCAGAGCTGGTCCTGTCCAGTCCCAGCTGAAGTTGGGCGACCACACAGGCAGGAACATGTGAACTGTGGATTCAGGCAAAAGATGAAGAGTCTAACTCTGACCTAGCTGCTGGGACACTCTGCTCTGGTGGCTGAGCTGTGCTTCTCCACTTGCTGGATTACTTCTGTTTTTATCCAAAAACTGCAGTCCCCAGACGAAGCGAAAGACCTTAAGGCACTGAGCATAGTGTCCTCCTGCTGCACGTCCAACCATATGGTACATCCACAGCCAGCTTTTTAGGCTTCTCTGAGGGCAAGGCAGAACACAGGTGCAATAGCAGAGGTGTCCCAGAGCTAGGCACTTGCTCCGCTCTCTTGGCCAAGGCAGCCCTGCAGGAGCCAGGTGCTTCAGTGCCTGCAGCTCTGGTACTCCAAAGTCAGGGCACCTACTGATCTCTACTGACTTTGGACAGACTAGTGGTTGAGAGTACACTTTCTGCATTGTATTCACACACACAGGCAACAAAAATCCATCCACAGTCCCAGTTTAACTGATCTGAGTATGGGTACATTTTTTATACTCATGAGGATCCTGGTCTCCTAAATCAGAACATAATCCTTTCCAGGGCTGTGAACAAAGATTAGACATGACAAAGTTTCAACTGAAAAAAAAGCAACACTACTACCTACAGGTTTTACACTTAAATCATCACAACAGCAGCAAAATACCCATTATTCGCAAACTCAATTCTAATTTTCAGGCTAGCTATGGTTGTCAAGAATCCAGGGCAGCAAATTCAGGATCATTTAAAAATGTGACTGATCACAAATTTCAGATGGATTTGTATCATCCAGACTCATTCTTAAGACTTGGGAGCACATGAAAATAAGATTTGGTGTCTGACTGATTTTAGTTGTTTGTAATATTATAAGTTATTGTTGCTAATCTCAGTATTAACACTAGTTTTCTACTCTAACACACTTTATAGAGCTTATGTAGAGAAAATGCAGTGATCAGTTCTCTTCTAGAAATCTCAAACCAAATATTTAATGTTAGAGAATAGGCAAAACTGTTTTTGAATCAACCCACCACCAGTGATTATTTCTATGTATTTGTTTAGTACAAAGAAACTCTTCACTAAAAATGGTTCTGAATAAATAGGCTCATAAAAAGACTTCCTCTAATACTCTATAACTTAAATTTCAATTCACTGCTTATTCTATGTATCTCAAATCTTTGATTATTTAATGGAAAGTGTGATTTGACTTCAGTATGACTTCTATCCTTAGTAATGAAGAGCGTTAAGTGACATACTGTCAAACCACTTTGCCATGTGAGTGGTGCTCACCACATGAGCCCAGCAAGTGGGAAGAGTAACCACAGTGGCTGTGGCTGAGTGGGTTTTTTTTAAGCAACTGATGTTGGGAGATGAGATTAATAGGCAGGTGTTTGTGACAAAGCATTGTGAAGCACAATCTTCAGTGATAGATCGCCAAAAACCAAGAGTAACTGACTCTTTCTGGACCGCTGTCTTTCAGCAACACTAAAGCAAAACTGCTTTGAGAGCTGGGCATTTTAAATATGAAATCACCTGATTGAGAAAGTTTCCTTAAAAAAAAAAAAAGCACCATTTTGATTTTCCACATGAGAGAAATCCCATAATGGCCCTATGCCTGGGAGAGTTACCAGTCAACATCCACAAATCCATTGCATTACTCTTTCTACTTAATCCACAAAATTCTCCTTCACAGTGATATCCACAAAAAAAGCCCCTAGATAACAGTCTGCTGACATGCTGTAGTTATGGCCTACTCATCTGACTAATACATTTTCCTGTTCCTTTCTACTCCCCTGCTTGCCTCCATGCACCTGCTATTTCTTCAACATAAACGTTTCTAAGTCCAGCTCCATGATCATGCTCTTTGGCATTAGGTTTGCAGTAAATACAAGAGTAAAATAAAAGCAAAGATCAATAGTTCACTCCCTCTGCTATTACAAGAATTTATTTCCTACGCAGCCCTATCTGGTTACATTTAGAGCAAAAACAGCAAATCAAATTACCATACTTTGACAACTTCAGGTATTAGCTCACGTTCCCCATACCCCTAGGTGAATCAATATAGCTCTCCAAAAACACAGCAAACTAATATTTTGCTAACTTTAATAAGGAGGATAGAGTACATGTTGTCTCACATAACCACATGTACTCTTTCACCTAGGGCGTAATCCAAGTTCACATCCTAAATTATTCACCGTCAGAGGAAATACAGAAAGGTATTGCAGAACTCATGAGAGGACTGTTCCTGCAGCACTCTTTGGGACACTGTTATATCTGAGACATCCAGACAGGGCTTGCAGGTGTGGCATACCATGTACAAGAGGCCTGTAGGCTTCCTGGGTAGCAGCTAGTGGCCAGCTGAGATATCTTAGGGCATCTAAGGGAGCTAGACTCCTAAGTTCAGACAACTGAATTATATCCCTCATAACAAAAACTGTACTTCAGCCATGGTAGCATCAGCCTTATTACCTTGACCCGTTAACCTGATTTGGGTTACATTCCATCTTGATGGTGACTCTGGCTGGGGGCTGCGATAACCAGTCTTGCTGGG
Source organism: Rhea pennata (assembly GCF_028389875.1). NCBI lineage: Eukaryota > Metazoa > Chordata > Aves > Rheiformes > Rheidae > Rhea > Rhea pennata. Next base: position 119,595,102 of record NC_084663.1, read on the forward strand.
GAACACGTGGACTCATCTTTGATGTCTGCCCATATTCACTGGAAGAGGAGGCGGTCATCTCTGTCTTCGCAAGATGGGGCGATCCGTACGCACACTCAAACAAGGACTGGTCTTCGCTCACCACTGATAATGCTTCCTGAAAACCAGAGAAGAGAAGTCAGCATGACAGTGTTTCAGAACAGGTACTATAATTCCCCACAAGAAAAAGGGTTGCTCACATCAAGACAAGATGTACAGCTGGCTGCTTATTTAAATGCTGATTGATTTTTAGGCATGTTGCTTGTCTGCAGGGGTGAGGACTCAGGTGGCAGGCCCTTTGTCAATGCATCTCACAGATACATCATCTCCCTTGAAGTACTGACCTGATGAGACATTTCCTGCTAACAGCTAAAAAGATGCACACACATGCTCTATGAAACACTTCAGAAAAATGGCTGAGAGCTAAAAGTGAGAAGAGTGCAGGAAGGGCAGTGAAGCTCAGGCCTTTTGCTTCCAAGATATGGATGGCTGAGGGTCAGATCTGCACTGGGTGTAAACTGCCATAGCTGCATTAACTCTCCGTTCAAGAAATGATTAGAAGCTCGACTTTGCTGACTCACTGGGAGTTTCTTTTCCTTCCGTTAGGATTAAGGCCAATCCCTTTTTGGACAAGGAGCCGAGATACAGCTGGGTGTAACCTCTGAACCAGGGATCCTGCTCTTTCTGTGAGCAGCAGCAAAGGCAGATCAGCCCAGGATTTACCGCTGACATTGGTGGAGGTACTAACCAGCCTCTGGCCTGGACACTGCTCCTCAGCAAGCCCCACAAGAAGACGCTGTGTTGACCAGCCATCTCTCTTTCTCAGAACAACACTTCCTGGTGTACTGGCTAGACATCCAGCTCTGCCACTGTGTGGGAAGGACTTCCCCAGACCCTCTTCCCTTACTGTGGTGACAATGTGGTTGCTGCACCTTTCCGGCCCCAGCCATTCAGGGTGGCAGAGTTCAAAAGATGTGACAGTTGTGCAGCAGCTGCAGTTGCAGCCAGCCAGAGATCAGATACAGAATGAAGTAGTCACCAGGGAAGAGCATCCTCCTTCCTCATCACAAGAGGCTGGTATGGATAGGTATGGACTTCTTGCTGGTGTTATGTGGATCCAAGTCACGGGAGAAGATGACTTCCTGGCAAGACTTTAGGTGCCCACCTGGTCCACCAGGAAGCAGAGGGAAGGGCTGAAACTTGTGAAGGGATCCATACTACCTAACCTCAGGTGTCTAATTTGGATACACTTGCCAGTGGGGCTCCATAGCCATGTGAGCTGGTCTCTGTTGGGGCTCCTGCCTTCTCTTTGGCTCACAAAACGGGGCAACCATGTGGATAGCAGGGTTGGGGAGCTGGTCAACCAAAACCCAGCCTTGCAAAGAAAACCCCTCTCTCCATCTGCAGGTACTCTATAACTCTCTAAACCAACAGTAACTCAATGCAGGACTACCTCCTCACAGCTTTGCCGTGACATGCATAAAATGGGGAGCAGCCCAACACCTCCCTCCTGGCAGGGCTGCTGCAGCCTGCTGCGGAGCAAGCCACATATTGCCAAACAGAGGAGGCTTGGCTGAAGCTGCGTCGTGCCGAGGCATTGCAGCGTGCCAGATGAGAGCAGCCGGCGAGCTGGCCAGCTGGCGATGGCTGGAGGTGTGGGGGCCAGCGGGGAGGGGGACTGACGTGTTAGCCAGATTCGGGGCAGGGTACTGCATGTGCAACCGCACCCTCGCGAGGCAGCGTGTGTGGGCCCGCGCTGCAGCCAGCCCCATTGCTGACAGCCAACAGGAGGACAATAAAATAGCGTCTCTGTCAGCAAAGGAGATCGAAATGGAGAGGGGAGAGACAAAAGAGCCAGAGCGATGGGAATCCTCAGGCTGTGGGAAAACATGCTACTGCCTACCATGCTCTAACCTTCCTCAGCTGCTTTACACAAGCTTCAGCAATTACACACTACCTTAAAAACCAGGAGCTATATTTATTCATTTTAAGAAGTAGTACATTTATCATTCTTCTTATTTGTCTGGTTTGTGAGCCCTCAGGGTGCATTTTCTTAATATTCATGCTTTTCCCTCCAGCCAGAAGGGCTAGAACATCACTTTCTTCATATTATTTCTTACGAAAATTGAGATTACCCCTTAATCTCCTGACTCAGGGAGTTGGATCTCAAGCAGAGCTCCAAGTACCACGAGACTTATGATTGAATCCCTAACACTAACCAACTCCCTCTTCCTGCCATAGGCCAAGAGGCAAAAATCAGAGAGAGATCTACAGTGTTTCATTACTGCCATTTGGATGGTGTTTGAGTGCAAAGGTCACCTCCAAAATATCACCATTAATTTTAACATGCTAATTACAGCCCCTCTTTTCCACGTTCTTCCCCCTCAAACAACAATCAGCTTCCTAAGTGCTACGTTCTGAGCCTCTGGCGCTGCGAAAGTGCTTCCAGGAGAGGGGAGAAATGCTAGAATAACACGGCCCTTTTGTCACGTCTCTCTGACTCCTGTGGGTCTCTGGTCCGCCTGATCGTGCTAAGAAATGCTCCTGCTGGTGGTCTGATGCTTTCCTGATGAGCCATTTCTGCTGGAGAAGCCTGCAGATGGCTCCTGCTTTTCCAGGAGATACATGGGGAGATGACTACTCATTCCTTGCACCCCAAAGGTTGGCTACACTGTACTGAGAGACAGCGGGGGGGGGGGGGGGACTTCATGTGCTTAGACAGTAGAGTAGTGGGGATCATATCACAAAAACTAAAGAAAGAAAATGTTATGCTGGAGGACAAAAAAAATCTGTCACTATAGTCAATGCAACTTTTTCATGAAGATATGGGTTTACAGCCTGGCCAGGTGATCACAGAATATCCAGTGCCTGAGACTATTATTTGCTGCACAGTTCCCTCTCTTCTGCCCCACTGGAGAGCTAATGAGCTAATACATGTGCAGAATAACATGCTGTGTAATGTTAATTTTGGAAGAGCTAGCTACAGCAAATACATGACAGAGTGAACTTTACAAGAGAAAGCAGATACAAGATTGCAAATACAAAAGGCATATTATTATTTCAATCTGTAAACCATTGACTAATAGATATTTTCAAAACAGGCATCAAAATGCTACTTAACAGTTATATTTCTTACCCTTTCACACACAAGTGAAGCAAAGCAAATTTATTCTGCTTCCTATTAAACCTGGCTCCACCTAATATAAATTAATTTAGAAATACTTGGGGTAAGCATAAATTTAAACCAAAAAAAGATGTGATTTCTGTTTGTTGGCCTTACTAATGACAGTAAATATTGCCTATGCTATGGATGCATATTATGTTATACAAAAAGAGAAAGTGCACACATTTTAACTTCCTGAGGACAGTAAAAATATGATGCCAGTTAATGAGTTAAGTAAATATATAAAAGACTATAGCAAAAACAAGACAAACATAAATGAACCCAGGAGAGGGACTATGACTTCGTATTACACAAAGGAATGTCTAGTTATAAGTGGAGAAGAAATACACACCTTGCTAGCTAGGTCTTTATTCTAATTTAGTAACAAACACTCCTCTATAACCCATCTTGCATACTGTACACTCTGTGATACTGTCTTCTCTGATGTTTTACTCTGAGCCTTCATTGACTTCCACTGGGATATCCTGAAGGACACTAGGACATGTATTACTCATCCTCTGTGCACATTACAAAAGCTGAACTAGTTGACAAAGCTTTTGCATAATTTTGAGGAGTCAGCATAATTAGAGAACGCTATCTAAACTAGAATTAGCCTAACTTCCTCCTTAACTATCTTTTCTCTCCTCTTGCACACAAGTGAGATTGAGCTTTCACTGTGGGAAACAGGGAAACTACGTTTAGTATCCGCTCTGCTGCCAGGGTTGAGGATTCAGGCAGTTGCACCTTCTGTCGTCTTTACCAAACGCGCTCAGGGCCACTGATGTTGATCTACCAGCAACCACAACAGGGTGATTTACTGCGTCCTTGCATGTGCTCACACACAGAGGGAAGTCTTCTGAAATACAAGAGTGGGAGCTGTGTGTCACGGGTTTGTAATTGCTGACTTTTCTTTTTTTCCCTTTACTAAGCTCGAAACGTCAGGCTCTCTGGGCAGTGAGTGGCCCGGCCACTTCACACTCTGCAGACCACGCAAGACCCACTGACACTGAGCAGTCAGCTAATACAAACTGATGTACCCTTGTGTGAAATTAATACTGTGGGATAGCCTAGAAATAACATCAAGAAATGTGAAGCATTTCTCAGCTATATAAAACTATCTGCTACATGATGTAATTCGGTATCCCACAAACAGGCAGAAAATCTCCTTTGGCTGCTGCTTGTATGCTTCCTTTCAACTTGTCTATTCTTCGTTTTTCTTTACTAATTAAAGCCTAGAAGCCTTAACCCCGTGGAAGCTGTGGAAAGAAGGCTCTAACAGCATGCTATAGTACTGTACGGCTGATGGAAAGCAATATAGGTAATTCTTGCCCAAATGCAGGGTCTTAAAAGTGCACTTTCCTCAGTCATTATAAAATCAAGCTCCTGGTCCAAATGTAATATAAAAATTGTCAGCGTTCACCGTTATGAAGAATAGCTGCATGGTCTGGCCATATACAAACATACACAAAGATATTAATACTGACATCTGGCAAAGGGCTTTTTAAATATGGATGCCAGTTCTATTTCTACTAAATGTTTTTTGTTACTCATTTACATGCTAATCTATTTTTCTCATCCATATTAATGCTGTTACTGGAGTAGTTTGACAACATTGAGCAGTAAGTGGGATAAAGCATATATTAATAAATATTATAAAATTGCATTACAAAGCTCCATTGAGTTGTGCCAAATTTTGTACCTTTAAGGGAATAGTTTTAGTATTTTATTGGTCATTCTCCTGGATTTCGCATGACAATAACATATTATCATGATATCTCAGAAATGAAGCCTTTCCTTTTGTAGTAACCAGTATCTGGGGTATGCAACATGAATAAACCAACACATACCACATACTGTGGCAGATGGGAAGAGTCCTTCATGCATGTTTGTGAAGTAGAACAGTTTGTAATGTTATCTGAGGTACATGTTTGACATGCATTTCATCTTTTTTTCCTCGCATACTTCCTTCCATGATGTCACCAGCAAAACTAGAAAATCCATTCCTTTAGTTAGAGTTTTTCATTTTTCATCCCTTGCACTATGCAAAATCTGGCTTTTCATTTGGACTTTCTGTACTAATGATAAAAGAACAAAATGTCTTTCTGTATTTGGTTTTGATTTATACTGTGCTGATAAGTTAAAAAGAATAATAGGCTGACAAATTAGTAGAACAATAGGTGCAGCAATGCCTTTAAAGTAGGCATAGAGTCATTAGGACAAAGGTGTTTATTTAATCAAATACAAGATTACTTGGCCTAGAAACACGAAGTTACAGGAAATGCGATTGAAGTAGTCCACATCATGAGGAGTATACACAAGCTGATCAGTCCTTTATAACTAATGGCAGGAACTAAGAACAAAGACACAGTTTTTCCTAAAGTTTGATCAAACTTAAGAAATGGTAAAATCAGATAATGAGGTATGCAGTTATCTAGCTGGTGCACAGCACTGCTGTAGCAGTATTTTAAAGGAATTGGAGGCCATTCTAAACCAATGATGCTTTCTTTCATGCTAACTCTACAAACACGTCTGCTTGCGCTGGAAATTCAGCTGTGACCTCTCCCTCCATACCACCAACCTAATTTCCACCTTAACGTTACAGCATTTCCATTCATTTTTATGGCAGCCAAACTGAATCAAGCCTCCAGGTAGTACACTCACTGTATAAATAAATGAATACATACATACATACACACGCATAAATATTCAGCTCTGTTTTTTTTTTTTTTTTTTTATTTTCTCTGTAGTTTCCATACTTCCAAATGGTTTATTTCCCCATGGTTTATTGCTTCTTCCTTATAACAGAAAAGACTTTCTAGATCTTTTTTATCTCCATTGGCTTGTCCAAAATCTATGATGAAGTGCTTTGTTGCTCAAAAAATGCTTTGAGAAGTGTAAAGTCAACAAGTTACTAGCCAGTTCGGTCAAAATCTTAGCAGATAATAGACGATCAAAACCATGAGCCACCAAATAGTAGGACATAGGGCAACAAGTACATGTAGAGAGTAGGATGCACTGGGAGCGACAAATATAGAGCCTCTTTGTATTTTGAAGGGTACTGCAAACAGTGAAATAAGTCATTTGTTGCTTGTAGTGTCCCACATTCCAAAATAGAACTGTTATCCTTAATTATGAGGGATTTGTAATGACACTGCAATCAAGAACTTTTAATTAACTTTGCCATATGTCAGTGCATTTCTGTAACCTTCTTTGACATCAGTTTTATGATATTTTTTCCTCATTAATTTGAACAACTTTTAAGTCTTTTCTAATCTGACTTCATAATAATGTATATGTAAGTGTAAGCTTATATCGCCACACTGCTAAAAAATCCATTCAAATAGAGTCTATTTCCTATCATTGGTCTGATGTCCCGAGCGGGTCACAAAATGAATTCTCTAGTCTATGAGGAATTATGACATCCTGGGACTTATTTTCATTTTAAGTTAGACAAAAAGCTGCTATTTGAAAACTTTCAGCAAAGCACTTATTAAAAAAATAAAATCTAAAAAAATGATGCATGTTTTGCAGATGTTAAAAACTCTAACATAAAATGGTAAAATACAATATTCTTGTTACTGAAGATAAAGTATTCATACTGTAACTGTACAACCATATAAAATTATTGGAATGGGAAGAGTTATCAAAGCATTTATCAGAAAAGGCCATTTTAGCATTATTGAAATGATTAGTTTCAGCCCTTCCCTAGAGGAAGTCCAAGCTCCTGTTAAACATTTACATTTTCAGAGGACCTGCATTTTCTGAGGGAAGATTGTTCTGATTCATACCATGCAATTAGCTCTATTACATGTTTCCACGCTTTGTTGCACAGTGTATCCCTTTTATACTTGAAAACATTTCTTAATGAAATTGTATGCAATTGAATTACAGACAATTGTAACTGAAAGAATAGGGGAAAGAATGGACTCATGTGCAAGACAGCACACAGTATGCATCTTGGTACAACTGTGTTCCAGTTGATTTTTACCAGGCCACTCAGATATGCACTCTTCTTGCTTGTTACCCTTATATTCTTCCTCAAACTAAGTATTCTCATGCTATTGGAAGCTGTTTATTTGGTGTGAAAGGCTAATTCCAAACAGGCCAGGAACATCATTTCCACACTGGAACAGATACCGTAGGAGAGGCTGGACACCAGAACCTCCCAGCACAACAGGCAGTCTTCCAGTCTGAAACGCCACTCTACTCACGTCTCAAACAGGCACCGCTGCATAACGAAGCAAGCTGTGGTTGAACTGCTAGAGGGCTTCTAGCCTAAATTTGCAGCCCTAGTTTAAAGCCAAGTCTTTGAGCCTCAGATTCATTGCGTTTACTGAAACAAAAGACAAATGATTGATGTTTTAGCCTTACTATATAGCTTACCAGTCATGACATTCTTACAACTCTATTCTGATCATTCTCAAAAGAAACAGCTTCAAAAGATATCAAGTATGGTGTGTGGAACATACTGGAGAAGGTTAGTACTTGAAATGCAGTCACCTGAGTCAGGAATTACAGCACACATCTGGAATATGTTTTCCTCCTAAATCTCTAAGTCTTGGATTCATTAAATCAGACAAAAATCCACATATTATATTCATGAGACAGTTCAGGAACAACAAAAAAACTTGGCAAGTACAAGATAGGAAAGACAGATGTTGTCCTCACCTCCACCCATGAGAATCTTATAGCCAGGTCAGCTAATATCCTCCACTTATTTCAAATGAACACTTGAGTTGTCAGTGGTAATCCAAGTACAGGCCCACTGATGCCTCTTATTGGTATCTTCACCTCTTGCTGAGAAAAATACAAATGATATTTGAAAGCAAGGGAGAGGCACTGCTTTAGTTCCTCTTGCAAAAAGCAACAACCAATCATTTATCAAAATGATATTATGAAACTGCAGGCTAGATTTATTTCTGGGAAACAATCACAGATGTGTAAGGACTGATCCCACAGACCTTATCGTGCAAGTCATTCTCCTGGCTTCACTAGGACTAGTAACGTGACCAGAGGTCTCAAGGCCAAGCCCAAGGGTTTAAAATTTTATGTTTTAGTGAATGAATTCTAAAACATTATACATTTCAGTTTAGAATGTAGTGCTTTGCCACATTTTTAAAGCATATACTGTCATTCCTGCAATGTCAGCAAACCCTACTTTTGCCCAAACTATCTTTGTCACCTTCCTTCTCCAAAGGGTAATATTTGTAGCACCAGATACTCACCTCCAGGTCTCCAAGTGCTTCATAAGATAAGGAAAAATCATCATTCCACTTTTGCAGATTGGGACACTTCAGTAAAAATGACTAAAAGGTGAGTTTGGCTTAGAAACTAGATCTTCCTCGTGCTGAGTTCAGTGCCATTTGCACTACCCTGCATCCCACACATAAAAGTTATCACAGCCAGTACAGCTGATGAACCATTAACCTCCAGAGGTCTGGAAGTGTCCATCAGTGTTTGATTTAAGCAACTGCTATTTCACAATCAATTATTTCCTCTGACACCTCCATACGAGAGTAAAGAGCAAACACATAGTTTAAAGCCAAACAAGAGTTAATATATGGAAATAGGAAACTATTTCATACATGTCACATACCCTGGACATCATGAGAGTTAGCTAAGAAAACTCAACAATTGCCATTATGACAGATCTCTCATCAAAACAACGCAGCAGCCTTTTTCAAATACAATGATGAAAACCTTTGTGCTGCACCTGGTTCTGCACATTCAATTCTCAAGCAACTTCAAACTACTGCTTCAGAGGGGGATGGCTGGGAACAGCTCTGCCCACACACAACCAGTACTACTGCCAGAGAATTGCACCAAGTCCCTGACCTCGAAACTCCCAAGACTGTATCAGAAAGCCTAGAGAATAATGCAGAAAAATCTGGTGCTATACCATGGTGAATCACATTCCTTTTTTCCTTCTGCATAGGCAGAGTGCTGTTAAACTATTTAATGGCTGAGGCAATGCCAGGTTTTATTTACTACACTTGTAGCTTTGCTATTTGGGCTCCTGAGGCTGCAAATGGCTTGGGCTTGTGTTAACTCTGTGAGATCTCTTCAGGGAATCAGAGATCTATGGCTTTGTGCTCTGATGCAGTGAGAATATATTGCCTATGAAAAAAGAAGGTGCTGAATATTTGTCAGAATCCAAACGTTACAAGGGTCCAAATGACACTTCAGAACTGAATTGTTTCAGAGAAAGAAACAGTAATTCTTATCATATTACTGTGGCTTATATATTATATGTAAAATACATACAATAAATAAAATGTAATTAGGGAAGCCAAATTACAGAACCAGATGGGGATCCTCCAGTGCATCCTAAGAATGTGGGCCTGACACCTGTTTTTCCAGTGGGCACCCAGTAGGTATCTGTTGGCACATCTCTGTCACTTGGAGCAGAGGCCTAAACTAAATGGGCTACATGGCCATAAACCTCGAGCGACACAATGATCAGTTTGGCTCTGAATGTGTGTCCCTACATGGTTATGTCAGTCCAAATTCAGGAGGGCAAAAAAGAATACAATTGCATCCGGCAGATTGTATATTGTATATGCATTTTTTAAAGAAACTCTAGCTTTGTGTGCTTATTTTAGTACTTCCAGCCATATAACTGTAACACTTTGAATGACTATTTTTTTCAGTCAATACAATAGACTTTTTTTCCTTTTCATCTTGATAGTATTGTCAATTATGAACTTTGAAAGCTTCAGGGTTTTTTTCCTCCTTCAAGCTTCTAGGGCTCCAAAATGGCTAGAAAACTGGAAGAACTTGGATATAAAACTCCTTTTCATTTCTAAATAGGTTCAGGGCTAGCTTTTGCCTTTACACTATTTTTTTTTATTAGACTTCATCAATCTGAAGGAGCAGCCAGCCTTCTATTTTGTTAAAAAGCATAAGCATCTGTTTTTTCTCACAGCAATCTTTCAAGCAAATTGACCTGTCTGACCAAACAGGTAGAGAGTTTGTAAAGTAGACCACGGCCCAATCAGAAGTGAATTGCAGCTGCATGCTACGCTTACTGTGAACTGTTGTTAATTATAATAATATTCAGAGTCTTGGAGCCAAAACAGCTACACATCCCGAGACACCGACCACCTTCTAGGCATGCAGTCCTATCTGTTCTTTGTTTCTTCTTTGTATCTTTGGCATCACAGTTGAATACCACGTCTTTAAGAATTACTGCATATTTATTGGAGGTAATCATCCATCCGGAATTACAGGCTTTGCTTGAACACAGTTACTGTGCTGGTATTTTGGTTTTGTTAACTTTATTGAGAAAATTCTTGAAAGAAAAATACCATGTGTTTTTTTTCTGCCTTTTTCAAATGATTTGCCCAGGGTTATAGCAAGTGGGTAATATTTTCACCTCTTTTCCTACCACTTAGCCAAAACTACAAGGTTACACATTGCGTTCATTCAAAGTTCAGCAACTGTTACACTATTGGTATACACAATTATATATGTTCATTATATATATGCACATATGTATGTACAAACACAATTTCAGATCTCCAAATAAATTTTAAAATAAAAATAATTCAAGCACCAAACTATTTTTCTCTAAGGCAAACTATATATACCACAGACTCATCTGTCCAGTGAGGAGAAATGTGCAAGGAGGAATGAAGAAATGTCTAGAAAACCAGTGCATTGATGAAAGAATTACACAGCAGGTAAAACCGAAAGGAGCATCTGAAGTAGTTTCCTCTCCAATGAGCCTTTGGTTTTTATGAATGCCTAGTAGCACTAGGGAAATAACACTTGGATGAGGGCCATGAGCTGAACTTCTGGGCGACCCATTGCTTCTTCTTAGCCTCCCTGCACACGGTGCGTGTGTGCGTGCGCAGGTGTACACGCATGTGAGCAGCAGGCCATTCATTTTCTGACCAGATAGGCTGAAGATACGGGGGAAAACATGGGAGAAAACCTCCAAATGCAGTCTGCCACTCCAATGAAATTGGGAGGGTAACAAAGCGCATGTTACCCCGTGAATCTGGCTGGCCACCTCAAGCCAGCAACCAGGCACAGCAATCCGCCCGCCGAGAGAGGAAGAGGAGGAACCGTTCACAGGCATTTGCAGAGCTGCTTTCTCTCCTCAGAAACCCCCTGGAGCTGGAGGCCCTCTCACCCACCTCAGCATCAGCAGCCTGCTGATGTCTCCAGATGTGTCACCTTCATACATATTTATAATTCTCATCTTCCTATTTAGAGAACATTTGTCACATTCAGCATTTATTAATTTTCCTGCTTGATAAATGCTGTTTAAACCATCTTTATTTATAAGAAAGTTTTTATTTACTGTCAAATGCATTTCTCTTGATGTTTTTCTCTGAGTCTCCTGCATTAGAAAACGGGAATTAAAATGCAAATTGCTGCAGCTTTTTTAAAAAAGTTACGTTAGGACTGCTGTCCAGTCTTGTGGAACATTTTAGCAGAAATCCTTTGTTTTTACTAGATTGCCTTCCTTCTCCTCAGCCCTTTTATTCTGTATCTGTCTTGTATGTATTGAATATAAATATATAGTATTATATGCTTCTCGTGGTGTTCTGATTTTTATAAGCACATGGAATATTGCTCAGATAGGTAATCTTTCTAAATTCAGAGTGAATTTTTCAAGTATGCCCACTGTGTATGTAAAATATGACTTCCTGTCATGATAACCTTTATAGTATATAGCCTAACATACTTTCCTATAATTGTTTATAATGAATATCTTGATTCATGCTTCAGCACATGTTATTTTAGTCATTTACTTCAAAACACGGCTGATCAAATGAATATGAGGTTGGATGTCACAGCATTAAGACATTCTGTGTGTGCAAAGATTAACATAGAAAAGTATTTAGTAAAATAACAATAAAGTTAAAGCATGCGCCTAAGTTTAAACATATTCAGTGCACTCTGCTGAACTGGTATAACTTACAGATATTGTTGTTTCAGCTCAGGCATTAGCTGTGGGATCAGTCAGAGAGACTGTTATAGCTTTTGATATGTTACACTTAGAGAAGTAGTCAAACCAACAGATCAGAAGAAAAATGGTTCAGGTTGATGAGAGACAAAGATTGGAGTGGATGTTCTTTTTTTTTCCCCCAAACAAAAGAAAACTGATACAACTACAAAAAACCCTCAAAACCAACAAAAAATTACTTTGTGCCACTCAAAAAATGTTTTAACCCCAGCTACACCTGTGGTTTGATTTTCTAACTGAACTCCTATTACTGTTACCAAGCAATGTCTTTTTAAGGTCTTTCTAAACAAAATCACCAATCCAAAATTATAAAATGGAAACAACTACTATAGAAAAATGTCAGCTTTTTTCATTCTTCTCCTCTTTTTAGGAGGAATACCTTGCAAGTTCAAACTGTGCTTTCGTTAAATAACTCTTGTGGCTCTGCAGCTGTGTTTTATGCTTAGTCTATTACACAGCAGAAACAGGTTGTGGCCAATTTTTAATTGCACAGATGAAGAAGAAAAGGAAAATGCACATGCTGATATTGATGTGGCAACAAGAAAAATCCTGCAAGTTTTGCCTACAGCAATATCCCTTTTGAGCCAGTGATGGCCAATATTATCACTCCTATTAAAATGCATTCTGTGAGACCAACATTAACCCCAGAAAGAACGGAAAGGACACCTGCTGCCATTGATGAAAACTGAACTAACAAAGCCAACACAAATGAAAACAGTCTCAAGTCCAGAACACCGAGATATGCAGTTACTACAGCAAAAGAAAATATTTCCCCATACCTCACTAATAAGACCAAATGACTAATACTATGAAAAATGAAACTGTATGGATGCGAAGCTTAAGACACATTAAATCTTTTACAAAGATTGCATTTTAAAATGACTCCCAATATGACTTTCCATACTGTCTGCTATGCCTTAAAACATGCAAGAGAGGTATGCAGGCTGTTTCTCTTTTATTGTTTCCTCAAACAAACCCATTTCCTACAAGCTGTTCCCATATCTTTTGTGCCATATCCAGCTTCCCAGAAAAACAGCAGGAAAACAAAGTGTGAACTCAAAACAACCCATTTCCACAGAACAATGTGCCATAGCAAGGAGAGAAAGCTACAGGGGAGAGGTCTGGAGGGGGAGAGAGAAAGAAGCTGTTTTGGTGCTGCCAAGGGACTTAAAGAAAAAAGGAAGAAGGAACTTTTAAAAGTCACAGAGAGGAAGAGTTGTGTAACTGTAAATATGCAATAGGCATGTTGCCAACTATTTCAAAGGATTTGAGGTTTCAAAATCATCCAGAAGGCTAACTGATTTGCACTCTGGGTTTTGAGCTTCCAGGAACACCTTTATATGTCTGAAGGCCAGAAACTACCATATCTTTTTATAGACTACTCAAGCCATACTTGGTCATAATTTCAAGTCGAATCAGTAAGGAATGTAAACAGACACCATTTATGCTTCTCTGCAATCTAATAAAAATGAAAGCATGAAGTAAATAAAGCAAAATGATACATGTTGTTCTATAAGAAGGGAAAACCAGATATTGTATTAATTTAGTTCCTGGCTGACCTGAGCAATCTTCAAAGCTCCTGATATTCAGTAAACCAAGAAACTTGTACACTAACGTCCCATAGGTATAAGGAATATCACTCATTCAGACATGTATGATAAAAGTCAATGATGAATGTCACCGTGCCATTTTAAAATCCTGTTTCCATATTTGGGTTGTCAAGGATATAAAATCAGAAAGAAGGAAAATAAGCAGCTAAGGAACAAAGTCTTGCTATTCATGACAATTGTGTAAGTAAGGAAGCAACTATTTGTAGAATAAACTCAGCAAGTGGAATGCATTTCCCCAATTTATGAATCTGACCAGCTTTGAAATCTTTTGAGTAGGGAGATACACTGCTTTTGCAGTGAAAAAATGTGTTTCCTTACTGTTTAGTGTTGATAAAAGATGCAAACACACAGACTTTGCAATCATTTGCAATTAAAATCCATAGTCCAAAATATTACCCCTTGTAAACATAGATTTGGCATTAATATGAAAGATATACTCTGCTAAGAAGGTGATAAAGGGCAACATTCATGCCACGATGCTTTCCTAGTGCATACTCTTAAACTGCCCTGGTATTGTAGAAAAAAAGGAGCTTTCAAATGTAGTATTTACTAATCATGATTCTTCTGTCATGTTAGACTCAATCCGGAAAGAGTCTCTGCTATGTTGAGCACTAACTAAGCCTGTCACAAAATGCTTTGGACAGAACCTGAGGGAAACAGATACAAAGCATAAATTAAATGCATAGTGTGACCAATGTGATTGTCACAGTTGTGCCAAAGGTTGTTTTTTAATTTGAAGGAGCTATGCGAAAGACAGTAAAGAATGAAAGGATGCTATGCAAGCCATGCAAAAAGCAGAGTGGAGATAAAGAGAAAAGACTGAGGAAGAGGGAAGAGGAGCAAACAGCTATTCAGCACAGATCAGAGCAAGCCCAGCTGAAAGCCTAGAAATGATTCATCTTTGTCCTGGCTTCTTCGGCAGTTGCTCTCGCTGGTTCTGCTCTAGCTGGTTTCCCTCTTTACATTGACAACACAGTGGCAAAGGGTGATGTGGAAGGATCTCTCATATTTTTGATGCCCTTTAACTGCCCAGAACCAGCCCTCCAATGACCTCATGCTGGGAACAGCATGCGATAGTGGAGGAGGTGTGAACCCAGTGTGCAGTCTGACAGTGCCCCTAGACCAAGGGGCACTTATAGCACCTGCCAAGCATGAGGCAGCCAAAAGGGGCAGAACCTCACCCAGGGAGGGACGTGATACCCCTGAATGATGATGCACTGGGGGTGCATCTCCTAATGCTGCGCTTCCCACCAGCGGGAAGATGGTCCTGCCTCCTTGCGTGCAGGATCCTCTTGCCCTAATGTAATGGGGGAACTTGGCTTTTGGTAATGTCATGAGCTGCCAACAGTGGGGGTAAGCCAAAGGCAACAGTAACTTGATAACAGCCCTTGACATGAGAGCAGAAAGGTGGGCTTTTTCTGATTTATTTTCCTTCTGAAAACCTAACAGACTGAAGACTGCAATTTGACCAAGGAAAATCTTAGAATTTTCTTAATGTATCATTCAATTCAGCTGGAAAACATCCAGTTAATGAGGCTTTTGTACTTGCGAGTGCTTAACAGCCTTGCAAATCAAGCTACTAATTATGATGCACACATACATTCATAGGTGTCCAGCCTCAGGTACTTATGTTTGAACTACGCATCTGTTCAAAGCACAGATTTCTGGAGACGGTAATTCTGCAGCTAGCCAAATACAAAGTGATTGCTGATGACTTCAAGCACCACTTTGACCAAAACAAAGTGTTTTTTAATTTTTCATTGTGCACTAACTCCATCAGATTTAGTATAAACATTGGCTTGGTTTTACCATGAGAATGTTGTCTCTTGTGAATGTTTTTTAAATATCTGAAAGCTTTCTGAACTCTTTTGTTATATGGTACTTCAGTAAGACTGGAATCTAAAACAAGTCTTTTAAAGCCAACTCTTCTGTAAGAATATGGAAAACAGATCTAAGGCTTCAGAAAGATTTTTTGCTTCCTCATGTTCAGTATTTCATCACTGATCAGGCATGTTTTAAAGTTGTTTATTACTCTGTGAAGCTTCAGACTTTGGTCATGACTGTGAAGAAAGCATTGCTAGAAACATTTTAAATTCCTGCCACATCTTCCTGTGTTGTACTTCTTCTACAAATAGACCTTGTATGTTGAATATGCTAAAAGTTACATTTTTCACATACACAAATACATTTTTTAATCAGTTATTTGAAAATCCTGTTCTTATTTACAGTTTTTAAAGTCTGGAATTCCTGATTCTGTATTTCTTTTATAATCTTTGAGGATATTTCTAACTCTTACTATACTGATTAGTGTTAATGAGCTCATCAATTCTTGTAAAGCAAACTGCATTACTAGTTTCAAAACTGAGTAGTTAAAAATTTTGCAGCCCATCTTTATCTTTTATATGAGCATTCCTACTGATATAAATGGACCTATTTGTAAGTAAGAGCTAAGTCTTTAATATATAGATATTTCTGAAAACACTAAAACAACTTCAGCATTAACTGAGCTTTGTGGCAGCCTATGAAATTTCAGGAGATGTATTATAATGTCCCATTTCATGGCATATAAAGTGCAAAAAATTTAATAATGACATCAGTTCAGTGGGAAATAGAAAATTAGACTGACTATATCTAAAGATGGAAACCTGAAACAAACGTCTGTTTTTGAAAATGCAGATATGATGATTTTTCCCAGTCACACAGTGAATTTGTCAAAAACCTATGGATATAGCTCAAAAACCCTCCCTTCTCATTCTCTATCTCAGCCATTAATGTTCAGAACATCAGTGTACAGAACTTGCTTTGACTTGTCAGTGCTACATATCTCTCTGTTCCCACTGGGCTTACAACATGCGAATTAAAAGAGGCAAAATGTCCTGTACTTGGCCAGCAACAACAGGAGAAATTAGCAGGCTATTGATTATTCAAATTGAAAGTTTCTTGATTATGTGATTTTTTTTTCTCCTGGGTTTTCATGATTCAGGGGGAAAGATTTTCACATCTAGGCAAAGTACTCTTACAAGCACATCTCCAAGATGTAAGTTTGCAGAGTGAAGTGAGCCATGCTAGTGGCAGAAATGGATGTAAGATCTTTGTGTGAAGATTTAGGACATGGGCAGTGTGAAGCCAGCTCCATTCTTTGAAAACATGCTAAGTTGAGAGCAACTGAGGATTACATAAAGCAACCCGAGTGAAAAAGAAAACAGAGGAAGAGATGAAGTCCTAAAAGAGATCACAGAAATCTTCAGAGGGGGAAAGAGGATGAATGATTAAACAGTGGGCTGAAGACTGGAGGAGTCTGGTGGTGTCTGGATCACTGGGAAGGCTTGGCGAATGAAATCAGCCAGAGAAACTGTAAAAATCAGAGGCAACCTAGGTAATATTCATGAGGACTTTGGTGTGCTGGAAACGTCCAGAGCGGTTAAGATTGATAAAAAAAATACCCATTGATTAGTGTTGCAAAAACTCTATGTATGGTCACAAATCTTTTACAGGTAAGGTTTTTTTGGTGCAGCGTACAAATATAACTTCAAATACTTACTCATTTTAGTTTAGAGATTTTTTTTGACATATGATCTACAAAACCACAGGCTCTAGGAAGCTTAGAAAGTAAATCAGAAGAGAATGCAACACCAAGGAGGAGAAAAAAAATAACATGCTGTATTTCCGAGAACTGAACACTTGTATTACAAGCTTCTGCATTACATTTCTTCTGTCATCTAAAAGAAGATAGAATCAGCACTTACATTAAGCAAATATGTTGAGTAACAGACTGGAGTAGAATGGAGAGATTTTAAAACCTTCACACTACACCAAATACAGAAGATACAGCTTAGAAGAACAGTGGCTGGTTAAACAAATTTTTCATGTCAGCTCTGTTGGGGCTTTTTAACAGTAGGACAAACTAGGGAATCTTAATGCAGTCTTTTCTGAGCCAGCTGAGTTCACGAATAGTTTTGTGTGAATCTCTGACATGTTAACACTTAGACTTTTGCTAAATGATCTGCCCCCCCCAAAATGGTATGCACAGGAAGGAGAATGCATTCACATGGGTGAACTGAGGATTCCTTCTTGTGCATTTGTTCCACAGCTGTGCTGGGACCACCATGGTCATCACGTCCCTCCAAATAGCAAGATGACTCTCTCTGCCATTTGCTGGGCACAAGGTGCTCCAGAACAGGTAAGAGGGTGTTGAAAAGAGGAAAGACCTTGTCTTTGCCTTTACACAACTTTCCTGGAAAGGTATTTTCTCATTACGGAGGGCAGCACAGCCTCCCCTCTGGCTGAGGTGAACTCTGAGGCACTCAGGAGTGCCATGGCCGTTGCACAGCCTTTCTACCACACTGTGGCTGAAGGGCACAGCAGAGCTCATTGCTCAAGCCCCGTCATATTTAATAAAAGAAACTCAGGGTCTTTGCACAGAGAAAAGTCTTCTACAGTTGCCCACTACTCTGTAAAATCAAATGTAAATTTTTAGCTTGTACTTTGGGTTTTGGTTTCTCTATGCATTTGCCTAATTCACAGAAATAATTAGGAGTCATGGATGCTGTTTTGTGGAGAACTTCTTTGCTTGCAAAGGTAGACTTTTTTGGAAGTTGGGCCCTCTGCTTTTCTCTGCTTGCCACATTCTCATTTATTTACACAAGTCTGGTGATTGCAAATGGTCTCTGAAATACTGGAGATTCTAGTTTATACTCACTGTCATGAAAATTCATAGTGTAATGACTGTTTTTCTTTTCTCCTAATGTCTCCTATGTACTGAGCTGATGAAATTCTGTCTTTCTTATGAGCCTTGATAGTCTATAAATACTTCCCTCACAGATTTTGTTTTCTCATCTTTATTTTGTATTTATCAGCACTGACCTGCAGTCATTATTATTGCTTCAGCTACTTATGCAGCACTTTGTGAATCATACTGAATCAACTTATATTGTTCTCCTTTTCTGTCTACTTTAGCATCATTAGAAAAGTTGGAAGTTTAATCACAATCCTGCTTGGTATATCCATTATCTAATATTTTAAAAGAGCTAATTCTGAGGATTTATCAAAATTCCTTTTTAAGACACTAAAGTTGCCAACTTTCATGATCTTCTTGGAAGTGTCATTATATTTTCCTTTGAACCTAAATTCTAGAGTCAGCTGAAAACCTAAGACTATTAGCTTTCATTTCAGAAAAAAATATTTGTAGCCTGACAGTTACAGACAAAAAAACCCCTTGAAAATGAGAAAGTCAAGGTTTAAAAAACAAACAAGAAAGTAAAGACTATAGCACATATATTACTCCTTGATATTCCATGATTTTGAAGCTAATCTCATCTTCTCTTTCATCTTGAATTTTGAATCTTTTTACTGACAAAAATGACAAAATTCCTTATCGTTCACTTTAATTTGAATATTGCGTCCCATTGCTTTCTACCTTTACCTTGAAACTTTTATATAGAACCTTTTCCAACATTTTTCTTTGTTTTCTTATCGACTCTTCTGAATTTCTCAGAGTCCTCCTCTGTTGCCTAGGGAAATGAACAGCATAGCAGCCAGAAAGAAAGAGAAAATAATGCTTTGGGGCTTACACACATCCTTCTTAACACTGGTCATATTCAATCAACCTACCATTCCCTTTAATTGATCATCTCCAATGTTACAAAAGCCTTCAAGCTCCAGAAACTACAATATTTGGAGAGAAAATTGCCACTAACATATATAGAGATGCATTATCTTTACATGTGATACTGCAAACACTGAGTAATTCTGACCCCCCCCCCCCCAAAAAAAAAAAAAAAAGAGCTCAGGCTCAGTTACAATTCAGTTACTACATAGCAAATATATTTCTCCCAATAGGTTAGACTGCCAGCTCTGTTGCTTTGGATTTGCCTCCTGGCTTTTAAACCTTTAGGATAGAGTTGGGGTCTTTAACACCAGAGGGTCTTGTGTAAGTGAAAGCTGAGGTCTTCACGTATTCACATCAGTTAAGAAACTGCCCTTTAGGAAAACCACCAAATATCATAAGACTCCTGATAAAAATTTTAAGACTTCGCAAGTACCACATCTTGAGAGGTAGTTGAGACTGACAGAGACTGAAGCCAAACTAAACCTCTGTGACTGAGGAAAATGGTATTATGAAGGCCCAGGCTCAGGAGAGAAGAAACATACTGGGAATAGAATTTGCTCTGGTCTGCATTCTAAAAAGGTTAGATTTAGTATGTGATGAAGGTCTGAAAAGTAAATAAATCTGGAGACAGCTACTATTTATAAAGCATGCTAATTGGAAAGGATCTGGGCACCATTATGGAAAAAGAATTCGTGCAGAAAACATATAATTTTATAGATTGTACTATAGTACAATCTTCAAAATATGTTTAACATCTATTCAAAATGCATTTAAAAAGAACGGCATTGTGGCTGTCAAATCTGCAACACACTTCCCAGCCATGCAGATTTGCAATTCATAGTTCATTGCAAGCCTATTTCGAATGTGGGGAGCTAAGTTTTCCTTCCTAAGTGAGACAGAAAAATGCAAAAGCATTGCATTAGTAGCAATAGTTAGTGGAAGCTTTCTCTATAAAACCATGTCATTGATACCGATGCAAATAAAAACCTAGCAACACAACACCAAATAAAATTGGAAGAGATTGAAAGAGAACAGTTACCACTTTTTGTTTCAGTATGTTAAACATGAGAAGGAAAATATAACAAAAGTTTTGAGAAAATGAAATTTTCTAGCCTTTGAGCTTACTAACAGTACAGGTTTGGGAAGAGGTACAAGAAAGAAAAACCACAGCAAAGCCACTCCATTCAAATTTACCTACCGTTTGACTGTCTTTATTTAACTTTCAATTATATTATTTTAGTAACCAAAGACTAGGAGAAAAAAGGTCTAAACACTTTGAATTTTCCTTTCCTTACTTCTTCTAGAAAGGTGCTATTGAACAAATCGTTTTTCTGACATTGCCTGAAGCGGGTAACTGCAATAAGGGCTCTTGCTAATTGTAAGGAAGCAGGTCACCTGCAAAATTCCATCCAAAATCTCAAAGGGAAGAAGCAGTGGAAACTCTTGAGTGTTCATCACTTTGGAAAATGAAGGTCCTTTTTTAGATGTCTAAGTGGAGATTTAAGAAATTAAGTTAAGGTCCCTTTTTGAAAATTCCAACTCACTGCATTTAAAGACTTTCTACTATGTTTAGTTTCTCAGGCAGAAACTCATAAGATTTAGTTAGGATTGTAAAGATTTACTATAGTGTTATCTTATTAGAAGCAGTAATGGACTCAACTTACTTGAATTTCTTTGGCTCTGAAGACATACTTTTGAAGACATTATAAAGCAGACATCCAGAAATTAAATTCCTGTCTACCTTTCTTTTCAGCTTTATATGTATGTTCAGCTTCTCTGTAGCAAGTACATTTCTTTAAAACTCATAGATTCTAAATTAAAGGTAAATTTATATTTAATATGGCTAATATTTGAAAAAAATAGGAATTCAGCAATAAAGTTACTACACTAATGATTAAAAGAAAACAAAAAAAGGAAATTAAAGAATTGTCAAAACCTGGTAGCTAGAATATGGTTTTCACACAAAGTCTATTTTCATACAAGTTATGGTTTCTCTACAAAACAAAACTAAACATGAATTGTTAGTTAACTCTTTGCAAAACATAAGCTAAAAATAAGTAGTTTCAGTGAAGACTTTTATTGGAACATTTGCAGGAGAATAACTGTTTCTTGATCAATATTATGAACAATACATACAACTTTACTCTTCTTACAATGTAGGAGTTCCATGCATGGGAGCATTTTTTGCTCCATAGCTATCAGATGAAGACGAAGATACATCTCTTTCAGTCTCTTTTTTTCCTATATTTTTCCTCCACATAGAAAATAACACAGTTTCCTGATCTTTTCCTGGGCACAGCCTCTCCACTACTACCTAATACAAGCTGACAAACACTGTACATGCTGCAGACACCTCTGTCCTTACAGGTGTATAAAATGTGCTGGATTTGGGGCCAGGCAGAGCCACAGCAGAGCCTAGCATGATGAAGCACTTAGGCACTCTGAATCTAAAATGTCAGTGGAACTGCTCAGGTGCTTTCAGATCAGTATATGCCTGTATGGTTTGATGGATCACATGTATAAAATAACAACTTGATGAACCTGTGCTGCCTTTGACCCTCCACAGAGCCTGTCTTTTCAGCTGGAGCAACCCAGCCTGATCCAAAGTTGACTGAAGTTCAATGGAGATCCTCAGCACCTTAAATGGGCAGGATTGTGCTGATCCAAAGCCAGGACAGGAAACTCTGAGGAAACATAAGAGCTACCCTGTTTGTTGCCTTGAATATTTGTTTAGTGTTTTGGAATTTACTGACTAAAGCTGCATGGAAGAAACTTGGCAGCCAGAGACTTTTGCCAAGTTGAGTTATTTTGGTTGTATCAGAACTCCTGAAATAAACCCAAAACTCTAGCAAGACTTTTGTGTTCACACCATAGCGTCCTTGAACACCCTCCATCCAGCTGCTCAGAATCACCCCACATTGGCAGTCCTCCTGAAGTCTTGGCTAACAAGGCAGTTTTATGTTAAAAACATTATTCGCGCAGTCATCCTCTCACTTTGCATCCATCTGATACCATGGTAGCCCATTGGGTATAGTGTATTCAATTCTAATTTACTCCAGCTTAGGGAAACAGGCAAATTCCACAAGTTTGATGTAGAGCTCGACACAAAACTCTCAAAGTTTGAACTTAGTTGAGTGGACACTATGCCATATTTCCATCATATTTCCTCTTGCCAAAACAATATTAACTGAACCAGCCACATTTATCAGTTTATTGACTGTACAGAAGGGAAGCCAAGGGTTTCACATCTCACAAGTGGCTATTTTGTTAACTAAAATTTTCAATAAAAACATAGTTCTTAAAAATACCACATTTAAAGTACAGCGGGCATGGAAAAGGAGCCCACAGATGATTCATCTTGAGTTTGTGTTCATTAAGAGGGTTAATACAAACGCTTCTGATTGTTTCTGTTGTTTATGAATCTCGACCTTCAGAACGGCACTAAAATGTGCTGTCTCCTAAAGATGTTCCCTACCGATATGACACACACTTTGTATTGTTTCACTGCACACAAGCATTAATATCCCAGAGGTAACCCACCCTGCTTTTAACGACTGGTGACAGGTCCAATGGCTGAGCAAAAATCAGTTGAAGGAAAAGGAAGTCTTGTCGGAAATGAGATTAATCTTGTAACGAGTGTTCGGCCCTGATAACCCATCTGTGCAGAGAACTGCTTTAACTGGAGAGCAATTAACCTTCACCTGACAAGCTCTGTCCAACCGTTATAAACAACATTAAAGGCACAGGATCCCCCTCTTCCCCCTCCCCTTATGTAGACTAAACAATCAGATTTTGAATTCCATGAAAACGATACATGTAACTATGCCTTGATGACAAATCACAGGAAAAATTTTAAAAAGGTAATGGCTGTATGGAAATAATGTGAAAAATGTCTCTGGCCACACTTTAGTGAGTCGATCTGATTAGTGAAAAGCAGTAATTTTGAGTACTTCCAAGGGAATACGTTATGCGTGAGGGAAGTAGATGTGAATACGCCAAAGATTAACAATAATAAAAAATTATGCAAGTAGATAAGAGCTGGCTAGTCAAGACCCAGAAACATTCCTTTTAGGACGCAGCATGCATTTCCCTAGCACTTATGTGAACCCAAAGCCAAGGGGCAACTTCCTAGAGCTTCTTCACCCATGGCCTTGCGGAAGTTAGCTGTCAAAACTAACTTCAGCTTGCAGGACTCATTTTCAGGACTTGGGCTTTTGAATCAGATCCCCACAGGACCAACTCTCCCATCCGACAGCCGATGTTCCAAACAATGTATTTATTATGTTCTTTGAAAGGGTCTATAAATCCATCCTCTGATTCCCAGCCTGTTAGAGCACACCACGAATTTAAACAACTGCCAATCCCCATGGTTCAGTAGTCTAAAGGGATAACAGAATGTGGATCTTTTCTTCAAAGATGAAGAGGCACGATACATATCAAGCCACAACAGCAAAGCACTGCTGAACTCCGTGGGGAAAAGCTGTGATACTGATCTCAGCCACAGTGGCAGAAACCTGGAGTGACTCCACTGGAGTCATTGGCAGAACAATGAACAAAATTTGGGCCGAGCTTCTGACTAATTTGGGTAAAAGCCTGGCTCCAGTCAAGCCATTGGTCAAATCCTTTTGACTTCATTTTGGCTGATTTCATTCCAGATTTCCTAAATCCTCATTCATTCTATTCATGTGCCTGAAAATAATTACCCCGAACTTACTATTAGCAATTGAGTTTTCAAGGTCTGTTTATTTTTCTTTTGCTTTAGGTTTCTCCTTTTCTTACCAGAAGGTTAGTTATAGTTTTATTTCTCCGTATAGTGAGGCAAAATTTCCATTTCAATCATTTCAGTTGAATATACATGGCACCGCAAATGGCAAGAGGTGGCTGTGACTCTTTAATAGAGCCAGAGCTCACCCTGAACAACTTGTGAATGAGCACCACCTCAGCACTCGTGAAATGTACAGTTCATTGGGTGATGCATACAAAGAAGGAAAGGATGCAGGCGGTATGCAAGGCGATGGAGGGAGGTTGCTTGTTTTTAATCTGCCAGTTGCCTGTTTTTAATCCTTGTTAATGTATTTTAAACCACTCTGGTTTACAGTATTGTAAAATGCAGGGCCGCTTTTCCTACCACTGCAAAAAAAACTCAGACATTTCATAGTCCAGTATAACAACACTGGTCCTAAATTTCCAAAATTTTTATCCAAACAGATCTATTGTTCTGTGACTTAAAAGTCTAAATAGCAACAGGTAGGACATTACCTTTATTGCAAACATGAAGTGCTTAGATCTTTTCAGTGACTTAGATATTAACAGATAGGAAGTTCCTATTGAAAGCATTTCCTGTATTGGTAGTCCCTGATTTTGGCGACTTATCTTGGTAGGAAATGAACACAGGAAGTATCTGTCTACAGACTTTTTATCATCAAGGTAATTGCTGTGGCAGCATTTTACTGTTTACCAAGGTAATAAACATATCATCTAAAAAAAGATGTTTTTCAACTCTGAAGAACAAGGTTTTAAAAAGCCTTATGTGATACCACTGTGGTTATGCATCATCTTCCACGTAGGACTTATATGCTGTCACTTCATTCTCTCAGCACATCTGTAATTCGGGGTTTGTCAGTGAGATGTTTCCCTTTCCGAGTGTCAGTACAATTCCTAGCAGTTAAGGAAGAGGACTGCAAGGGCAGACTCCCATGGCTGGCTCCCAATTATAGTGCTGTTTCCCTATGTTTTGCTCTCTGATGTCTGTAAAGTCAGGTAGGTCATTTAAAAGAGTTCTGCCACTTCCCATAAATAGTTATTCACCACCCCTTCCTTCAGGTATTTGCATATAGCCAATACTTCCAATTTGTTGTTATACTTCCTTCCTGTTTGTCAGGCACTGCTTAACCAGGCAATACATACATTCAACTCACCAAGTCAGATCTTTTCCTAATTTAAATGCATTAACACAGCTGAGTGATGCAGATATGTTGAGATACACCCACCAAATAAATATACATTTCAAGCAAAATTGAGACATCACATCATATGCATTCCTTCCATTCATTCATTTCCAAAATCTGCTTGAAAGATAATTTGTCTGGTCCGTTGTATGTGGATGACAGGTTGATGTGTCTTTCATCCTAGGGCTTTAAAAAACTGCTAATTATTACTCATGACTCTTTTTAACCTTCTGATACTTAATGTCATTTTTATGATCATAATTGTCATTCTATTCATCGTAATTTGAGAGGAGTTAGATTTACGACATGATAATTAACAGAACTGGTAATCACTAGCTTGTACTTAGTTCTTAAAAATCATTACTAATGTTACTTGGTTGTAACCAAATAATTTCCTTATCCTGAAAGCAACATCTAGTGGTTTTAATAGGATAGCAACTTGCATAATAAAAATCAGCAGCTCAGTTTCTAAGGTTGCAAGCCAAGCAGATAAGACAACCTTCTTACGGTACAGGTTGGCTACCTGAATCTCACCAAATTTCCCGAAACCTCGTGTCCCTCTCATCACTGTGATGAGCTGTGTTACAGGACTGTGCAGCCTTTCTTTTACTGGGGGGAGGGAGAGGGAGAGCCCTATTCAACCTCAGGCAGATTTGGATGTAACATTTAAAATAACCTTTTCAACCATAAGGACACTCCCATCCTTTAAGGAAAAGATTAATCGCTTTTTAATGTAAGCACTTTGAAGTCTCTGTATCTTTCTTCTGTGTTTTGAAGACAGTCAGCATTTCTTCTATAATGTACAAATGCATATTAAGGACAGTAGAATGATAAGCAGAGCACATGCATTTGTCAGACTATTATCATTAATGACAATATGAAAAACTGCTGGTTGCATTTCTCTACCGTACCAATACCTATCAAAGAAAATGAACTTTTAGCTAATTCACCATGAACTGTGAAATGAGTTTTACTCTGTTAAAATTGATGATAGAAGTGATATAAACTCAACTTTTCTCTTTTTTTCCGCATTTTGCTTGTTTCCCAAATAATTCTGCAGGCTTGATTTAGAAACTTACTTACATTGTGAAGCCTACTTCCTTTTAGGGGAACAGCATTATATATTTGCACTGAATTATAAACTGTCACTTGGAAAATAAATATCTTCTTTTGGCATTCACATTTCTTAAAAATACTTCTGCATTTATCTTTCAGCAAGTCGTTCCCTAAGGGCTCTTGATTCTTTTAATGTTATTTCTGAAAGGCCCTTTGTATCTCTTGCAGCTTACTGAAAAACATTTTGTTATGAGATAATATAGTTCTTGTTAAGAAAAATAAACAAATTTACAAACCCAAACAGTCAAACATAAGCATTTTCCAGCTGTTGTTCCTTTCCTGCAGACTTACTCCTGGGAAAGAGAATCCTTATATTGCACTTAGCTTTGGCATATGTAGCCACAAATCAGACAGAGTTAAATGACCACTGATTAAAAGCAAGATAAAACAAAGTAATACCCCCCAAAACCTTCTTCTCTTCTTGTATAACTATTTTGTACTTGCAATCTTACATTTGTATTTCAGTTGGAAATACGTTTTTATCTGGAAATAATTACAGGCCTGATTCTCCTGCCTTTATTGGTACCAAATCCCCTTGAAATTGGTAGAAATTTTGAATTAAGGAGTGCAAGGTCAGGCTACGCAGTTTAAGACACACTTTCTGTTCTTGTTTCTGATTCACCAAAGCACTTAGGTGTGAGCATAGCTTTAAGAAAGTTGAATTATATCACCAAAGACAATTGGACTATTTACAGGCTTTAAGTTAAGTACAGCATTGAATCGCTTGCAAGTTGAGATAAGGAACAAAAGTGGAATAATCTTCATTTTTTTTTTAATGCAAGGAACAGAAGTACAAATTACTGTATTAGTTCTATTGGCTTTAGTGCAGATGCAGCCCTCCAAACAAAGACTTAAACATTACCATATGCCAAGAACAGATTTTTTAAATCTCCTTCAGCTTTCCTTGACTTTGAGGGAATACTTAGCCTTTTTTTTTAAAGTGAGAAATAAGTAATAATCTAGAGAGACACTCTCTTACAAAAATCTTGCCTTTGTATATACTGCTTTAATCAGTACCTCCAGACCTCTTCTAACCTTAGAAAAGGCAATGATTCCCTTGCCCTTTATCAGATACACATACATTTTCTCCCAGAAATGACAGCTTTCAATTCAACAGCATTTTAGAAATTAATAATAAAAATTGGCCATGCACATGCATTTAGAAGTAAATTACAGTAAAAGAAATATCCACAAGTGTGATCAAGAAGCCACTGAAGCAAACTTATTGAAAAAAAAAATCTAAAAGTAAGTATAATTGCACTGGCAGTCAGGGAGAGAAATATAACAAGGCCTGCTACAGGGCAAGAAATTAAAATTCTAGCTACATTTTTCTATTTAATGTTCTTTCCTTCACTATAGGATGATGGGAAAACAAAATGATCTTCAGGATAAATATTGTTACTTCACCACAAGGTGACACTTAAGTAATTTTTGCTACACTCTGAAAAGGAAAAAAACCCAACAAACATATGCCTATTTCAGAAGCCTTAAAACTGTACTTATTGTATTTATTGTAACTGGTGGGATACAGTGCTCTGTATCATTGTGCCACTGCACACATCTGTCTGGTGCTTTTTGTGCCAGAAGAAAACATGTCACTTTAGTGCTGAAATCGTGACTGTTAGGACAATTTCTCCACTTGAAAAAGCCTTTTTTCCTTAGAATGCTAAAAAAATGTAACAGTGAGATTGTCCATACATGCCTCAGGTAGATAGTGTGAATATACTAGAAATAATCAGCCTCCTGACCATGTACAGAAACCAAAACCCTGGCTGTGGAGACACACACGCTATCCCACCACTTTCCTCTCGGCACTTTCGTACGTTGCTCTCCAAAGCAGCTGTCATCACTCCTTGCCACACCAGCGGGTTCCTGGGCTGCAAGAACCACCGGCACGAGCTCGGGTGGCTACTCTTGCAGCACACATGGCAAAATTAAAGCAACTAATCTCTTTCATCGTCTAGGAAAAAGGCAGTGATGCTGCTTCCTTCTTAGGAGAAACTTCTCACCAAAGACACCAGTAAGGAACAAGCTATTGTGGACTTGCTGGCAAAAGCTTAGAAACTGCTCTACTTGCTTATCAGCACCGAGGTGAGCGATGAATGAGCCACTTTCCTATCATTGGGGAGAAGGAGGGAAAAAGAGAAAGGAGGGGGGCAATAGAGGGAAATCAGAGTATGAGATGAGGTATATTTCCCAACAAAACCAGGCTTGTTACATCAACGCCAGTCCCTGGCATTTATCTTACATAAATGTTTGTCTTCAAATATACCAGTTAATATTATTAATATACCTAATTAAGTCAGTCCGACATCCCATGTATCCAAACTGTCTGCAGGTTTGAGATAAAAAAAGAGAAATCAAATAGCTAGAGTGGAAAGCCACGTTTGCACCTATATGCATCCATAGCAATTTCTACCTGGTTATGAACAAACAAATAGCCATTCAGCACCCAATTTCCACACGTATGGGCAGAGATCCCATATAAGGCTTTCTACCTTTACAGCTACAGCCTCATGATGTGTATGTTGGAAAAACTGTGCTACATGTCACCAGCAGACAACACAGGCCATTATTTTCAAATGGCAAAAAAATAAAACGAAATCATATTACATAGCTGTTTAGCAAAAACACAGACACCCCTTTGGCCTACAGATGGAGGATTTTTATTTTGAAAACCTTCTCCCAGTTAAATAACTTCTCTATATACCCAATATAAAAGTGGAATTGAATCTCCTGGGACTTGGTTAGCTTCATGTCAGAGCACATTTCCTGCATCCACAGTACAAAGCACCTGTCGTTTCTTCCCAACCATTTTACCTTTTGCACTTGCATAAGTAAAAACCTTGCTTCAAAATATAAGCCCTGCAGGCCAAAATCCTCGGGATTTTGGGGTGTACATTTCCCCACAGGTTTCATGCTCCCAGATGAGGAGATAAAAAAGTACATTTTTTTCCACTTAGGAGGCTTTGCTGTCTGCACTGTACAGGCTGCACAATGCATGTTAATATCTTCTTACCACTGTAGTGCAAGGTAGAGGTAAAATAACAATGAAGTGATATTATTATCACTTATGCTACTGTAATTCAGCCTAGGGCAAATGTCAAAAAACAAATAACACAAACTCCTCAAAATATATACAACATCTAGGCACACTGCACTATCGTTCTTGAAAAAAGAATTCCTATTGATATCAATAATACATTCTGTTTAACAGATGCAAACAAATCCACATTACTATCTCAGCACACAGCACCTTCTTTTAGCAATGCAAAACTTGACTCTCTAAACCTCAAGATTTTCATATAGAGCCCTATCCTTTCACGTCCTCCGTGCTCTGAACTGCACAGTGAAACCAAAGGGAATTCAGCTGTTTCAGGAGCTACTTTAGCGTACAATAGATACTGGCCAGCAATGTAGAGTAGATGCGGATCTTTGTCTCTATAGATAAACTCTTGAAAGCATCATTGATTGCAAAAAGAGAAGGTTCATTTTTTCTTTTCATTGCACTGTCTTGAGGCAAGACTTTCAGATTTCAGAAATTTTAACAAAAAGCATCAAATGATTGTTAAAATGTAAACAACTAAGCAGAAGTTACTCAGGAATCAAACTGCAGCTCCACTTAGCTAACGGTCAGGCACTGCTGCCATTCCATATCTCTTACTAAATCTCTAGCATAATTAGAAAAGTATAAAAATACACAATACTACCAAGAAATCAAATACTTTGATCCCGAATCTGATAAAACAATGATGCAGAGTCCTTACTGTACATGCAGTTTTGCTCTTTATGTAAAATTAGTTTCACTATCACAAAGCATTTAGTTACAGTTATACTTCTGCAATTAATCACAGCTATTGCTATATCTGTAACTGCTATCTATTGCAACATACAGAGAAGCAAAAACTTGATAGACAGACATATAGATTTATTCAACTTTCTAAGTGACACAACCTGAAAAAAACAGCAAAGCTGTTCTCAAAAGAACAAAACTTACGCACCGAGATAAATTTACAAACCATTAAGAGAATTTTATTGTCCAAAAAAATTAAAACAAAAAGAACACGCCCAGGAGATTTTGCCGCCACCATTAAAATAACATTAAGCACAGTCCTGAGGATCAGGATAGATTTTCTCGAAAAGCACACCATTAACATCTGCATGCCACAGAAATGAGCTGGTGCCTCTCACTCCCTCTTGCTAATATTTGCATCCCCATCAACAAGAGAAACATTTGAAAGTATCCAAAAGGTTAGCGCTCCTAGGAACCCTTCCTTTCCTTTCAGCGAGCACCCTCTCCCCTTCTGGCAGTCCGCAAACACGTCCGAGTTGTCATAACGATACCTACAAGAAATTTCAGAAGCTCTCATAAAAGGGCTTCGCATATGCAATCCACAGCACTGAATTTAAAAAACCCAATTTTTTTTCCGAGTTTGAAGTTTTTAAGCCTTGCGGATGGTTGGAGTAGGAAAAAGGAAATTTACTAGGCAGTACAAAGGAAATCTTGTTGTCCTCTATTGTGGCAGTGGGGGTGTTGCCCAATTCTAACTTATCTAGGTTGATAAAGGAAACCAAAGCACACGTTACGGAAAAAAAATTCCAATAAAAAAGGTACCCCTTTCTTACCTTAATAGTGCTTGCCATAATGTGATCAAGATTATTGATTGCTAATAATTGTTAATAATAATTATTGCTTCGCTCTGACCAGAAAGAAGTTTTGATGAGGTTGTTTAGAGCGGATGAGATTGTGCTAACTCTGGGAAATGAAGTCAGCCAATGGCAGGAAGAGGTTTCTATTGGTCCTGGCCACTGCAGCTCGAAGAAACAGGATATTTGGGAGCGAAGAGATAAGAGTCCTAAAACAATGTTGTTTTTCTTGATGATATGTGACTAGTTTTTTTTTTTTTTTTTTTTTTTTTTTTTAACAAAAAAAGTCAATTGCCTCTGACTGCCTAGGCAGGTGTGATCTGATGTGCAGTAAGTGTGACATGCCACTCTGAGGCAGGATGCAGATGTCAGATGAAATGGGCCAAATTCGGCACTGGTTTCAGAGACTTTAGTCGCTGGGGAATTGCTGATTCAGGGCCAAAGCCAGACTTGGTATAAGCGGGTGTATCTCCAAATATGTTAATGAAGTCTAGCCTGCTTACACCACATCTATATTTGTCCATTAACCTCATTCCTGGATTCTTGAGCTATTGACACTTTCTAGCCTATCTGATCTAGCACATTTTTTTCTTAGAGAAGAAGTAACTAGACTGGAAACAACCTTTTCTTTTTGATGCCTCTTTCTTACCGAGAAAAAGAATCACAAAAACTCATACATTTCCAAAGCAAATGCCTGAATGCCTTCAACAGTCTTAAAATTTCCACACTCTTTCTTTTGTTCACAGCTTCCTCTGCTCGGTCCATATATGAAAATGAAATGATTTCATTGGCAATTCCCTTCCTGAGCTGAGTGTAATAGTCATTTGTTATTCGGTGTTATATCAGATTTTCATTTATCCAGGTGTCGTGCTTGGCAGTCTCCAGGCACCCCAGTACTACAGGCTGTGCAAAAGAAAGGCTGTCTGTATCCTAGGACCTTGCTCAGAAGTGCTGAACTCCTAGTAGGGGAGAAAGAAAAAAAAATGGGAATAAGAAAGGCAAAGTGTTTCCACAGCACCAGCCAATGTAAAAGTGCACATGCAAAGACCCACTGAGGATCCGGTGCTGGCACAACCGTCTTGCTCTTGTGAGTCTTTCAACATTTTCTATTTTTGTAAAAGATGCAGTTCTTGGTATCAAGAGATTCTGAGCTTTCATTTAGAAGAGAAGAGTTTGAAAACAGGACCTTCGAAAGTTGTAGGGAAAAGTAAAAGAAGTCAGTTTTTTTTTAGCAATTTTGTAATTTTTAAAAGCTCCTCTGATCCTAACCTGCTTATGATTTTTGAGTACTTTGTATAACAACATCAAACCACAGACATGTTATTTGAAAGCACTGCAGCACTGGGTAAACTGTTCTCGCTGCAACTGGGTCTTGCTCTTAGACCAGGGACTCTGGTACGATAAAAAGAGAATAAGAAAGAATGAGAATAAGAAACAGGCTTGTAGTAGCATTATTTTCCAGGGGTAGGTGATCGCACCCTCTCCATTGCCTTCTTCTCCTGCTCCTTAGGAAAACGATTGGAAATCAGGGTGCAATGGAAATTCTGTAACTGATGATGGCTACTGAAAATTGAAATCACCTCCAGCAATTGGTATGCTTTTTGCCCCAATGGTCCACAGTGACAAAGGCAGAACCAAGAGGCTCAGTTTGCTCTTTCTCTCCCATCCTGACCCAAACAAGACTAAATGCAGCCATGTGCTTCTCCAGGGCATGAAGCGCTGCCCGTGTGGCTCTCAGGCATTTGCCTCGCAGAAGCGGCTGTCCCTCCCTCGCCCCAAGCAGGGAAGAGGACGGGCCCCCTCCTGAGGGGCTGAGAGAGCCTCCCGCACACTCGAGGACAGGAGGAGTTGGGGAAGGGGACACCAATGCCCCAGCTTTTCCTCCCCACTCTAGATGCACAGCATCAATTCCACATACAAGTTGAGCGTGATTATACAGGCTGCTCTATGGAGCTCTTGTTTCTTCCACTGCAGAGGTGACTTCTGCGGAGGTGACCTATCTACAGTTAGCACTGCAGTGGAATAATTTATACTCTCTGTGAGTTTATGTGTAAATCCAGTGTTTCTGCACTGCTGAGTGTCTTCTTGCAACCTGCATCGACTGAACTACTGTGCTTGTGCCGAGTAGGTGGCTTCTGGTAACTTTCCTATTTTCATTATGAACAGTAAGAAAAGAAAGCAATTTACAGTAATTGTATTTCATGGGGATGTTGATTTCCTCCCTTTTCATCTCCAAACAATGAGCAAGACAGCCAAAAGATTAGAACCATTTTCTTGAAATTTCAAAGCGTTGTATAATGTTTCAGTTGGGTGACTTCCACTCTAGTTAAGCCCATGATATTTTTTTTCCCCCTCAAACACACTGAGCAGCTTGAAATATCCATTCCAGCTCTCCAGTGGATAACGTCTAACAAATTCATTCAAAAGCATGTTTTGGTAATGATTCTTCTCCGGGCTATCTCCATATAGACAAACCTCCTGTTGATGCCTGAAACCCCAGTAGGGCTTTGGGAAGCATAAGGCATGTAATATCAGGCCTAACTGAGCTGTATTATTATTACATAAGTTTTATAGAGCCCACAACCCAGTAAGGATTTTGCCATTTTAAACTGGCACACTTTCTGTGCCAAAGAATTCAATGAAGTTTATTTGATTTCCAAGCTAATACCTACAGGCAGATTTCTGAGTGCTTAGGCTTGTGTTGATCCAATTGCAAGACAGAGCCTTGGTATTGTAAGGAAAGGAAAATATTGGCTTATCAAATCACAATCATCCAGTGGCAAAAGAAAAATAGTACAAACACTTCTACTATTTCTCTCTTTTCTGCATTTTGCTAAGATTAAATAGAAAGAAAATATGTTTTGTTATGTTAGGCAACTATGTGCTATTGTTTGAAATAATAATGTGTGAGTTAAAAAAAATGCAGCTTTGTCAACAGATAGAATGAAAACACCAAAAAAGCATTAAAAATATTAAAAAGCCACACAAGCGACATAACACCCTCTTTCCCCACAGTCTTTCTCTGAGGCTTGTCACCCTAATTTGTCTGGATTCCTTTCTGTAGACATTTCATTTCTGCATCCAGAAACCCCAGAACAACAAAACATGATTGCATATACTTAACATTAAACATATTCTTAAATTTCTTGATCAAAATAGAGTTTTTGCACCTGCTTTAAAGCTATGATTGTGCTTAAGTTCATTCTTGAATACAAACAGGTTGAATACCATTACTGCTTTAAGTGCTTTTTACCTAAAGAGCTCCCTCTTTAGAGAAGAGCTTTTCTGAACTGTAGACCAAGACTCTGATCCTGGCTTAATCTTAGTCCACTTAAATCAGCCCTGCACAGACCTAAAGATCTGGTCTGATCATCCAAAATAAGTGTTTAGACTAGGTGCAAAACATAGAAGATGAATGTTTTGCTTGTTGCAGCCTTTCTAGGAGTTATTACAATTATGTTTAACATGTATGTACTGATCTAAGGACAAAGTGATTATTTCTCATGCCATTTGAAACACCACTAGTGCCTTAAAGAACAGTCCAGTCCTCAGATTCTTTTAAAAAATCATGTCCACTAGAGTGTTAGGATGTCAGAAATACATTACAATATTCCCTGTGTAAACAGATCTGCAATCCATCTTGCTGTCTGGGAAGCAAACCAAGAATTCTGTTCTCAACTGTGGCTGACCAAGAGACTAGAGACGAGCTCTTAATATCCTTGCTAGTTCCACAATGTCTTTTACTCTCACATCTCTTGTTTGGCAGCCTGCTGACATAGCATCTTTCCCTTTTTACTTTCTAAAATGCTATTACCATTGCTAATAACATGGCCCATGCCCCTTTAAATGTACAGACTTCCTTAAATTATAAATAATTCTCTCCTTAAATTCAACTGGGACACATTCCTGGAGAATGTATGGAGACACATGCATCTTGTGTTTTATGCCCAGGTTAGAGCTTAGTATGTGTACATACAATATGTGGGTACTAAAAGGAAAAGAAAGAAATGAGAAAAGTAAAATAAAACTGTGTTCCTCTTAACAGTACTACAGGTATAAAAGAGACTTTAGGGAGAACCAGGTTACATATCAAATAATTTAAGTACAATAGAAAAGTTTGCAATGCAGTTTTTTGGAAGTAGATTTTAATAAACAGGAAAAAAGCTTTTAATGCTGCTTCATGGCACACAAAGATATCTGTTTAAAGGTTTTGTTTGTTCTTTTTCTTTTTTTTTAAAAAAAGACTATTTTGCATAAATGTAGCTCTGAACCTTTTATTCAGTTTGGCCATACTCAACTCACTGCGTGAGGGCAAAATATGCTCTTATCAAGTTTTCACCAAGTCCTTCACCAGGACTTCCTCCCTTTAATTTACTGCTTTCAGCTACTCTGAAGAAAATGTCAATAAATCTGTTCACAGAGGGTGCAATTCTCCCCTCACCACAACAAAAGCTCTCAGAAACAGCCTTTTCGCAGAGGAACAACCAGGGTGCCCAATCCCATAAAAAGCAGCACTTCCTTCAGCCTTCTTTCAAAGCTTTTCTATTTCTAACTTGCCTTAGTGTCACATTTTGCGCTACAACAGAAAGAGGAGGAGCACGGCCCTATCCCTTGGACATTTTCCCACTGAACTTTTAATACCCACAAGTGCGGTGGGGAGAGGTCTGGGCAGCCAGCAGCCCCTGCCCGGCTCTTGCTTTGTGCTGGTCTCAGTAGCTGTAGTCACTAGAGGGTGCTCAGCGCCCCTCTAAAAGGAGAGTTCTGGTTTGCCTGCCAGGGTTTTGCATTGTTTCCTCCACCACTGCAACGTACAGCTGTTTCCCAAACCAGATTTTTTTTATGTATATAATATTTTAATACAAATAGATAAAATAGATTTCTTTCAAAGGCATATATATCTTTGGTTTTGCCCTCAGGGTCAGTTACAGCTTAACTTCTTCCTGCTCTCCTGTCTTTGCTTCCTTTCACTCCACACATGCTCTTCAGCACCTCCAGTCTGTTCAGCCAATGAACCCTCCACATCCCCGTCCCAACCCCACCTTCCTTCCTGTGCCTTACGTTCCACAATGGCCAGAACGACCAGTGCCCCTGACTTTCTGGCCAAGCTGGAAGTTGGGAGAGAGGCTGATTTGAGGGTAACATGAAATATATATTTTTTTAACTTTACTTTATGAAACAGTAGCAACCAAAAATGTATTGTTTCTCCATGGGTAAATGTTTACAGAAATAAAATGCTGGAAGTTTTCAAAATGGAAGTCAAAGTATTTTGTTTACTGACTTTGATTCCTTAAATAGTTTGCATCATTCAAAATATTTTTGGTGATTAAACTACTCTTCAAAAGTACTTTGCCCACCTTATCTCTCCTGATCGTCTTGGGAGACCAGATCTATTCCATACATAAAATATATCACAGAAATGGGAGATTAAAAAAAAATGAGAGTTCTATTTGCATGAATTAGGTTGGCATAGTCACCATTATCTTGACACTGGAGTTATTTGCAATACTTAACATACATACATAACACTTAATGAGAGCAGGAAGTGATGGCATTCTCATCTGCAGACTTGCAGAATCAAGTCATTAACTGCTGACATGCAATTCATTTCATCAATCTTTTAAAATATCCAGACTAAACTAGTTCTCCAAGACTTTTTCCACGGACCCTGATACAAGTATCTTCATCATGTCATTCAGTCTATCCTATAACAGTTACTTAAAATAGGTGGGATGATTCACACCTTTAACATACTTCTCCCTTTCTCTCTATTACCTACAATGGGCACCTTCATGACACCTGGGACACCCAGCCTTTGGGTAACTAACAAATAGCAGTATTTGAAATGAATATAGTTACAACTTTCCTTTGATTCTTCCTCAGTTTTCCCTTCTCTAAAATGGTGGCAATTATATCATCAAATACCAAAAGAGTGCTGTATGGATTAAAGTGCACTGAAAACTTTGGCTGAAAGTTGCTACCAATATGAAAGCTATTTGTTTTAGGCTAGATGCTGATTTAAAGCTGATTAAGTGACAATGATACTGCAAGGAAAAAAAAAAAAAACTTTAATAAAGTAAATTCTGTGTGAGGCAAAAACAAATAACTCGGAGGGCAAAGGCCAACATTTTTCATCACTTTCTCAAATGTTTTTAGATAATTCTAACTGAAGCATACAATAGCTTGAAGTGCTTACTCCAGACTGCTGTCCTTCAGGCTCTTACCAACCCGGTATTGATGGGCATTGCACGCAGCAAATATGTCTGGCATTTTGGATTTCTACACTATATAAGTGAGGCTGTTTCAAGACTTTCATCAAGAATGGAACCTATTAAAGTGTCCCTCACACTGCTCTGGCTTTCATAGCATGCTTTGGAGGACTGCATGCTTTTTTTTTTTTTTTTTTTTTTTTTTTTTCCCCTCCTTTCTCCAGGACCAGGAAGCCTATAGAAAATGCTTTCAACTGCTTTATTTGACCTGTCACCTCTGGGCTTTGCCTAATTTGCAAATTTGAATAGGAGGTATAGCTGGGATTTTTTTCTTTTTTTTTTTTGTCCTCTCTCTCTCTCTCTCTCTCTCTCTCTCTTAGTAACTAGTTGAATTACTGAAAGTACCAGACATGCATCTAAAATTGGGACGCTTTCTATGTTGTACTTTGTTAGCGGCTGTGAACAAGAAACAGATGTTGAAATAACTGTGTTTAGAACCTAGTGACCCAGAAAGACCAGGGCTAATCCAGATCATTCGTAATAACTGAAAACTGCAACCCTGCGACCATCTTGAGATACATGCACACACCTACATGAACTCCCCAAACACCTCCCCCACCACACACATAGAAATCCTCAGGATTTTGATATGCCTTTACGTTAAATACAAATGCAGAATAGCTCAGATTTGAACAACAGCAACAGAACTGGATTCTCCATGGATATTTTTCCCAATATTTGACAAGCCTCTTTCAATTCAGACAATTGTCTTCAGCAAAAGGTGAATTTTCCAGCAGTGGGAAAGAAAGGAGATAAGAAAGAATAGACATATAAACAAAACTTTGACCTGTTTAGTTCATCTCAACTCATGCCAAGTATCTCACTATATCTTATGCTGAGATTAAATAATTGCCCTATCTGAAGTAGGAAACCTGTGCCTGTTTTCTTCCCGTGGCTGTGGGTGATGGACCTAGGCAGAAGAGTAACAGGGATGGAGCAATGCACAAATTAATACTGCCGTAAGAGCACTGGGTTTTTTGGGTTTTTTTTTTTTGTCAAAATCAGAAAGAAGAAATTCAGGTTGCAGGAGATGCCATTCCTGTCACTGCTTCCAAACACTAAATGTATGCTGTGTATAGTAAATGTAAATTACTTCTATTGCATTGGTAACTTGCCATTGCAAAATGAGCACGTTCCAAATAGCAGCGTATTTTCTCACAGTCTAGGACAGAGAGATACATTTAGCTGGTCCTTTTAAATACTGAAAACAAGACAAAATAATCATTGAACAATTATTTTGCAATGAAATTAAAAAAAAAAAACAAATAGAAATAAAGTATTCAGGAAATGTGGTAGTATCTCACATCTTCTAGAAATACTCCTGAGGCTAGGTTGTATGGTCCAGAACTGATAGAGTTCACACATTTCTACGACTGTCCGATATTTCTGCCATTCTCAGAGTCCCAGTGATACCATATGCCTTGTGAGAAAAAAATAATTAGTATTAACTACCATTGGCTTGACTTTCAACTATACAATTAAACTATAAATATTTATCACCTTTTTGAAGAGCGCAGTGAACTTGTTGAGAGGAGATAACACCCAAAAATGCCCGTGGAAGCTACAGTTTTCTTGTGGCTTTCTGAGGAGCAGCACATAGGCCTCAAATCATATCACAGACATGTAGTACAGACATAAATGGCCTTACTCCTCTCCTCAGTTAGATCCCACATGTTGCAGCTTTACCACATACCTGCAGTGATACCCATGCAAGATTGAGTAGTAGAAAAGACTTGTTTGGAAACTGGGTGATTCCAGGAACTACCGTCCAGGCAACTCCCTGCCTGTGGCATTACTCCAGCAGTTTATAGAAGTACTTTTTACTACCAGCATGAAATGTGCCCAAGAGCTCTCTTTAAAGAGTTACAGCACACCTTGGACCTATAAAGCATGATGATGAGTACTAAGCATTTCCAATATGCAAGAAATGCCACTTTGATAAAGTCCTACCTGGTGCGATTTCTGTATGACTACATTTATAAATCTCAGAGCATTTAGAAAAACACATTTACAACAGCATACAAGAACGTTAGATGATTATCTTAAAAGTACAGTGAAACCAAAGGACTTGGCAACAGTAAAACAAAGCATTTTTTTTATGGGGACTAAGTATACCTGCCAAGAAGACAGAAAAAGAATTCTCAGTTACATTAAGGGATATAAACTGTGGGCATAAAATGCTTATCACTTCAAAGAAAGCATTGAATATAGTTAATTGCCAAGATAATTTTAACCCAGAGGTTTTACAGACCAAAGATCTGTCATCATCATCACAATCTTTCACAGCAATCACTCCGAATTAATTGGGATCCAGTAAAACAGAAATAAAATTTTTCATGCTGCATTAGTTCCTTAGAATGGTATTTATTCTAAAAGGATAATGCTAGAAAATGCCAAACTTCTCTAATTCGTGGTGCGCAAATCCATGGGGTGTCTAGTTTTTCATCGCCATCTTCTTAAAAGATTATATCAGCTGACAGATATATGTAATTCTCTAGCTGCCAAAATGAATGGAAGCCCTGATTTTCACTTCAGAGTGAGTAAGATCAAGTCCAACAGATGTAGAAAGATACATTCTCATTGACATCAGTGAAGACTATATTAAACATAAAAGTTGAATCTACAGATGTTACTTTGCAGGCTCAGGATGCTAGTTTTCTGATTCTGAGTTTTTTTGGAGAATTTTCCATGCTAGCTCTAACCAAGCCTCTGTTCATGCTTTCACATACTGCAGGCACAAATAATTGAAGCCACCAGTTTGCATGTACAATATAGGTCAGCCAACTGTATGATTTCCCAGTGCAATCAGATACTTAGAATTTTGGGAGACCTAAATTGTAGGTGAAAAAATGCAGGCAATTTTCAGAAAACTTGAACTTTCTATGTAATGTGGAAAGCAGTCTTTAAAGGATTTGATCATTAGCTCTTCTTATATGTAAAAGTATTGCATTCAGAGCAGAAAGAATCAATTTTATTAGTTTACTACACATTTCTCTATTAATAAGGCCTTTTTAGACATGACATTGATAATTCAGCTTACCAAAATTATACAAAAATGCCATTTTAAAAGGAGCCTGGTATAGGTGGGTTGGTCTTCCTATTCTTAGTTGCTGATACCAATGTCAGTGATATCAGGGACAGTTCACAAAGCATTACTCAGCATATCAACCTCCTTCACTAATTAGCCACTGGAATTTATCATGCCTATCAATTTCAGAGAATCAGGCTTAAACGACTATCTCAGGAAATTAATGACGAACCCAGTACAAATAAAATAGCTGGAACTTCCACCAGTTAAATAATAACCTAAATTAGCTCAATCTCAAGCATATATTGTTTATACATATTAAACTGAAAGATCAGTTGTATGTACACAATTGGTGCTAGAGGAAGGCATAACACAACAGCATTAGGTAGCAAAGTAGTTTCACTTCTTCAGAGAACCTATATTCACCCTCTCTCCTAAATCTTCTAAACTCAGGATCGAAATTACATGTAGAAGGAAAACATATGGTTTAATATCCTAACACTCAGGCACAGTGCTCATTCCCCTCCAATGCAAAGCTACAATCCCAGTCTTGCAAGGCCTCTTACCACGTGGAAAGTCTCCATCACAGCTGGGTGAAATTTTATTTATTATTGGCAACTCAGTTATTTGCCAAAGAATGTGGTTTTAGGACAGCTGAAGCCATTATTTAGTTCAGGTCAAACTTGCTGAATAATTTTGGCTGAAACAAAAACGATAACAAGCTTCAAAAACACTGGACATTCCTTTCAATAGATTTTTTAATTTCAACACTGTGTTTTCAGGGCACTTGTCAAGAAAGCGAAGGAAGGAAAGAGCAAGATTCCCGAAGTTTCTCAAGGTGCAGGGGGAAAGCCTGCTGCCTTTTATGCTGCAACCCAGCATGTGCCTGGTCATAGCACCCAGCCCTCCTCCATCACCTGCCAGTGGGGACCTGCCACCTGCCAAGGCAGCAGCTTCGTCACTAAGTAAAGTCATTGACTACCCAGCTCTACCCCTCACCTGCTGTTTAAGTATAGAACATAGGACAGAAGGAATTACAAACAACCAAACTATGACACAATACTTGATCAGATCCTTTGCTGAATCAGGACCTTTGACCATAAACTCCTCTAGGGTACGATATGCACAATGGTAGCGGCAAATCTGGGGGTGGAGAAAGACTTGCTTGCCATTGAAATACAAATAACACACAAAAAATATTGTAAAAGAATGTATTCCTCTCAAAGTTTGTGTAAGCTTCATTCAAGCCAAGCGTATGCAGAACCAAAGCTGTTTATCTGCCAGTATCAAAAGTATGATCCAAGCAAGTCCATCAAGATATTGCCAGTCACACAGTTCTCTCCATGAGGAAAGAATTTGGAATGTAATATTTGACTAAGAACCACATAACTGCAGTGTCAAAAATTATAGTAAATGGTTCTAACCAATTGCCCAGAAGTGGGATATTTTTCTGGCTTGAGCTTCTATTAGAAAAATAAAAAATGCAGAAGTTACAGCAAGTGTGATGTTACTAATCTGTCATTCTAGACGTTGTTGCTGAAACAAAATTGAAGAGGATAACAAAATGATACAAGTTAGTTCAAATATAGTTGGAAAAGAAGTAAATCACCTTTGCAGGCTTCCTATACCAAACAACAGAAATTCATGTATTATGAATAGCCAAATTCACACACTGAGATTAATGTTATTAATTTTAAAGACTGTACAAAATTAGAAGTCAAAACAGTTCACTCTTCAGCTAGGGTAATGTTTTTAGTGGGTACCTCTCTTAACAGAATATTCAGCTCCTGCAGGTGAAGTTTCATTCACAAGCTTTTCTCACTCTCAGGCTAATTTTCTTATTGTGTTTTTTTTTCCTGTAGTTTTTATCTTTCTTCATCTTAAATTGCCCAACTGTTTTCAAGCCTGAACATCTATATGTTAAAATAAATCTCATGCATTAAAGTATATTATATACACTATATATATAATATCATGCCTTCATCGTAATGTTATTTTCAGCTCCAGTCTCATTAGTTACATAATGATTCCAAGATTTGGAAAGAAATCCCCTCCCCAAATATTTAGAATGTACAAAGAAAGTGCAAAGGATACAGCAGGGTAGCAAACATCCTTATGCATTGGATAAATTAGGCTAAGTAAAGCAGGTCATTAGGTAGTAGGACTGAGAGAGCTGTTTTTTGAGGTGAATTGCAAACATATCATCTTGGGGATATCAGACCCACATTAGGGGAAAAAAGAATAATAAATAAATAAAATAAAATAAATAAAAAATGCAACTTTGAGCCATGTGGAATCATTTCCAAATTTAGGTTGAATTCTATTAATTGCCGTGAACTGTTATTTTTTAAATAAGAGAAAAAAACAGGAAATGTCAAAACATTACAACATTTCTAAAACAAAATGTCTCTAAATATTCAGATAGAACTGTAGTTCCATTTACAAAAATATGCTACAGGCAGTAATAATGGCATGTGTCTCCCATGTTATGTGTATTGAGACTGTATGTTTTGCCTTTGAAAGTTTCTAGAATGTGATGCTTGCCCAGAAGAGAAAAGAGTATTGGTGTCCCTGACAGGTAGAGATACAGGTGGCAAAATGCAAAATGTAGAAATGAGTGGAAGAATGGAACAATTCAAAGGAGCTGCTAAGATGGCAAATGTTATTGAGAAAGTTTCTAGAAAAGTAGGAAGAAAACCAAAGGGACTAGAAGGAAATTGCTGTCCTACCCAAAATCTCAAACATCATCCCCGTGTACTACATTAAAGGATGAGCAGAACAGAACAGATACACATCATGCTGCTTACAGATGATTTGCAGGAGAAATCAGATCATACCTATCAATCAACTGTTGCTTATTGTCCCCTTCACCTCTGAGCATAGACAGAACATCAAGTTGTGGGCTAGGTCCCAAGTTGTGCTGAGCATGGCTGCCCTGAAATCAGAGGGTGCCCTAAGGCACCAACACCTTTCAGGCCTGGCCCAGGGAGAGTTACAGCTGGGGACTTTGAGAAAAGAAAAATACATCTTCGCTTCATAATAGCCCAGCAAACCTTTTAAACAGGAACATTTTGCTAGAAAATACCCAAATCTGACACACGCTTGGACATCCTCCAACACTTACAGAACAGCAAACCAGGTAATCAAATGCACATAAGTCAGAATAAAACTAGCTTTGCCAACTCCAACCATACCAGATCTGGTGACCAACAGCACAGTCAACAACTCACAGATATGTGCAAGAAAGTGAAAAAAAATCACCAAAAATTGTCTGGTTGTGAAAGCAGACAAGTCTTTTGATCTGCAGTAGGTGACTTTGGCATCACAAAAAGAAATACAGTTTTCATTTTAAAAAATCATTGTTTAGCTGGTTGTGTCAAAGAAACAATACTGATCACGAGGAATCACAGCACTGCTTCTTGAGAAGAAAAGCACCCATTTGAAACATCTGTAGATAAGCGTGATTGTCAGTAACTGATTAGGGTCCTCTGCTACCCATGTGTGAAAGAAGGTAACACAATCAGGCATGAACTTTATAATTCAGTACTAGATTCAGACTCTTCAGTGCACTAAGTTGGGACTGAGTATTTACACCTTAGCAGAGACTGGCCATAATTCTGCATTCAGTTTCATGGGTT
Source organism: Rhea pennata (assembly GCF_028389875.1). Lineage (NCBI taxonomy): Eukaryota > Metazoa > Chordata > Aves > Rheiformes > Rheidae > Rhea > Rhea pennata. The sequence goes on from NC_084663.1 coordinate 119,639,121, forward strand.
GCAAAACTTGGTTGTACCTGAGGGATCTTGAATTTTTTCCTGGGCACAAAAAAAAAATAAATATGAACAGCAACATGTCTCCAAGGAGAAAGCTCAAGGCAAAGGAAGAAACAGAGAGGGAAAAAACAAAACAAAACAAAACAAAATAACTATGTGAATCCACACTGTCATTAAACCATGTGAAACTGTCCTCTCACAGGAGAACACAGGCTGAATTGCAAAAAATATGATGTTGCCCATCATTCGGTTGTGGGAAGTGAGCTGTCACCTGGAATAGCAGGAGAGCAACTCCTCAGGCCTGAGTACCTATTTTAAGCTAGAGTATACACTGCCCAGGTAGCAACATCTGCTCAGCCCCTCAGCTGTTCTCCCTCACCCCTTGAGCCCACCGAGGCTTTGGGGCAGCATGCTGCTGCAGGAGTGCTGCTTTGCAAGCACTTCCATGCACACCTTCCTGGGGAGACAGCTGACACAACATGGAAAGTGAGATAGAGCTACCAAACACGCTGGCCAAAATTACTTCCCCACAGCTCACTGAGGGAGGATGCTGCCCCTTGGTTCGCCCTCAGTTGTGCACCGCTTTTAATTACACAGGATGATGGCACAGGGGTTTCAGAGAGGGTACCAGAGGCTGAGTGTGGGAGAAGGCACACACAGCAGAAGGGCTGGCTATGACTTTGGGTTTCGGAGTAGCAGAGCTACTATAACTGGTAAGATAAAAATAATAATAGTTACCACTTCCATTAGCAAGCCTCATCCCTTCTGTGAATGGAGGAAGAGATGTTGTGTTTTAAGAGACCACAGACCGGCTGATACCTTACATTTTAAAGAATTATTGTTGTCTGCTTGTGAGAGGCTCAAAAATGCTGACCAATTTAACAATAGCATAATGTAGCATATCATGGGAGAAACGTTCTTAGCAGGTTGTCTCATTCGCTGATTTTATCACAATTGTTTTAAATAGCATTTATGGCTCCAAAATTAAGGAAAACATGCTGGGAAAACAGTGGTTTTGTGGGAATTAAAAACAGTAGACTGCATTTCTAACAAGTATAAAACAAAGGCTTATTTTCTTTTCTAAAATAAGCTGTCCGCATAGTGCCAGACTGTCAAACCCTGATCAGGTGATTTATGGTGCATCATCCATGCACGGTCCAAAAAAAAGTCTTTGCTGTAGAAGACAATTTGGGCTGCAGAGAATCAGACACCAGAAGAAATCCTAAGGGACTACTTCCAGCTGTGTAAGGGTTGTCTGCAGGTTGTCCCACACCCATTTAAAAATCAGGCAGCCCAGATGAGCAGGAAAGCAATCTCCTTCCTCTACAAGCTCTACACATAAGTTGTGACTAAGCCTGTGCTTTTTGGTGAAATTTCTGAGTTTTGTAGCAGGCCTAATCTAATAATAGGCAGTGTAAAATCACACATGCCATTGGTCTCCTGGTGGGATTTGACTCCCATTAACAGCAAGTACTTGGGAACATGCTGCATGTTGTTCTGGACTTCAGTGTGCTCCCAGAGCTTTGCCTCATGTACATAACGATGTAAAATGGTATTTGTCAAGATAAAGTGACACCGTTTTTTATCAAATGAAGTTGCTATAAAAAAAAAAAATAAGAAATGATCACACCCACCACTCTCCACAGCAACAGGAAAGTATCTCCAGTTTGCCAAATGGAAAGATGCAATTAGGTGAGGGAAAGAAGTATTCCCAGGTTTAAAAGAAGTACAGCAAAACATGCATGTGCTATGGCCAGATTTCCAAGAATAAACAGTACCCAGAGGTCTTTTTTGGCAAAGAATGGGAGTCAGTGGGTAGCAAGCCCTTTGGGGAAGTGATCATGGAAGTGACTGAAATTTATTAAAAGAGAGTTTGAAAATAAGAAACTGTATTCCTGGGCTGGCAAAGGTATATTCTACCAGCATTTGCTAAAAAGTTGCTGTAAACTTCATAGAGGGGAGCTTAGAGTAAATATTTTGAAGAAAACACATATTTGGGGAAGGTAGCTTTTCATATTACAATCTCCATTTCATTCAACCTCCAGGAAAGGTCATTGATTTAATCAAAAGCTTTTTCCTTTGGTTAGACTCCCAAATGTACATACCATCAAGATCTGGTGCACAGAAATAATTTGAAGCAAATCTTCTAAAAAAGGTTTTGAAGATGCTTGCCAGTAGAACATTGTGCCTCACAGCTATAATATCAGAAAAAGCCATTCAATTTAAATTAATATATTTGGCCAGACAGCTATATTAAAATTCTTGTTGTTTTTTCTGTTATAATGGTAGCCTGTGGTATGACTAGCTCTCTTCAAAAATCTGTATAGTTATTGCCTTTCTCTTGCCTAGGGTGCATCATATGTTTCTGATTTTGATGAGCTGCATTGCACTACCTCATTAAAACAAACACTTATGCAAAACAAAAGGCTGCGTATCACAGCACAGGGCATGTAAGCCAGCTTTGAATACTGCAACGTTTCAAAGTATGTTTCAAAGAACTTCCGTCGACCCAGCTCCACTTGTGTTTAACATTTGTGGATGATGTCAGACTCAGACAGTCCTTTCTTAGCTTCTGCAAACAACGAGGTTTCAAAAGCAATACTGGCTGCAGCTGCAAAGCATGCAAGTGCAGTGCTCACTTACTGGTGGAAGGAAAAGGTAATATTTTCCCCCATATGCGTTCCTTCTCTCAGCCAGACAGCACAATTTCTCTACCCCCAAAAGAAAATTTCAGTATCTTTAGCCTATGCTGCTGGACAGCTCCACTTTTCCTACAGTGAACACAATCAACCATGAGGAAACCTCTTCTCTCTCATCTGTCTCTTCCCAAAAGCCCCCACACCTTTTTCAGATGTATCCTCTTTTTTCAATGGGACACTATTTCCAGAGCATCTTTTCAGGGAATTAGGAGGACTGTGTTCCATATGAACCATTTTTCTAGTTAATTTTCAGTTACTGCTTTCAGCTGAGATGATCTTTGTCCTTAAAAATGTCTGTTTCCCTCTCATTGGAGAGGAGCACTCATATAAAGGGAGACATGGGTAAGTAGCTTAAATGTAGACATTGCAGATGTCTACAGTTAGGTGAATCCTACCAAAATTGTTGCAATACGTGACAAAATACATTTTTGGGGGTCTTGTTTAAAAGATCTTGAGTAACAAGGTTGGTATTTTTTATCCAAACCTCTCAAGTTGTTTACAAGGCAAATTTCATCATCGCTAATACAAGTTTAACAAAGTTTACGTGGGCTGCATCTTGGAAGGTCATCAAGATGTTATAGAATCTCAGTGATAATCACAGTTGTATAACATATTACTCAAGTTAAGGCTGTTTCATTACATGTCAAAATACTTAGATTAATGCAGGCATTGATGCAAATATTTGCATAGCTTCAAAAAATGTTCACTGTTTGCCATTTTTGACACTCTACAAGCTCATTTTTAATCACTTATGAACTTCTTGTGGTTACAAGTTAGAATACTTCATTTCCTTTTACAAAATCAGCAACTTGACTTCACAATGTATGTACTATTATCTAGCATTACATTTTTTTCGGAATAAAATGGCAAAATGTGATACAGTTCATAACCAATTAAGTATTTCTGCCCATATAGAGATTAAAAAAGAAAAGCTAATGAGGGTGAAATCTTGTCTCCATTGAAATCAGCAGAGTCACTATCTTCTTTAGAACCTGGACTTTATCCCAGCTACTCAATACTTTTCACATTTGAGAGGGAACAATTTAAAATTATAAACAGCAGCCAAAGTGCATGTGTGTGTGAGAGGAAAGATATAAAAAACTGCCTGAAAAGCAAACTTCTTCTGGCAGTTTTGAACTTAGTTGCCTTCATGGCTAAATCTCAGTTTAAGCAGGAGATACATTTCTGCTCATGCTAGCTATCTAAAAGGTCTGAGCTAGTCAGAGAGGCTCCCTCTGAAGATAGTGGAGACCCTCTGGAGTCATCTTCTAAGATACAGGTTCAGGCTGCCCAGATTTCAAACAGTGATGAGTGCCATCCACCTAGCCAACTTTCACTCCAAGATTATTTCTATTTATATGCCCATATATGGATTTAAGAGGTAGTTTCAGGTAGAAAAAAGTAGAAAAAAATGGCCAAAAAAATGTCTTATATGTCTTAAATGTCTTATATTACTCAAAGAGAAGAACAATTTGTACCACAAAATATGAACTTATCTTTGTCGCCATTTGATATTGGCAGCAACTGCACAGCAAAGTCCTGATCCTACAGCCACAGGGTCCTGGCCAGCAGTCCAGGCCTCTCCCTTCTGGAAGAATACTTTTCGCACCCTTGATATGAGTGAGGAATAGTTGTTTAAAGTCCAGCATCTTGCCTCAGAAGAAATATTTGTGCTTTAGTGCTTGGTACAGGCTTTCATCAGCCTGTACCAAGGGCCTCTCCTCCAGAGTGGGACAGTCATCCCCTCAGCAGTACCCACTGCTCTACCACGAAGTGATCATATATGTCCAACTCTACTTTTTTTTTTTCTTCAGATAAGCTCTTAAGGCCCAGGAGCATAATCTCTGTAGTCAAAAATCTCATTTTTTTCCCCTCAGCTATGTTCGTCCAATGGGCACGATGCTACATTGGTGGTGAGCTCCAGTAAAGGCAAGTGAAATCAGTGCTTAACTGGGCCACACCTGATCAGCTCCATCGCTCCTGCCCTAGGACTGGGCATGGGCTCAGGAACCTCTCCAGTGGCACTTCTGCTCTATTTTCTGTCATTCTGTTGTTGCATCTGACAAGCACAAAGATTACCCAGTGCCCAAGTAAACAGACTAGAAGCATTACAGTAGACTGCATGTGGCCGTCCTTTCCTCTGAGATTTTACCATATCTATATTACTAATTGTGGGTTTGCTTTATGCTTTATCTTCATTTTGTTGTGGGGTTTCTGAGATAATTCTTTTAAATTACTTCAATTTTATTATGCTCAGAGGGCAGAATTCCTCAAAGAAGGGAAGTATAGCATTTTTATTACTTATCTGACAATGTTTTCAGGGATATATAGCTAAAATTTGACAATATTCATATATTTGCTCCCAGCTCCATGATTTGTCACTTTTTTCTTTCTTTAAATAAAAACCAATCAGAAAACATTTCTTAAAGAGCTTTTTTTTTTTTTTTTTTTTTTTTTCAAATATAAATATACAGATTGGATGGATAGAAAAGCATTTGAATGCTTCACTCTGCTAAAATACAGAGTAATGCAGCGAATGAATATTTGAAAATAGGTTGTTCATTTGCTACCTAAAGATGAAAATCATTAAAAATATAGGAATATCTAGTAAAGCATCTGAAATCACAAGTGCACTGTCCAGCTTCCTGGAAAAAATGGTTTCAGAGACATGTTCTCTTCCACACAACTCCACCCATGATGTCATGGCCCTCATTTTTACCATATTTTTCAGCATACACTCTCAGAAAAGGCCAGCTGAGGTAGTGGAAAGTCCTGGGTTATCAGATCTCAGAATTCACATTAAACTAATCTTTTTTTCGAGAGCCTCTAGTTAAGGCTTGCAGTTACAAGATCCTGAGAATTTACACATTTTAAAGACCAAAAGTCTTACTGAGGAGTTACTGTTTCACTTCTTCAGTGTGAGACTTTCTTCTATGTTTGTAATGCTGATGCACTCTGGGACAAATCCCGTGCCTCTGACTTAAGCAAACACTCAGCAGATTTTAAGGACTTTGCTGCACGAGAAAAACCTTCAAAAATTTTCACAGGAATAATCTCTAATTTTACTTATCTTCAAGTGATAACAGAAAGTTGTGATTTACCTTAGGAATTTTGCTCGGTGTTTGTTTGCTCGTAATATATGTACCTACCAGCAACTCTTTGCCTATGCTACTCCCTTAATTTACCCTCACAGCATCTACATGAAGGAGGAAAATGCTGTTACCTCCTTTGTTACTGGTGAAATGCTCTCTCCACTCCGCAGACGGAGACCGAACCATAGCAAGACTTAACATTGTGCTCATAATCACACGTAAAATTTGTCACGAGGTAGAGAGCTAGATGCGGATTGCCTGCACTCCAGGGCAGTATACCACATCTAGCTTAACCTACTGCATCTATCTGAAGATGAACGAACGAAGGCCACCTTGGATATTACCTCCTCCTGGTCTTGGCTATAAGGGTAAGGCAAGGATAAGGCTGTTCTTCTTTCTGTCCTCTTGAAGTGAGAGGTGTGCGGGGCCTGCACACATGGTGACTTACTGTTCGGCAAAAGGCTCGGTGAGATCAGACAGCAGCGGGGTGAGCAGCAAAGAGCAGCTGTTCTGGTGCCCCCTCCCGACTCTGCCTCTGACAGCTTTTTCAAAACTTGTTACAAACTGGGAAATCAGACAAAAGCGACTTTTGAATGTCAGTGACTCTTCAGAAGTAAAAAATACGCAGATGGGGCCGAAAATTACACAAACGGCCAGTTTTGCCATGGGTAGTCTACAGACACTAAAGAAGCCAAAATGTTAATTTATTCCCATTGAAGACCTGGCCTCCCATGACCAATATCATTAAAAATATTGACATTTTATGAAGCTGTTCCAGTTTTTCAGAAGAGCTGTAGACTCCAATTACCGCTGAATGGTTGCCATGTTTTACCCCAGAACTGGCTCCATTTCAGTGATGAGTGAAGTGACTCCTATAAAAATAGTTTGAAAAGCACTCAGGGATTCCTTTAGGATAAAAGCTGCAGTATAAATTTAAGTTCTTCACCATATGGTGCAAAATACCAAGAATGTTAGGCCTCCTTGTCAGCAAAAACTAAAATCTGCAAGAGGCATATGGATACTAGCTAGGAACCAGCTAGGATACCATCAATTTAGGTAATAAGGTTGTAAATTTGAACCCATTTTAAAAGTACCTCATTCTGAGGAGGAGGAAGAGCAAGGATTAGTGTATACTTCATTTTTGGTGTGTACTTAATTAAGTATGTACTTAATTTGTACTTGGCAGAGCCAAACACAGACAAAGCATTAAAGCAAAATATTACACCACACTCTCAAAGCTACTGGACTAAATATGCTTTTAAAAAATTACCTGTAATCCTACAAGGACTGGAGAAAGAAAAATTACAGTACAAAATGGAGTTACCTAACTTTAAAAACATCACAGTCCCATGGGCCAAGAACTATTTTTTTTTTCCTTTCCAGCTTCCTAGAAACCATAAAATACTTAATTTACTAATTTTTAAATCCAAATCGCTAATCCCTGTAGCTTTAATACCTTTAACTGCATACTAAATGTATCCAAGGTAGCAGTTTGAAACGTATTTCATAGGATTATATTTCCATCTCATTCATTATTATAAATGAAGTTAGCACTTGCTTTTTGCTTTAAATATATGGAGAATCTTCAAGCCTGTGAATTCATCTTTCCACTACAGAATCAAGAAGCAGCTATGTATGTACATTCTTTAGTGGGATTTCCTTTGCCTAACCCTACCCAGCTAAAGGTAGACATCTAGGCTGAACTAGTTGCCTAGGCTTCTTTGAAATCTATTTTAGAATGGGGTTATTTACTCTCTGGACATGCCTCTCCTTTCATTTGCTGCAAAGATAGATTTAGCTTTTGGACAACTAAAGTTAGATGAGATGAATCTTGTCTTTAGTGACAAAAAATAATGAAGAAATAGCATTTAAGTTAAGATACATGTGGGAGCATGGAATAGCTCAGGCAATGGTAAACAGGGGTTGGGTCATCAAATTACCATTTTAAATCCACCTCAGCTCAGGAACAACTACAAGTTGTTCCCAGCAGACAGCTGATTATTTAGTAGTACTTTTAATGAAGGGTCGAAACAACAAAATATTGTCCACACCTCAGATAACACTTATATATGAGTATTAATATTGGCAATCTCCTGTGAAAAGGAGAACTCTTTCTAGAAGAACAGAGACCAAACTGTTCTCTCATCTTGCAAACGGACTTTCAAGGGCATGACTAAACACACTGACATGATGTCCTGCTCCATGTTGTTTTTCCAGGCAAAAGGGATTTCTGGTCACCTCGGCCTGGGGTCACTTCAGAGCGGCCAATTAACACGCAAATAAAAGAACGAAATCCAAGTAGAAACTTCATACAGCTCCTGAAGGAGCCGCAGATTAACCTAAAAGCTCACTAAAAGCCTTCTCCCAAGGAGACCACTTGAGAATGTGGCCAAATGCCTTTTGTGTTATCACCTAAGAAAAAATGAGATTACATTGACCTAGGGAAGGTTTTAAAGTGGATTATAAATATGTCACTGAGCATCAGCTCCTTCATACTTTTCTTTCATATTCTATTTCTCAATTCCTGAAACCATTAAATATTTCTGACTTCTCTTAATACAAAACAAAGTCAAAAAATGAACACTTTTTACTGCAAATGCAAGCCAGCTAAAGATATTTCATACAGATATCTCAAAAAATACACCGATAAACTCTGTACCAAACTGAACAGCAGCAGCACTAAAAATGAGTCTGTGGAGAAGCTGTACCAGCAAAAGCACTGGTGACTTCTCAGCTACCAAGATAATTCACATGCACAGAGGTCCATCACAGTAGCAGCAACAGCATATGTCATATTAATTATCATTGCTGTTGTTTGTCAGCGACTGCATAAAGTGGATCAGTGGTTGGTCTAGACAGAATATAAATGTACCAGAAACTCGAGACTTTCTGCAGAATAACTTTAGAGAGGATCAGTTGTCATAGGATGCAGGTTTGTATTTTGTCGCAAATTAGAAACCGGTTAGCAAAGAGTAGGAGACCAGTTTGCAGCATGGAAGAAAGTTAATGCAGTGTGTCTCAGAAGCAATGTTCAGTATATTTAATCCCAGTAATAGTTATTCAATGGCCCAAGTTGTTTGGGCCATTACTTATATTACTTCTTCATATAGATTTTCATTTTTATCTGTCATTGTGCTTTCTACTTGGCTTGGTGAAGCATTTCCTTCAGCTTGTCTTGAATAACTTAAAAAATACATAAATATATATATATATCATCTGCAATCCTCCTGAGGCCTCACTTCCTGTTTTCCAGCTCATTACTGAATGTATTAAACAATGCCAGATTTAGGATGCAATTTGAAACATCCTGCAACAGATCTTGGATGGATGGCAGGTTGAAAAGTGAATGTCTATAATTATTTATTTTCTTTTTCTTATCAGTTTTTAATAGGTGACTGAATGTCATTTTTTTCCTTGGCTAAAAACCTTCTTGATTTTTTTTTTAATAACCTGTCCTTCCAACTGCATTATGCATTCTAAAAAGTCTTGTTCAATAAGCCTTCCAAATTTCCTTCAGAAAATTCATCACACTTTGTCTCTTTCATATCACTGATCTTGGGAATGTTTCTTTAATTTTGCCATTGTTTATTATTGTGACTATTCAGGTGTTCTTTTTGCCTTGCAGTAAGGTTTGGAGATGTTTCCCAGCACTGCTGTAGTGTCTGTTTTTAAAAATAAGTACAAAGACTGTCACTCTCAGGTTCTTGGCTTCACTGGAGTGCCTACATTTTTGTTGTTAGCAGCTCAGTCACTTCATTCTTAAGGCCTTTCACAACTTCTGGATTAATACCATCAGGTCTGGGTGACTTGTTGCTATTTAATTTATCAGTTTGTTCCAGTACCTCCTCTGTTGATCCTGGCAATGGAAGCAAAATGTTTTAAGGGCGCCTCTAGAGTAGATATCCAAAGCAAGTCACACACATATCCCTAAAAAAATCCCCATTCCAGCAGGCAGAATTACAGATTACAGACTGGTTTGTGGATGCAAGCCATATGAAACCAAAAGGGGGATTCAAATAACTCAGGTCTTTCTGCTGTTCAATGCATGGTATCGTGTCAAACCTCTTTATAATTATCACAGTCTGGAGCAGACTTTTTTCCTCAACTGTAAGCATGTATGTGCTTTATTCAATTAAGGTGGTTGACAGTCGGCTCCCACCTGCGTAGCTGTGTGCGTGGGTGATGTGTGTGCGCGCACACACACATGTAATTCCAGTTGCTGGCCCTGAGCACAGCATGATGTAATTGGAAGACAAATTTAAGCCACACTGTAGATGAAAACTAGATTATGTTGTTATTGTCACTATCTGGGTATCACTCCAAAAGTCCCTACCTCAGGCAACATCCACTCTAATTCAGCCACAAACTATTTTCCTCGAGTAATTCTTGCACTGAGCCCGACCCGCTGATGCACATGCTGCCTCCTGGCCTGAAAATCTAGGAAACAGGAGCAAACTGTCCTGAAGAACGGGCTGCGCGGGGGATCTCTCGGCTTGAATAAAGATCAGCAGCAACCAGGAGATGGACAAAACCCGCGGGCGCTGACCTCCTCGCGGCGCCCCAGCCCTTCTTCCCCCGACCGCTGTTTCCTTAGCACTCGCAAGGGGATCCAGGCGCAGCAGGAGTGCGCCGTGCCGTGCATGCTCCCCAGTGCTGCTGCTGCTGCTGCGGGAATTTTAGAGGAGCGACAGCATTACACCCATACTTTGCCCGCCAGGGCCGCGTGAAGGCTTCGCTGATTCTGGACACCCATAAAGCGGGCGGGAGGTGAGCAGCTGGGGCAGCCGATACAAGCGGGCTTGAAGGAGGGAAAGGCATCAGCCAGAGAAAAGAGCAATGCCAGCCAGCCTAAGACGTGTGTGATGGGAGCAAAAGAAAGTGCTGTCTTCATTTGCTTTGGAACAGACTCTTTCAATCCTGGACCCAAAGCTCATTAAATGTGGGGTTCCCTTCAGAGCCCCGCGTTGCCATTCCAGTGGCTGCATGACCAGATCCTTGTTCTCGCTGACGGGGCTGCGCTTTACCCCAGCAGAGGGGCAGCAGGTCTGGGCACAATCCAGGCAAAACCTAGGGATAAACCCCAGACTATACAAAACTGTGTTTTTGGCTCACTTCCACCCTGCGTGTATTAAACCAAATATAGCAAAACAAAGGTGGGGGAGGATCAAATCTGTGCTGAAGCAAACAAACAAAAATGCTTTCTCTGAAGCCTGCATAATAGATTTAATATGATTATTTTTTTGGAGGCTCTCAATCATTTTAGCTTGGCATTAATATAAATCAAATAATCCCTTGATCCAGAGAAGGCACTGACGAGACTCAGTCAAGGCTCCAGAAGGGATGTGCTCCTTAACTTGGAAAGTTGGCATATGATTTAATTTTGTTAGCAAATTTGACAGTGTCATAGGAATTTTCCAAAATCAAAGAGCCCTTTCATAGGCTTCTCTACCCAATACTTAATCCAGTGTCTAAAAATAACATTCAGCCCTCATTAATTAATGATATCAGTCTGAATAATGTCAGATTGCCTCAGAGACCTTGCTGGGATGGATGAATCACACTCTGCCGACTCCAAGGCTCTTACTCTGACAAACTGCAGTGCGTGATGATGGGCTGCTTTGCCTTGAAAGCTTTCGGCCACCAAGTCCTGTCAGCTTTCAGCCTAACCCCATTTAACGTATGTGCTGAGCACTGAGAGGCAACTCTAAGGTTAATGGGTGTCTGCGTGAGAGCGCACAGATAACACTGAGCTGCTGCAGACCAGAAGCAGACGGCACACGGGCCATGGGCCAGCTCCTCTGCTACCAGGGCAGGGACAAGTACCTGGGGCAAGAGAAGCTGCTGAGCCCAAATCTGGGCACAACAGCTGGCCTGGTGGGAGGGGGACCTGTTATCCAAAAAGTGCTAGCTTCACAACAGCCATGGCCACCTATCTTCTGACCATCAAGGTAGTACAGTTTGGATGTCCAGTTGGTCATTCAGTGAACGTGCTCCTCTGCCCCATCTGCTCAGTTGTTTATCCTTTGCTAGGAGACCATCTTCCTCACTCTCTTGGTGCTACAACATGCTAAGCAGCAGGGCGGGTCAGCCCAGCCACAACATCTCACAGATGTGCCCCTGCTGTGGCCAGGACAAAAGCTGGCCTGTTCACAGCTAGCTTGAATATCTCTGCAGAGTTGTATCAGAATGCACTTTCTTTTTTCTGCCTGATTAGCTGGTGCTGCACCTTCTCATGCACTTTGTGCAACAGAAGCAAGGAAGAACTGCAGTGATCCATTAATTTTTGAGATTCATAGCACAAACTCAAGATCATACATAGCGATGAAATGCCACGAAGAAATCTACATCTATCTACACAGGACATAATATCCCAATACAAGAACAGATGCACCAGCAGTCACTATAAATTTACAATTTTACTGAAGTCATAACTGAAAACTTCCAAACTGCTTCCAAAGTGGACTGCACTGAATATTGACATAAAACTGCTCTGTTTCTATTTGCAGCACAATCATAAACCTACTCTTCAAGCTTTCACATATTCAGATCTTCTGTATCCTGTGATAGTTGAAAGTGCAGTGACCTCTTATCTACCACTCATGATTATGAGGTTAGTAACACTTGAATAACACAATCTTTTTATGTAAATGTTGCATTCCTGGACCCTCAGGAAAAATTTACAGGCAAGACCAACAACCACATTGTTTAACATATTTAAATAAATGTTTATTCACAGATGCTCTCCCTTTTCCTTTGCAGTGACCACTGCTAGTCAGTCATGCACATTTTCTGCTATTGCTGCACCATGATTTCCCATCAGAGGCCCTCATCCTGGCACGAGTGGGCCTGACACCACAGCATAGGGCTGAACTGAAGTCTTCAAGCTCAGCATACAAACACATGTGGCATTGGTTGTGGGATCCCGGTCACAGAGGCGAAGTGTCAGAGAGACAAAGCTGGGACTTGTCTTTTTTGTTCAGTGTTTGTTTATATGCTGCACACGTTATGCCCAGTAACATGAAGCCATCAGTTTCAAGTTACAAATATATTATAACTGCCGTAAGTAATTTATTTTTCTATCATGCCTGGGAAAGTAAATCTGGCATTTTTTAAAAATCTTATTTGATGCTAATATATTTTGATTGTGACTCCAAATATATACATTTTTTATTATGAATAAGTACCATTTTGATGTGATATCCAGGGCTCTGAAAGGATTTTTACACTTAGGGAAGGGGTCTTGAGAAAGACCCATCAGACTTTAGGGACCCCATCCTGAAACAATTTTCAGTTCAGTAGGACTGATCTGAGAACAATTTGAATGTGTTATTTTCCGTAAGGCACCTTGGTTGTAAAACTGATTGACAAGTTTCATGTAAGTACATTTGTGTTTGGAAGAGGCAAATGAATCAGTAAGAAGCATTAAACCCAGGGTTAGCCATTTTATGAAAGTATTCTGAAAAATTACACTTGTGATTGCATTTGAAAATTCTGGTAATGTTAATTTCAGCACTGAAATATGATTTCTTTTAAAAGCCTTTTCCTCCATGGTCCTTGCCATAGGATCCACCCCAACATCTGGATAACAGAATCCGTGCTGACAGACTAATGCACATGTGGAGGAGTGTGTCTGCTACTTTGCCGCTTCTCAGGACAGACACATTGTCTCTCTTTCCATCTCCATGTCCCCTCCTTTTCTTTTCCCTTTCCTTTTTTTTTTTCCTTTAATAAAGCTGCACATGTCTTCCAGTTCTCTGCTATGAATGTGACCAGTATGCAATATTGCATTGCATCTACACAGAACGTCTGGCTTAGGTGATACCAAGCGATTACTGCCCGAGCTATGAATATTTGCTAGGTTATTAACCGGCACATCTGGTTCTCTCCCTAGGAGGGTGAGTTCTGCAGTGCCCCAGGAATTTCTTTCATACACCATTTTTATTAGCTTTTCAAAAGAGTATAGATTACCACTGCAAAGGAAGATTTGGGTCATTTGTGAGGATATTGGTCCCCTACCTGTTTATCATGTTTAAAAAATGAAACCAACAGAAACTCATTTTTTGATTCTTGGAATTAATCTTTTTTTTGTTTTAGGACAATCCTATTGTTCTTGTATTTGACAGGTTTGTTTAATTGAAAAATGGTTTGTGATTTGTGATAGACCTAAAATATGTTTCAGAAAGCCACAAAGGTAACATAGTTTAAAAACACAGCCCTCAAAACATTAATCTCTAATCTTAGCCTTCCCGTCAGCCTCACTCCATCATCACAAGAGAGAAGACAAAAGATGTTTCAGGCTCAGTCAAAAGAAAGAAGTGGCTCCAGAGAGCAAATTTATCTACTTTGCCCATACATGGAAATTATGCAGGTATTACATACAATGGAAATTTATTATATTACTACAATTTCCCATGTGGATATCCCTATTTCAGTAATGTAAAAGTGTTCTTTTCTGATTTTGCTTGTGTCACTTCCGAAGTAGTTTAAGAGAACTACTGGGAAAATTGCTTTTCTTTTCTTATTGAAAAAAGTGTCCACATGGGGGAGGTACAGAGGTAACTCTCCAAAACTTTCATTCCACTGTCCTAGAGAGATTCAGTACCTCTGGCCAAAGCTCTCCTGAAGCAAAGATGGGAAAAAAGAGCTCAAATATATCCCTACCTACCTCAAACCCCTCTTTTCCAGGAGGAACTTTTCTCTAACAGTTAGTTATCTGAAACTGTTGCTGCAGACCTAAAATACAGAAAATATTCTCCCTGTAGAGCTAAGCAAGTACAAAAAGAAGTGCTTGCTGGAATTGTTATTCAAATCCTTTTGGATCCATTTGAGGCCAGATTTTTGGAAGCTGTCGGTACTCACCAGCTTCCACTGTTCTGAATGGGAATTGTTTGGCATTTACAGCCTTCGAAGGGCTGGTACTTCATGTAGGTGTTTAAATGGGAGCTCTGCTCTCCACTAACCTTTAGCAATTTCCTTTGGCTAGACTGATCATCCAAAAATATCACATTATAAAGACAAACTTGTAAGCACTCTCAGAAAGCATATTTTAAAATTGTATGCATAAATAGTGCACACTACTCCACCCTGGAAAAAGAAACAAGATTCCGTGATTTCCCTGACCCAGGGGCAAAAAGTTCACAAACATCAATAAATTCATGCAATGAAAACAAAAACAAAACTAAAGTTCCTTATTATGGAAATGCAGACAGTGAAAGTTAAATGCATCAGATGAAATTTTAAATATTATCAAAATAAATGGGATGTCAACTCTAAGCCATGAATTATAAAACCAAATAAATTAAAGTCAATAGAAATAAAGATCTTCTCACCTCCTCAAGTCTGAATCTTCTCAAAAGCCCACCATGGCAGCAATAGACTTGGCATTATTCAGTCAGCTCCAGTCTTAAAAATAACCGCCATTTACTTGGTCCACTAAAGTTCATGGAAATCCTTACTGTTTTTTTTGTAATGCTTTGTTGTGCCTATAAATTGCATTGTCTTCTTAAGGCTTCCTGTCCTGCAAACAGAGGCACTAGCACAGCGATTCAACTGAGATTGTTTTTCTCCCTCTTCTGCTGCTTTTATTTAACCCAAAAAAGAAAGAGAGAGAGAGAGAGAGAAAGAGAGAGAGAGAGAGAAATGGTAGAAGTTCCTTACAGGAGTTGGAAGAAGACACCTGCAGGCAATTTAACATGAGGGTTTGTTTCTGTGTCAGCTGGCAACCCCTGGATAACTCTGTCATGTAACTTATATGCTAAAACATGATGTAGGACAACCAGTGAGATGGGTAAATATGGCAACACATCAGTTTTATTTGATTAAGATTTATACTTTTTCAAAGGGAGCAGCCCTGCCATAAACTATGAAAACAAATAAAATCCTGTAGCTAAAGGAACATCCTACTCTGCGTCACCCCAACAGAACTGATCTTCATCAAACCCTGCACACTGCAGTGCATCAAAGTCTCTCCTTTCCTTGTAATGCAATTTGAAGAGCAACTGAAAGGAGGGGTTTTTTTCAGACAAGCAGGGAAATTGCTCCATTCCTTTCATGGGGAACAATCCCTCCCAGCAGTCCCCTTCTGAATCAGTAAGAATCTAGCTTGTATTCCTTTAAGGCCTACAGCAGCTGAACGTGGATGGGCTCATGCAAGAGACATGCCAAGCCTTAAATTTGTGCCTCAGTTCATTACTTCCTGCCAATTTTGAAAGGATGTTCAGAAATATAGACTAGTAGCTAAAGAGAGCTCTTGAGATAGCCCTGCTCACAAAGTCCCCCCATTCCATGTGTTTAATTTCCTCCCAGTTAGACAAATCTGGTCAAGTGAGCAATGCTTATTCATTCTGTTCTTGCATCAGATCTTATATATTCTGACATTTATAGCTGTGCATTTAAACTGAGGCACTGATTAGATGCAATTGTTAAAATTATCCTCCTCCCCCTTTCTCTTTGTGTGTATGGTTTGGTTTGCATTATTAGCAATTTAAAAATCAATCTTGGAGTTAAATGTTTAATGATATAATTGCTTCTGTTGCCTAAATTTGTTTAGTTTGTGCTTTATTAGCATGTAATAACTGAAAGTATATTTTCCTCTGTCTGAGTTAATGATGTCTGCTGTGATTGCTCTCTGTGAGCCCACTGGCTGCAGTTCTAGGACAATTCTAAGAGAATTGGAAAGATTTTCTGAAGCTGTAACTAAGGAGTAGGCAGCTTCCCTTAGTTTCTCTAATTGAATGAATTTGAACTCTAAATTGGCCTCTGCTTTGAGCTTTAAATTTTTTTTGTTTTTTCTAAGGTCATTTTGAGGACTTCTTAGTCTAAACTTTGGGGCAGGAAAGCTCTGCTGTCCCAGATCCAGGACACACATGCCAGTTGGGTCCCAGCCATGCAGCACAGTTTGCTCTGCAGCCCTTGTCCCCCAGTTTTCTCCAAAGAGGGGATGTGCAGGAGAGCACTGCAGTTCCTTGCCTGCTCACATAAATGTGTTGCTCACATAAATGTGTTCCTTTCCTTGGAAAGGAAACTTGGAGGCTGTGAGGAAGGAAGGTGGCATAGCTATCTGTCTCCTGTTGACAACGCAGTAAGCACTGCACCTCAAGTGCCTGCAGAGATCACATGTAGTCCTGCCGTGCAAGTGTCAGCAGTGTACTCGATCTAGAGACACCAGGTTGGGTTTGGGACACGGCTGTTCCTGCATGGCCTGCATCAACTCGATCTAGCTCCTGCTTTCCAATGGACTAGTGTGTAAAACGCTATGTTGATAGCATTTTATTACTTTGGAGCTGGCATGTTCAGAAAGGACTTGGGTATCCCCCTGGTTCTGTGTTTATATTGAGGATATTCCATGTAAGGTGGGTTTCAGCTCATCTAGTGATGAGCTATCTAAAAGTCCTCCAGTTCCTAATTTAATCTATTACTACAGACTCCCTCTACAAACAGTGGAAGGACACGGGCACTTCCAAGGTCAATTCACTCATCTGAAGAGAGGGCCCAAAACCTGCTTAAACTAAACACCAACTAAAAGCAGTTGAAGTTAGGCAAGTGTCTTGTCCACTGTATCCCCAGGCTCTCTCTAATCATTTGCCATTTTGACATTCTCCCACTAGAATCTGTTTTCCTCCCCTGAGGGCATGAAGCAAATGTCACAGTTTGCAATGTCAGGCCCTGTGACAAAACTATAAACATAAGACACAAAGGTAAAAAGGGCTACACATTTGGGGACTAAAAACACTCTCCAGTTCCTAGCTTTTCCCCTAGGGGTGGTGGCAAATAAATCTGGTGTACATTCAGATTCCTGATGTACTTAGATTACCACTGATTGAAGCTAATATACCATAATATATTCTTGATAAGTGTTACACCTACTAGAGATGTCTATGCATTGCTCAGTGCTAGGACTGGCTATGCTGGACACAGGAATTCTCACGTTTGCAGAATTCCTAGCACGTTATTCACAGCTGTTACCTCTGCCAGATTTCTAGGTTCCTGGAAAATCTCTATATATGACCAAGGCAGTATGGACAAATAATTATGTAAGCTCATCCTGGAAGGCTCTCAGCAAATCACAGATTTATCTACCTCATTTTCAGGAGTATTTTGCTGAATTTGAAATAGTAGGTTAAACAGTCCTGCCTAACTTTTACTATTCAAAGAGGTGATAAAGACTATCAGTAAGTTTATCTTTGATCCAAGGTAATCAAAGGCAATATGCAATATATGATGTGCATGCCAAACACTCACCCTCAGCAGCAGAAGAATTGATCCCTTTTATGTCACACAGAAAGAAAGGAAAAACACTAGAAGCAACTAGAATAAGTGATAGCCTAGGCATGTATGGGACGTAGTAAATTAGAACTAATGTACATTGGTTGAGTTTCACGGTGTTGTAAACACAGAGGGTAATATTTGGGGGTTTCAGGCTGTTAGGCAGCAGAAAGCTTATGGTAGCTTTTCTGAGCAGGACCTAGTAATGAAGGAAACAGATGCTAGAGCTTCTTGGGTACAGAGCTCACTAGAATGATATACATGGATATTTAGCGGGGCAGCACTGGTCCTCTGTTGATCTTTTGTGTTTTTCTCAGAGACAAAGGAGAAGGTGCACATTTTTGGCAAATAAATGAACTTACACCAAGAAAACACTTCTCAAATAGAATCAGTTTCTTTTTGTAATGAAACACACCTGGCAGTACCCAAATACTGGCTACTGGTTTGAGCCAGAGGGGAAATATTTTTTTCACAGTGAGAATTTGGCTTGGCTTGGGAAAGAACACTAAGTCTGAAAACTTCCTACAGAACAACAGTCAAAGACTTATGACAAATAATTAAATATCAAGTTGGTGGAGGTATCTAATCAAACAGCCATAAATCTTTATGAGGTAATGTCTGAATTAATGAGCTAAAAAGAGGGATTAAACAGCACAGCAGTGAAAGAGCTGATATAACACTTTTAAGTCAACTTTGTGACACCAGCAGGACTGGTGAAATAAACTAAAGGAGTTTGAAGAAATTAGAAAATGGATAGAAAATAATGAAACAAGATTTCAGATTTAAGGATGATGGTTGTCAACATGAGTCTACAATATGAAATCAAAAAAAAAAAAAAAAGAGAGAGAGATAGAAGAGAGATTTTCTGAGCAGCATATGCAGAAGAAACACATCACCAGGCTTGGAAGCAGCTCTCCCTGTCCATGAACTGCTGGAGCAACAGCCCTCGAAACATGGCTTTCAGGGGCTTTCAGTCTGGGAAGTGTTACCAGAGAAGGGCAGCATGGTGATTTGTGACCAAGCAACTAGTCAGAAGTAGGATTGGCTACAGCTGCAATGGCAAAGGGGAGGCTGCCTCTCCCCATCACCTGGACAGAGTGAGCAGAACTAATGTGGACAGGCTGAGGGATAAGTCACATTTCCCCTGAGCACTCTCTCTACATCTGCCCCTTCTTTGGCAAGGTCAGGAGTAAAAGCAGTGTGAAATTGAAGGCCATTGGACGTGTACAGGCCAGATACACAAAGGCTGAGCAAAGAGGGGAGTAGGGTAGCTGAGCATGAAGAAATTCTTCATGTTGATGAGTTGTGTGGAACAATTTTTCAAGAAAGGTTAAAAAGTAAAGATCCTGTTGCTTGGGATCTTTATGGCCAGATCAAGGCAAAATGCAAATCCAACGCACATTAAATAGTAATCCCTGTCTTACTGGGAGATATGCTATTTGTGTGAGGATAGTCTTGAGCAGATGGCTCCACTTGCCAAAGAAGGAAGAGACGACCATTGCAGCCATTCATGCCCATGGGCTGCCCAAACGCTGCCCCAGGGGAGCCCCCCAGGTGCCCCTTCTCTCTGGTGTTTCACTTCAGCCACATGCAAGAGGCAGTGCCTTCTCTTTACCAAATACAGCACGGCCGCTTGAGCTAATCGTGTTGTTGGCTGCTGTTCCCTGTAATGGCCAAGACCGTGGAACGAGGAGAAACCTGCATTGGCAGTGGGTTTGGGAGAGCTACAGGCAGCAAAACAAGCTTGTGGTTTGGGAGCCCTCAGTCCGACTCCAGGGTCTGGAGCTGAAAAAGAAGAGGAGGAATCTTTCCAAGAAGATTTTTCTTCTTCTTTCCAAGCCTGACTGTTTTCGTCCCTGTCCCAGTCAGTCTTGTCTGTCCTTCCTCACTTCTCCTGCTCATATCTCCTCCCCACTCTCAGCTTGCCACCTTAGCTCCAGTTTCCATGGCCTTCTGCTCTATGATTTCTACCCAGCAGCAGTAGAAATATTCAAACTTTTAACTGTCTGGCAGACTACAGAAGTGACATTTGAATACATCTGATTCCATACAACAAAGGGTTAGTGTAAAACATATATATCAGCCAGGGCATTAAAAATGCATTTGCTACTCTTTAGTTTGCTCTTTCCTGCTTATGAAAAAGATAATTTTTGTTTAAAAATGGCCTCACTTAAGGACTTATCCATGCCATTAGTCCCCAGAACAATAGAGATTAAAGTCTCTAGACCATCCCCTATCAAAATAACATACTTTTCTTTGAACATGTCATTAACACTGTTTTCCATCTGGCTGTTGGCAGCAATCTTGGATTTGCTCCGAAATGCTGAAAGTTCATCAATTATAGTACACAGAAGCCATTATCTCTCTTTTCCTTTAGCAAGGAGTTTTTTGCTCAGGCAGCAAGAAGGAGGTAGAGTTCAAGAAAGGAAAAAGAAGAATTCATTCACGTAAACCCTTTGGCAATCATTTGGTCACAGTCCAGAATTCAAAACTTTCGAGAATTAAATCACAGTTTCTGCAAGAAGGAGAATTTAGTGTTCAAATACAGTAGTGATTCTGTCATTCTCATGTAACTGATGTATGTTGACAGGGAATGGAAAAAACATCAGATTTTAACCCCAGCAGTCTGGGAGCCAGGTGAATGAACAAATAGGAGAATACTGGTGCAGAGAAGTGTCAGGCAAATTTGTGTTAAACTTGGTTCCTTCATTTTACGAGAACCCAGAATAAGCCATGACTATCATTCAAACAAGGTTTAACAACTGTGATCCAGCTAGCATAATTAGAAAGAAGCTCTGTGCAACTGAAACAGCGCTGTTATCCTGTCAGTAAAAAAGCATGGAAAAAGCTTTCTGAGTTTTGCCAGAATAATGAATGCAGTACACAGTGAGGGGTAAGCAAAGGAGATGGGACTTACAGCTACTCAGTAACTACAGCTTTGGTGACTGCTTGCTTTCCACATCCTTTTCCACATCTGTCACTGAGGGGCATTTGTTACCCACGAGATGAGAGCATGCATGCAGCAGTTATCATGGAGCAGCTGTCAGGCAGCAAGTTCATAGCCTAGATAACCCGCAGTAGCTTGTTCACCTCAGTACCCTCAGGCTAAATACACATTCACATAGCTAGAGGCCATTACAACAAGATGTCCATTGGATCATCATTGCTTCATACCTTTAAGAGTCTTTAGCCAACAACTATCAGGAATCATTTTTTCCATATTTTTTGGAGGGGAAGGGAGTGTGTTATTAAATTCACTACAGGGGTGACATACTGTGATACAGTACTCCACATGGATTGCCTGCTCAACTATGTCGCAATGTGTAAACCATTAGCTTACTTCACATGTGACTTTGGGCAAATCTCTTTGCATCTTTGGCTCAGATATCCATGCTCTCACTCTTAGCTGAGCTGATGAAATCTCGTTTTCTAAGCAATGAAACTAGTACATTAGCAACGGAAGACATCCGCAAGGACTAGGCTCTTAACCTAGTCAAGATCCCAAAGATAGGTGGGAGGAAAAGCCGGGCCTTTACAAGCCAGTAAAATAAGGATAATAATAATTCCTACCTCCTTCTTGTCCCCTACGTCTTTGTAGGTAGAGACTGTATTGTGGATACAACACTTCCAGCATAATAAAGTCCTGGATCCTATTTAGAGTTTTGGTTCCAGGAAAAACAACAGAGTGTATCAGACCCAGAATATGCTCTTTCATAAATAACACGAGAGAAAAAAGTCAGATTTAACCATAAGATGACAAATTAGGTACACACAGCAGCATATTTACACTGTCACAACTTGAAATCCAACCATTCTGTGGTCAATAAAGGGGCTCAGGAATCAATACTTCCTTTAGCAAAATGGGACACTGAGCATGGACATGTGCATGTGCCACCTAATTCACAACCCAGGCACTCAAGCTCTAAACCCTGGAGTAATTTTTAGAAATTGCTATACAGTATTTTTCTTATTTTTTCTGAGAAAACAGATTTTCCTTCACTGTAGTGTTAGTTACAGTTTTCAGATTTGGTAACTTCAGTTCTGTAGATTCAGAGGGAACAACCTGCTAGTTACATCCACAAAACAAATGGAGTTCTGCAGGTGCTAATCAGCTGAATTTGGCTCAAGGTGTCTGATGCCCTTTGAGAAATTTTATAAAAAAAATGTCTTCCTATCTGGAACATAAAGTGTCCTTTTTTTTTTTCAACTTCTGAAAGGTAAAATCGGGCTACACAATCTACAGGCACCTCTGCTCAGCTATTGCCATTCACTTGTCTCTTCAGTTATCCCAGGTCTCAAGACCATCACCAAGGAACAGAAAAACTGGACCACTTAAATATACTCAAATCAAATCATCTGCTGGCATAAATCATCCTTGCTTCAGTGAACCATACCCATTTACTCCAAGGTAAAATTTATCCTGATAAATGCAGTCTTTTCATTACCTACAGAGCAGTACTTTGGCCTCTTCCTCTCCCAGTGAGCACAAAAGGAACAGCAATAACTCATTTCTTCCTGAAAATTGGTTCCCTAAATCCTCCCACAGTGATGACACGAACTAACTAAAGCCAGATAAACATTTGATCTTTGCAAATGAGGCTGCTGAAAGCTGAATTTAACCTTTAAAAAATAAAAGTTTTTTTAAATGGTTAGCTGTGACCACTGACAATGCATACTCCAAAACAAAACATGTGAATCTCAGGTACTATTTGCACAGTGTTTCTAGGTCTATCTTATAAGAACTAGAGTTTAATGAATAAAAGAGCAAAAAAGTTGCATTAAAAAATTTGTGTAAATGACAATTAATCTTGCCCATACAAAGAGACTACCTAGCCACTGACTTCTTGAAAACATCTCCAACCTGTCTTTTGAGTTTGATGAGCTAATTCTTGTTAAGATGTTTTAATTAATACTAGTCTAAGTAGCTAGTACC
Source organism: Rhea pennata (assembly GCF_028389875.1). Lineage (NCBI taxonomy): Eukaryota > Metazoa > Chordata > Aves > Rheiformes > Rheidae > Rhea > Rhea pennata. Next base: position 119,662,106 of record NC_084663.1, read on the forward strand.
TTAGGTAGCTCCCAAACAACTACCAAGGAACTGCACATTTTGTCTGAAATTAAGTAATTAGGTTGAAGGGCAAAGATTGAACCTTCAGGTGAAAATGGTGTTCAGTATTTCATGGAGCACTCTATTTGGAAAGCTAGCAAAAATTATGCCTTTTCTAGATTTGACCCTTAATATGCCAATACAAGAGATCTACTTTTACTGTTTTTGCAAATTTCTATCAGTGACAAAAAGACCTTGGTCCCTTGAAACCATAGACAAAAGTCTTCCTTAATATTATGTTTAACATCAAAAATTGTATAGCTGCCTATTAAAGTAACTGCCTCTTTCAGTGGTTTGGCCAGAGCAAGAGGCAATGTCGGTGTTGGTTGCAGAGAGTCTTATCTATAAACTCCTCTCCAATTTGCAGGCTCATTAAAGCAAAACTATTTTCAAAGAGTGAGGGAACACACAAACTTTGTTATAAACATCAGTGCCTTTTACCAAAGCCCTTTCATCCATTGAAAGCTGCCTAAATGATTGTCCAAAAAGAATTTGTTTGTTCTAATTAGAGTTTACTGGATAGCAAGAATCCATTGGTCTTGCTTTAAATCACATAAACACTTCTTTTCTTAGCAGTTTGCCACTACTCTAAATTCATGCTACTATTTTAAGCCTTTAGCAGTAGCAATCCCTTTTAAACTAGGGCCCTCATCCAGCAAACAGTTGGTCACACACTCAGTTTTATCAACGTGGATCGTCTTATTTCAGTGGGTCAGTTCACTCATAGGCACTAAACGCATGGAACTGCTTGAAGATCAGGGCCAAAATTCCCCACATCGTGTTGAACTGGAACAAAAGGTCTGACTAGAAGAATGTCCTCATTTTTCTTCCTGTCCTCATCAAATGTTTCTGTTCATTATGTCTGGGCAAAACATATTCCTTTGATTCAGGTGAAACTACACATCAAGGAGCAACAGGAAAGCAGGAAAAGTGTTCACAATACCAATTATGAATGCTCTATCCAAGCTGAAAAAAAGTAAAGCTTAATCTTTACTAGATATGGAATGAAGCTGCCCAATCAAAATGTGGGCACATCTTAATACTTTCAAAACATTCCCAAAATTGGATGGAATCTGGACATTCTGAAATGAGATACAAGAGCCGTGAGACTGGTTACACTTTCTTCTGGTGGCAGGAAATGTTTTCAAAATAGCCCACATGAAAACTCACACAATGCAAATGAATCACCCTTACTGCAAAAAGATATCTGTGAGTATTCATATTGGCCACACTTATTTGTCTTCCGCATTAATTATTTGCACATGTTCAGGCTGTCATATCTTAATAATTCAGACACTCCTAGAAAGTGGTCTTCAAAGGCACAGCTCTAAATGTGCAGGAATGAGGCTGGGTCCACTTATTCAAGGAAATAAAAGAAACAACATCATGTGACATACCTGATGAAATACAGTTGGACAAAATCATGTCAAGGATGACTATAATGAACCCAATGTGCCATCACCACAGCAAATCACCACAGACAGAACAGACTGTGACACCAGATAATTTTTCTTATTGCCCATGCATGACTCTTTCTTATGGCTAATTTTTAAGCCTGTAGTTAAGTCTACTTTTAGAGCTTAAATGAACAGAGTATCCATGGCAGCTTTCAGAAGAATGTTTATACCGAAGTAAATTCCTTAATTGCATTAACAGAAATTGGAAGGATTTTATGTTTATTTGGCTAGTTTTACTATTCTAAACACAGTAAGAAAATAGTTAAAGTATTTGCCTCTCTCACTCCCCTTTTTAATGTAACAGCAACTTATGCATGTTATACTGCTGAAAGAAAGATTCCTACAGGGTTCCTTGAACACAAGGGCAGAGATTTTTATGCAGTTCTTCCATGCTAACCGAAAAACACAAAAGCATTGCACATATACAGTAGATGTTATTGAAAATGCTGTTAGATATGTAGCTTTCTTAGGACTGATTCAAATTTAGTTCAGCAAACTCCTAACAACCATTCCTGGGATGTCAGACTGTGCTTGCTTGTTGCCTAAGCCATGAGGGAAAGATGACCGACTCTTACTGGCAGCTTATCAGAACTGCTCCCTATTAGACTTGCTGCAAAAAAGATGCACATTTATGCAACTTGCCCTCTCCAATTCAATTTTTTACCAATTTCTCTTGGTAAAAAACCCTTCCTGAAATGCTATTTTTACCAGAAAGCGTAAAACTGAGTTCTTCTTCATATTGCTTTTCGTCTCTGTGGACATTTAGAAAACATGAACAGGTATTAAATGCCCTTAAAATTTTTGGATTATTTCTATTTTAATTCTAGGTGACTAGATACATTAAGGGAGGTTTGTTTTGGGGGGGTGTTTTTATGCTCATTCCGTAAAAACAATTGAGCACCTTAAGACTGTGAAAAATGTTGAGTTTTGGAAAATTTGAAGGGAGGGAAGGGAAGAGATCTTCCATCACTGCCTGTCATTCTAGTATCTAAACACAATCCAAAAATGCTGTAGAGTTGTACAGAGAAGTTTTTTCATTCTCTACCTTTTTACAGGAAAAGTGAGTTATTTAAAATAATATTTCCATTTCATTCAATTAAAATAAGTTGAAAAATAATTTTTTCTATAGATAGGTGATGTCTGGTAGATAGCAGCTGATTGAGAAGAAACTCCACGAAAGATGTTGCAGAAAAAAATAAGTTCAGGGAAAGATAGGAAGACTGACAAACAGAAAGATAGAAAGAAAAAAAAATGAGCTTTTTCCTTATAATCTGCCTGTGTCTGATCTACTTAATGGATTACATCACTCTTATTAAACCAGCAGCCTAATGGTTAAAAGTTGGTTTAAAGTTAATAAACCATTTTCAGAAAGGCTAACCCATGTCAACGACAAACACTCAGTTTCATATGAGCTGTAAATCAGGATCAATTGGCTTTTCACACCTATGGCATTGCTACATGAGTCTCTATTTTCTGAAAAAGAATTACTGGTCTTCAAGAAGGTAATCTGGAATTTATCATTTCCAAAGCAGCCAGGAAGCCCTTTCCAAACAAAACCTTTAGATGATATAATAGGCAGGCAGAAATAGCATATCCCCCACACTGCATGTGAGTTTGTGAGGCTCACATGCTGCACTATATGTGAAATATCTAAACTGTATTGTTCTTAGTGCTACACCATCAGCATCGCCTCGTAAGTCTAGCAGGTTCCTATATATAACTTCAGCAATGAAGCTGAAAACATAGTACAACACCTTCTGAAATGTAGCTAAACAATGTTATTTTCAAAGCTGTAACAGTTCAATGTCTCTACTCCTATGATTCACATAAAACTAAACACTGAATCTTTTCAAAGGGATTTTTGTTCTGCTTTGAATTTTTTTATTACGGTCATTTTCCTTCTGCTGAGGTAAATTCAGTGTTTGCCACTGACTTCTAAGGAGCAGAACTGGGAATATATGAATTCAATGTTTCAGGTAGACATACTTATCAAGCATGCTAAATATTAAAGGACAACAAAAGTTTCCTAATCTAAAAAGAGTAATCCTCAAAATATCTATGTACTTCAAACATATCAGAACAGGTGTCAAACACAAAGACTGCATGACTGACTCATACAATAGCATATAAATATCGAGAAATAAAAGAGCCAGTGCCATACAGCAGCAAAATTTATAAAAACACAACAACCCTGCAATATGCATATACACTCTTTAATTTTATCACTCTCAAAACATCTGAAGACTCACAGTAAACAGGAAACTAACCTTGATGTGAGCTGCTGGATCTGGGACAGTCTGAATCATGTCCTTTAACAGGTCAACGTGTTTACCAGAAGCTCAGACCCCAAGGCAGCTGCATAACCAAAGAAACAAAAGTCAGATGTTTATATTTTTAAAGTTTATTTTCAACAGAAATCTCTTATCTTTTTACAGCCAGAAAATCATCTTTCCTTCCCCAGACACAGTACAAGAAGCAGTATGGCTGAAGCTCTAAGACATGCTTCCATGAAGTCTATTAGGGTATACTTCATCCAATTGGCCCTGAATTTCTTATGGAAAATTCATATCTGTCTGTAATGGATGATTTTCTGGAAATATGAACTACAAGATGCAATCTGTACTGCATGGATCCATTATCCATCAGGGACATCAGGGATTTCTACCATCCTTTCTTCCCAATTTAGAAATATAGAGCAGGAACAGGACAGATCTGGAGCTGATATAAACAAATATAAATAAGTATTGCTCCCATTCGCAGTAGCTACAAATCTGATCCAGCCATTCAATTAACAGCAATTCAGAGCACAGATCCTCTGAGATCCCTTATCAATGTCCAGTAATAAGTGCAGAGGGATGGAAGGATGGGGGTATGCATGTGCTTGCATGTGCATGGAATGGGGGACAATTAACATAATTTAAATATATATCTATATAATTAAAATAATATAAAGTACCGCTCAAGAACTAGAATATCAGCTATGGGCTAGTAAGTTGGGACTGATAGGAAGGAAACAAGAAAGTATATGGAAAAATGTGGGACTGCGAATGTCTTTTAAAGTAATCTGTTTTTTTCTCCATTCTCCCTGAAAGCCTGGAAATTCCCATTTCTCACAGAAGAGATTTCCTTTGCCCATGACCTTGAACTTCTTTCATCTTTTAAAGTGGCAAGGCACTATCAGAAAAATACTTTTTTTTCCTCAGCATTGGTTTTTCTATTTCATTATCTGCTCTCACATCTACACTAACTTGCAGATCAAATTGCAGATAGCTTTTATCTGTTTACTTGGGCGAAACGTTGATAGACGAACTGGCACTGAGTTGCAATTTGCCCCAGAAGCAGTCCTCCTGATGTAAGAAAGCCATTTATAAACTATAGTACTACACAGTGCAATTAAAGATATCACAGTTTAGATCTTAGAACATTTCCCCCTTACTACTTAAAGGAGTGAGCTTTGTTCCCATTCAGATCAATGAAAACTAAGTACTTAATTCTTAAATCATCTATCAGAGAAACCCGATCACAAGCCAAATTCTCATTTAAATTGACTTTTTATACACTTTCCTCATCTCTCTGTGGATGATCAAATGGGACACTGATGCCATGGTTCTAAGTGAAGATTTTTCTTTCCACAAAACTTAAATATCTTCAAAAGCAATAGACACTTGTTTTGGTAAAAGTAAACTTTCAACAGTGACGTTGTTCAGATTTGAGTCATATAGAAAAACTAACAACACTGCAGTGCCTTTCGGTTTCCCCTTCTCCCTTCCCTAGCAAATCCACGCCTGCTGTACTATTCATTGGATTTAAGTTCTCAAAATATCATACACAGAATCTGGAAGCTACTAAATTTCAATCAAACTGAACAGAAAAATATTTTAAACCATAGTGTTAGATCATGTTTTCACAGTTTTCATACTTCCATCATTGTGTTACCATAATGGTAACTGAGTCCCAGGAATGCAGAAACATGAAGCCTGTCAAGGAAAAAAACGGACTTACTTACACTGCATCTGTGTAATTTCTACCACTCTACAGGGAATTCTGTTTGCTTAGCATGCAAGTATGCACTGGGTGTCTCCTCCCTACCTGTGTATTTTAGAAGGTTAATCAAGGACCATGCAAGAGCACAAACTCACTCAGCAGGCTAAAGCCCAGGGAGCAGCTGAGTTGGAAACGCCTGACAAAAGTGCAGGGATTTCTAGCTCACCTGAACTCTCGCCACCCAGGTGTTTCACCCGAGGAAAGTAGGATTTTGCGCACAGGAAGCACATGTTGAACTAAGAAGTGTGGACTCCAATCCAGAAATGCCCTATGCTGTTTTTGAGCGGAAAACAGTCTTTTCTTTCAGAGTATAGATTTGCTTTGAACTATTGGAAGGGCTGGGGTTTTAGGAAAAGTTGTTTGAACTATGCCAGGTTCATCCATATCATATCTTTCCCTCAAGAAGAAGGATTCGTTTTGAACAAGAAGATGACAGAAAACATTTGCAAGCCAGTTGCCAACTATACACCACATGGTATGAGAATCAAAGAAAAGCAAATGGTATCCAGTAAGAGCTGGAAAGACGCATGTGCAACTGTTCTGGCCATTTAACATTTTCCCTGTACTGCTGCATAACAGTGATCCTAAAAGAGGGAATTCTGCTTTAAACTCCATTGTCAGTAATACATTCTTGTTTCTCACCTGGATATTCATTTATGGTTTACTAAAGTGAGACATATTGCAAAAGACACAACTTTGTCTTTTTATTTTTGCAAATCATTGTTAAAAAAGCTGCAATAGTATTCCTTGTTTTTTCCAAACATAAATACAATTTTAATTATTCCAGCTCCACCTTTATTGGCTAGAATTGGAAGCTTCCAGACATCTGGTACTAACTTTCTGAACCAGATGGTATTTATTGCCAGAATCTTCCCCACCCCCACCCCAAATTTCATGCTGGTCGTGTTTGTGCTTGACAGTCTGTCACAGGGATTGCACATGGCTGTAGATTTTGCACTGCATCCCCTGGTTAGCAGGACTCTAATTTAAGCATCAAATTGACACTAAAGCCTGGTTTAGGAAGTCATCTCTTTTCAGTAAACTGAAACAAGAAAATTATAATACAAACTGAAAGTTAAGCACTTGCCGAAGTGCTTTCCTGAATTAAGGTTTAACCCTAGAAGGATATAATAATGTCCACATGACTGTAAGGTCTTCTTATAGTTTCTAGAGTCCTGAATCAACAATAGCTTTCATTAATTCTCATTTCGAGGTACATGTCTCTTTGGCATCCCACCTTACACAGAGTCAGAGAGGAAAGAGATGGCAAGAGTCTCTCCGGCTGCCCCCAAGGCCAGACCCTGCAGTTCCTCCTGGCACATGGTCAGATGTTAGTCCATCTCATGATAAAAATGCAGAAAGGCTTTGTCGCACAACAGGAGCCTTTCCCACTATGTGAAACAAATGTGCTATTTCACTGGGTCATGCAATCGGTAGGGCCATGCATGTCCAACTGTCTAAGTAGACCAGGAGTAGCTACAGAGCTGCCCTGGGCCGCAGTGCAGCCAGCAGCAGTTACATGATGGGGACTTGTCAGGCCACTGCACAAGACAGGGAAGCAATAGCTTTTAGGGGAGCAAAAGTACATACACACACCATCCCATAACCAAAGCACACCTGCCATATGACAAGAACAAGTATTTTGGTCATCTTTGGGACACAGTAACATGTACAGAGGAAGTCCCAAGGACCCTGGGACAGAAGGCACTGGAGAGCAGGCTGGAGGTGACACCAGGATCTCAACACTGTGCCCAAGTTCCCAGGGAAAGAGGGTAGCTGGCCTCAGGCTATGGGCAGCATTTCATGTTCAGGACAGGATCCGGCCTGTGGTACTGGTTTCCATCCTCCTAACACATACAAAGCATCACACATGAGTAATATTACTAATTAGTAATAATAATATCCCTTATGAAATAAACATATGACATATGAGACAGATTCCACTCTGATATTCAGGATAAATGAAAAAATCAAAATAAAATCACATTATTGTATGAAATCAGCCAGATCTAGATGTGCTTGTGCAATTGCTGTACTCCAAGCAGGAGGAAAGGATACACTATAGGATCAACTGTCTTTCCATGCATGTGTGCATGCAACCAGTATTTTTGGAGTTATGTAAATACATCAAAGGGTCCTAGAATTATGTACAGCTCTGGAGTTCACCAGATGTGATTACATTGTTTTTCCTTTTTATCGTCATATCAAAAGGATTAGACTTTTTAATGTAGGCATATACGGTCAAATAACTGAGAGGCTGAACGTGCCCCCTGTATGGGGGGGCAGTGTGCACCCCTCTCTCATACATTCTTGTGCTCATGTTACCCCACCTCCTGTCATACACTTCCCTAGTGCAGATGGGAACCCAGATTCATTTTCCCTCATTTGGCATGCTGTGCTCACCTAAATAAAAGCAGGTTCTTCGCAATGCGGCCTACAGCCTGCATTAAAGCGTTGTGAGAGAGAGCATGACCTGGCAGTCAGCAAAACTGACGGAAAAAGACTCTGGGCCAAACTCCAGACCAAACTACGCCCACTCAGAGCAGAGTTTGGCTGTAGCAAATAAAGAAACATGGTCCACACTGCTGTTCTACCAGGGATCAGTGTGGCCCAAAATACTTATCTGCATAACATATAATATTCAAAATACAGCTGGAGCATGTGTATAATAATGTATAATAAAAGACTGCTTAATCAATGAAAAACAGCGTGCCAGAATTCCTGAGCCGGATTCTTGGCTCAGCCAATGCAAGGATGACATTAAATGGTTACCTGAGCACAGGCTGTGTGCGGGAGAGAAGTGTCAAAGCTCTGCTTGGATGACAACTAGTGTCTCGAAAGAGCCCTTTATCACCATGTCTAGAGGGAGAAAAGATAAGAGCTTGCACTTCATACAAACGTGAATATGAGACTGTACGAAAAGCCACGAACAGCACAGAGCACTGGAAATTTAACCCCCCCCCTCCACACACACACACACACACCAGTATGATGAATAATACAGAGTGGCATTGTACAGATTTTGTATCAGCAGGACTTTGGGATGTTTACTGTTACTCACAGGAGGTGAATCCATGAATAGTTATGCAGACTATCCCAAGTGAGCGCCAGTAAGACTTTCAGATCCCCTCAGACCATCATGCAGGCTGTACTTGCCACATATTTTATAAGAACTGATGTTTTTCAGCTGTTGGAGAATTTCTGAGATGTGGAACTCTATTCATTTCTAGATAGTTTTTTGAAGTCTGCCCACGAAATCTCTTTCCGGGAATCAGGGCCCTGCCAGTGCCGCTGAGATAGTGTGTAAAAATAAGAAAGGCTGTATCAGCCAAAAGGTAGGAGGACTGTAAACCTAGTCTTCATGGTGTACTACTGCTGTAACTTCGAGCTGCCTGGTTTTGGTAGATGAATGCGATACACACGTTTTTCAGCCTTCTGTGATTTGTGGACACCTAAAAATGTTCTAGTTAAAGTGAGAGCCTTGTATAGCAAAATTTAAGCCAGGTTTAGGCTTGCTACACTTCAGAAGTAATCCACAGACTCACAGAGCTCCAAAGACCACAGACTGAAAACCAGTGCGCAGTCATTCTGCTAATGCAGCTGCCACTTTATTCATATCATAGGCTGAGTTAAGTCCTTTAATAGCACTAAGAAGAGAAGAGGCAAAATTCTTATCCACTGAAATAAATTGGACTTTTGCCTCCGTCTGAGGCAGGCCAGAAATTCATTCATGCTATCTTAGGTTGTATGTGAAAAATTCAGGAGCAAAAGAATATTATAAACATGCAATTTGGAAACTGCTAAGCAAACAAACAAAACAATAATTCGCTTGTACTAGATTCTACTGCAAGTTTATGACCTCCTTCTCCGGTACTTCCAGATCTAGAAGAAAGTACGCTAGAGCCAGCAGAGCAGCAGGAGTCAGCTGAAGTTTGTTGCAACCAGACTGAAGCCCTCCTGCACTCTGAAGTACCACCGAGCACCCCCTGCTTCACACGTGCACTTTCCAGGAGGGCAATTACTTAAAGGCACAAGGAGCAAAATTCAGCAGAACTCAAGAAAGAACTGAAGTCACAGAAATGTTTATAATTCAGGAGCTGTAAATCACGGGTTTGATGAGCAGACTCTGTGAAGCACAACTTTTCCAACCCAGGGCCAATATTGACACTAAGCTATAACAGAGCAGCGCTGCGTAATGTGGACTTAAAAGTTTTTATGTTTAGTTTGTGGTAGAGTATAACCACTTCAGTTTATTTTTTTGCTTCTTTTGTTGTAATCTTTGTACAGTCTAACAACCTCAACAATAAAACCCTGCAGAAAGATCATGCTAGATTCAAAAAATGCTACTGTCAAGGTAATTCATCTGTAGTCAGTACATGTAGGCTGTTCAGAAACGAGTTTGTGACTGCAGGTGGATACCACAAATGAAACAACAGGACAAGAAAACCAATATAGGAAAAGATATCTCTGTCAACATACAACTTTCCGTACTCAGCTAAAATTTTTTGTAGTCATTCTGCCTTTACAGGATTGAACACAGTGAATGTATTGTGCACTATCTGATGGACGCAAGTGCAAGAATGAGGTGACACTAAGTAGCACTGGTTGTTGCATTAATAAATTAGGAGAAATAGATCTGGGTTAGGAAAGGTTCTAAACTGTAAATCCAGTCCATTTCTCTTCTACAATTGTAAGTACATAAAATAAATAGAAAGTTTTGGGTGAGTAACTTAAATAAGAGTTAAATAACTTATTGATAACTTTACAATTATGTCTTTCTGAGAGATTTTTTGATAAAATAACAACATTTGTTTAAAAAATCAGTAGGAAAAACAAAAACTAGATGGAGGACTTTTTAGTTGGTCAACTGGTTTTAATTTTGGCAGCTAAAAAATGAAAGATTTTTCACTCTTAACAAGTACCCCAAAATGTCAACAAAAATGAGCGTTAAATTTGTTTTTTTTTCCAAGAAACAAAGAAAACTCTTCCACCCAGCCCTCCTTCTGAAACACCATCTGCTTGAGGGTTTGTTTCCTGAATAGTTATACTGATAATTTCCCTCCCTCATGCAACATTAACATCATTTCAGTCCATTAGATCAGGCCTGACTGAAAACAAATCACCTTTCTGATGGGCATCTCTTTGAGCTGCCTCTGTGTCCTCATCCAGCTGCTCTGGCAGCCCCACGAGCTCCAGCGCTAGCACCACCAGGCAGGTGGGAGGAATAGGTGGTCAGCAGTGGTGGGTAAGTGAGGAGAGGTGCTGCTCTTGTCGGCAGCAGTTGCGGGCTTGGATCGGTTTAAGCTCACCGTGAAATCACGTCCTCAATATTGCCGTTAGCAAGTCAGTAACTGAGTTATGAGCCCTTTTTCACAACCTGTTTGTGAAGGCCCAGATGGCCAGGGTCTACAGTTAAGTCAGCACTAATAACAGTACTCCAGGTCCTCACTGTCTGTGGGCACAAACAAATGCCTCTATCTGAAGAGCTGTTAAATGTGTCTCTGCTAGAGCTCATTGACATAGCAGGTGGAAGATGGATTTTTTTCTAGAGCTCTAGATGTAGAGCTGTTCTGCATATATTTTATAAAGCATACATAAAGCAAAATATGAACTGGTAGTACAAGGAGATAAAAATCTCCTAATGGATGAACGGTGCTTCCCTCCTTGGTGAGGTCAATCCATCCCCAGGGAAAACACAGTAAACGTTCCCCCTCTCTTCCCCTTTGAATGTGGAATCTGTGGAGCAGACACATTTCTATACTACCACCCAAATATATCTGTGCAGCTACTGCTTATCTTAAGTTCCAACCCATGATCTCAGGGGAGGATACAGCCCTAAATTAGCTCATTTACAGTAGGAACTTTAGACTACAGCCAAAAATATTTGTTTTTATTAGTGCTCCCTATATAGTACGCCTCTGACCAATAACTTGTTTTATTTATTTTTCTGGCGAATTACCATGTTCTTATTCAAAGCCATAATGAGGATTATATATCAATGTGGAATGCAGAGTAGCTATTCCTGAAACTCCCAACTATGTATAAAAGAGTTTGGAAATCCCCAAACACTATCTCTTCAGTCCAAGCCACTTAAAAATGTGGTTAACATGAATGAAGTAATATCTTCAGAAAGGAAGGAGACTTTTGAGTCACGTCTGACACATTTAACTACATCAACTACTTTCCATAGCTCAAGGTTTTGACTGTCTATCTTAATACCATGCAGGAGTGTTTGATAATGATTAGTCCCTGATGCTTATCCTGTTACAGGATACTTATACACATGCATGGGATACCAAAGGGAGAGTAAAGAATGAATTCAAGACTCTCTGCTCCCAAAGTAGAAAACCATAGAGTTCACCAGAAAAGTTCCTGGATCAAAACAAATTCTTGCTTGGTGCACTTTGTTGCCTTTTTGTTTCAATGCTAGAGCTGTCCTGTCAGATTTCTGTGTTTAACTATTCAAGCTCAGCTCCATGCTTAGCTAAAGGTGTTGGCCAGTCATCTCCTCCCGAACAAGACATGCAGCCAGGGTAACCATGTAATTTCTATCTGCAGATTATAATTATGGATCTTAGTACTCTACAGAAATACGACTTTCTAAAGAAAAATAGAGTGCTGAACAAAAGCAGGATGACATCAGGAGAGATATATAGTGACAAATACTAGTTTCTAATTTACATTCATTCCACTGTTAAAGTCCAAGCCTGTTTCATGTATTTTAATCCATGTTCCACTGAAAATTGCACCTGTGGAAATATATGTGCACTGATGGTGCAAATTCAACTCTGTCATCAAAAGAATTCACAAGAAATTATTTCAAGGCCAAAGTCACAAACTAAGGAAAACTAATATCTCTCGTTGAAAGGTGAAAGCAAATGAGAATATTTTAGAAAGTGAAGTGATCCAATTCAATAATACTGAATTACACAGCAGCCTCCTGTGGTGCATGTTATCAGTTCCTTCAAGCCTTCCTTGCCTAATGCAACTTGCACTTTAAGACAATTCTTCAGGAAAGATTTCCGGATTAACCAGTACTGACATTCTGCATGCAGTTCTGGTCTTTGAATTTTCCAGCCTAGTGGTAACTGTGGGAAGCTGAAGGACAGAAAACATACAAGAGCTGAGACTGGATGCTCTACCTGCCGCCTAGCTGTCAGATCCCTGTGCCTTGATTTTCCTTTCATTTACAAGAGATCTGTTTGTAATACATCCATGGAAAATGCTAGAGAAGAACCAATCTGAGTTTTGTGCCACACACAGCAGGCAGATGATATATGAACGTTTTCAACTATATTTAATTATCGAGTAAAAAGACTGATGTCCTCTACATAATAAGCAGGAAACAATAGCATTTTTCAGAAGTCCAAGAAAATTCTGTGAACATCTGACAACCTTTTTGAGAATATCTACTTGAATAAAGTCTAGAATTTGCATCATCAGGTAATATAGACACCATGTACTTTCAGCAAATACTGAGTACATTATATAATACATAATTTACTGCAGTTTATTCACATAGTTCTGTCAAATCTAGAAAAGTTATGAACTGCTACATTTGAAAACAATATCTAAAATTTGAAGAATCTAAAATTAGATTTATGGGAGGAGTCAAGTGTAAAGTCTGTAAGTCAATTAGCTTAGACATATATGAGCAAGAAATACAAAACAGTTAAAATTTTCTCTGCTTTCCATAAATTTCCTTGGTTGTCATATTCAAGAAATGTATATGCTGTTCAGGAACAGAATGTGCTGGCACAGAATCTGTTGCATGCAAACGCTCACTTTGGGGATGCAAGGAACACTTGAGTAATCTGCATGGGATTTTTTTCTCCCTGTAGCTTTTTGGTGATCGCTTTTTCTTCTAATGAGGAATGGCACTGTTTATGGAGCAGCAGTGTTTTGTTGTTTTCGCCTGTGTATATGGACTCACCCGTGTTGCTGCACGGTGAGGCAAACAGGCCAGGCATTATACTTAGCCACTCACCAAGTATAATGTCAATGCCCATAACAGAGAACATGTGACAGCTCTGGGCACATGGAAGCAGTTTATTGGTTTATGGGCCTAAGGTCTAGGGAGTGTGAAGAATGGTCCTGGAGGTGGAAATTTTGTATAAGGAATTCTGACCTAGTCATGAGATATGGACACTCACTGAAGGTGAAGCAAACTGACTGAATAGTCATCTGAGGAGTCTGAAACAGGTTTCTTCAACACCGCTTTGTCTTCAAAAACATTCATGGCACTTATTTCCCTTCTAGAGCCATGCATGGACATCTCCTGCCCTAGCAAAAGAGCTGGGTGGACTGATTCTGTAGACTTCGTAACACGGGAGGCTGGCAACAGAAAGCATGGATATGTCCTCAGGGAAGAATTAAGTAAAAACAGGCTAGACAGAGTGATGGAGCATCCTGGGTGATTCTTCACAATTCCCTGCAGGATTTCTTTTCCTTTCCTTTTTTTTTTTTTTTTTTTTTTCCCCAACTCCACCCTAGGAATCTTGGAAATCCATGGCATAAGGCTTCATGGGGATCAACATTAACCCAACAAACATTACCAGCAACACCTTTTCTGTTTCCTTGAGAGTATTCATAAGAAGAAAAGGTATAAATGCATAGGGTGATGCTTCTTTAAAATACTAGTAAATTAAGCCAACTTCAAGTGGAAATGATCACTTGACTGGAGAACAAAACATACAGTTCAACAGAGGCTTTGAAGTTCTTCAGACCAGTTTTCCTTGATGTTACTAATGGTTTTTTTACTCCTGTTATGTGTCCTTGGCATAAAACTCTTATTCCTATTGGTTTAATCTCTCCTTTTACTTGTGGCACTTCCATTTCACATGAATGAAAGTTAAAAAATTGAAACAGCTGTATAAACATGAGATATTTAAGAAAGAAATTGACTTTCAATAAGTGTTGACTTGTACTGCAAAAAGTGCTTGAAAAGTACATATCAGAAGAACTGGCACTTCCATTGCAATTTAAATCTAGCTTTATTAATAAAAATGTTAATGCATTACAAAAATAGAAATGCAGTATATCCTCAGCAAGCAAGTACCTTGCAAGGATATAAGTCATCTTTAATAATGCTTTGATTTGTGACCTTCACAGCTTTGTTTTCATTTTTATTTCAAATGCATTTGAAGAATGTCTATAAATAGCTAGAGCTGACTGAATGTATAATTTTAGGCTCATTTTTTCAGCATCTGGATTTTGCAGCAGTTTGCTAGATGAAACATGGACCTGTCACTTGTGAAACTGTGAAGTCTAAAGTTAAGTCCTTAGAAAAATAATGTTTTGTGGATCTAAGTATATTTCCTAATAGCGAGTGTAAAGCCATAACATAACATTTAGAACACATTATTGAATATATACTAAGCAAAGATGCAAGTTTGACTTAGAAATGTGAAGAAATAAATTTCACATGAGAAAGAAGCTCATTAAGTTCTATCGACAACTCCTAGAATGTTTACTTCTTTATGTTGCAAGGGAAATATTTATATTTCACCTAATACACTATTTCAAAACAGAGTGCAAGATTAATTCATTTAGCTCACTTAGTCTTAATTCAAAGAAGGCAAAATGCAGCAAAACCACTTGACTGCATGTGTATGGGGTTTTGCTTTTCAATATGTGAAAAAGAAATGTTAAAAAAAAGTATTTCAGATAGAGCTGGAGAATTGAGATTACAGGGTTCAGGTGTGTTTTGCTCACCCCACTGTGCCTTTCCAGCAGAACTTTAGGGGACCCTTGTGTGGCAGAGAGTTAAAGACGCAAGTAGCCCTGCACACTGGAAGTAATTTCCGCAGTACAAATGGGACTACTTTCAGTGTATAAAGACATGAATAGGCCTCTGCCAGGATAAGGCTACAGTTATCTTCTTGCTTAGCTTTATTTCAAAATCAGGACTTAATGGAACAAATATGGTCTATGGACTAGACTATCAGTAGATGTAATAGGAAGTTGGGGAATGGGATACAGGAGGATTTTCTTAAGCAGTGGGGCCCTTTATATTTAGTTATTCTGTAATTATTTGTTTTTATTGACATAAGGTGTACAGATGGGCTTATGCATTTCTATAGAAATACGGCCAAAGTTTATTACCATATTACATTTATTGCTGTGCCTTCCATCATGATGGAAGCAAAGCACTTAATTAGCACAGGGCCCAATCCCATTTATGTTAAAGTAAATAGCAAAACTAGCACAGATTTCAGCCAGGCCAAATCAGACTCTAATCACTATTTGGGCATACATGTCTCACTTCTGAAGGCAGTTATGACTGAAAGGAAGCAGCAACTCTTAACAGAGAATGTTTTTGAAGAAAATAATGTATTCTTGGAAGTAACAACGATGACAAGTATGTTGCAATTTTAGAGAAAGAAATAATTGAGATTATCTCTTTAGCTAGGGAAGCCAGAATAACTCTTTCTCCCCTACAGGACTGTATCCAAAGGCTGGCCCCTTCGCAAGCCCCCACAGATCACCAGCATCATACAAACCTAAGGGAAACATCACCACTGTCCATGTAGCTTTACGCAGTTACACAGTTTCAATGTTTCTAGAATTTGATTTTTAAAGGGGAAAGTGCAAATAAATGGAGGAAGATATATGCATAACATAAAACAGTCTAAATGCATTAATAAGTACTTGGACTACTTTACATTGCAGAAAACCTGTTGAGGCTGTAGTCTATTATACAAGGACAACCCAGCTCGCAGCAGACATGAAAGACGCGTGTTCAGTTTACCCTGTTAATACTGAAATTGGTCTGAACTAGGTGGAAACAACTGAGAGGGCCAATTAACCTAGTTGCAGTGCCTTGCTGCTATAGCCACTCTGCTTCTAGCACCTGAGCTGGTTCATTTAAAATGAGCAGTCGATGCCTAACACTGAATTGTGTGTAGACATACGTGAGGTAAGGTCTTTCAGGAATTTCATCACTGGAATATAGCACAGATTGCCTGCATCTACCCTTCCTTTTGGTTCAGCCATTCATTAAGAGGTCTTGTCAAAACAGGTCTGGCCTGAATTTATTTAGCTCCATGAACCTTAGAGCTAGTTTAGCACAAAGAAATTGTTCTTTCAGTATTTTTACAATTAAAAATTCTCCTATGTTCCCTCCCTCCAAAATATCAATCCCATTTCAAATTCTTCTGCTAAACAGTGATGAGAGTTGGCCCATCAATTTTTTTAGATTTTAGAGAGGTCCAAAATCTAACTGCAGAGTCCAAGTTTAGGAAGAGTTCTTACATATCTCTATATGTTTGTTTGCTTTTCAGCCACTCTTCCTCATGTTTAAACAAGATCTGTCAGTAATTTTTTAAATGCAGTGAACAATTTCCTTTCTTCTTCCTTCTGCCCTCACCACCCTGCTCCACATTTGCCCAGTTCCATTTACACCTATGAACTGCTCACATTTTTTATCACGTTTATGTCTAAAATGTCACGTTCCTCCTTTTAGAGTCTCACTCTCATTCCTGTGCTCAGCTAGAGCTGACAAATGTTCCATCCAAAAATTATTGAAACTTTCCCAATATTTTTCCTTCCAAAACCCTGCTGACTCTTTTGTGCTGATTCTGAACAACTTCTACACTATGCAACAGTAATGAACGTAATTTGAGCATACAGCTTTTGTGTAGCTACAGAGATGCTGTCAATAGAGTTGGCGTGTCCAGTGAGACTCCAAACCCAGCTTTGCCCTCGGGTCTCCCCTCAGGGAACTGCAGGCCCCACACGGAGATCTAACAAAGCAGAATCAGCCTGAATGGGAAGAGCCTACCAAAACAGCTGTGGTGGTGAATTGTGTCCTCCTAAGCTGCATTCTGGTTGACGTGAACTTACAATGTAGGCCAGCTTTTACCTCCACTTGCACCTTCATTTGCCAAGAAAACCTCTCTCTACTACCTACCAGTGTAAGCTCCCTGCAAGAGTGTTGCTGCAGCACCAGTTTCTCTTCACCAGCTAGAGCACACAAGGATATCCCACCTTGTGCTGGGATAAGGTGCTGTACTTAGCAATGGCTCCTGACTCTACCACGTGCTCCCCGCAGCACCTCTGTGTCTACATAGTGGAGCATATGTGAGCTTTGGGGCAGGAGAATCACAGAAAAATTGAGGTTGGGAGGGACATCATTTATCCTGACTGCCTGCTCAAAGCAGGGCCAATTAGAGCATGCTGCTCTGGGCTTTGCCCAGTCACACTCTGAATATTTCTAAGGCTCAGGATTAACTATTGCTCTCGGTGCTTGTTCCAGCGGCTGACCACCCTGATTTTTTTTTCTTGTTTTTAGTCAGAATTTCCTCTGTTGGCCCTTGTGTTTTTGCTACACACCTCTGAGTAAGAACGGGAAACTACCTTCTCATTAGATAGCTGAAAACCACAATAACAATTTTGTGTCTGTTCTGCAAACTTTTTTCACTCATGCTTCTGATCTTTTGCGTGGTGCTACATGGACAAGTCATATACTAACATGATTTAGTGAAGGTGAATGTGTGTAGCTGTACAAGTGAAGGCAAGGGTTAGAAAGTATACATTTAAATAGTAAGTCAGAATATGTTTCCTTTCTGAGGGCCAGACAGACATTGTAGGTATCTCATGTGGACTACACATTAAAACACCTTTTACACCCAGCAATGATGTAAATGAATAGCCATGTGGCTGTTGTGCCCACATCTGTCCTCTAAGACACTATCACAATTAATCTATTACCATAGCTTTAGTATGTGTTCAAAGTCCTGGTTTCTAATAGTTCCTCTAAAATTCTATTTCTAAAATTCTATTTTTGTCATTTCCTGTTCTCCAAAACTATTAACCATCAAAGAAAGCTACTTATTTTTGTACTAGTGAACTTTTTGGACATGATAGCATGTAAATTCCAATTTATTTTTTCTGAAACACCAGTCTATCAGTCTCCCATTTCTTTAAATGAATGTACTCTTAATAGGAAAGAAAAAAGAGCTGGAAGTTCAAAGAATTTAACTGAGTGATGTCAAATATTTATTTAAATCTAGATTCCCACACTTCTTCCATTTTTTATGTGCCAGGCATGTATAAATGTCAGATACCAAATCTAAAACCACTATGACTCTGCTTTTTCCATAGAATTCAACAAAAAAGTCACTATCTTTTTCACTCCAAGCTTTGACTCATCCTTGTGCAACCTGTTAGTGAAATATAGTTGGGATGAAAAAGAAAAAAATCATCATTGTTACTGCCACTGCCTTTGAAGCTTGCAGTTGATATATGTCACAATCTTTCAACACAGCAACTTTTAGGGGGATTACAGCACTGGCTGTATACCACTAGCATGCTTCAGCTCTGAGCAATTCAGACCCTGCAGAGGAACCCCTGAAGTAGCTCAGACATGAGCTGCAAGGATCTAAGGCCCAGACTTAGCTCCAATTCATATCATGGTCTTTGGGTGACTGACCCAAACTAATAAGGAAGTGAAGAGTGGCTTTGGAGAGCGCTCTGGGACTGATCACTTTTCCAAAATGAGGAGAACAACAAGGAATTAAATTCTATCACTTTAGAAAGATTCATATCACAGGGAAAATTAACTAAGATGGTATTAGTAATACGTATGATATTCTCTCTTTACGGTACCTAGTTGTACATAGGTACTGTACTCAGCAGTGCATAGAACTTGCTGTAATTAGAACTGTTCTTTGAGTACCAAATAACTTCGTAATGACTCATGATTTCCCTGGCCAATGCCACAATGCCACAGACCCTATAAAACTAAGTTTCTATCTTGCCTGGAATAGCTGGCCACAACACCTTTACTTCCCTTCCATGTTGCAAGAAGGCAAGAGGAGAAGAGAGCTGGTGTTTTCAGGAGAGTGCAAAGCACAGTGATTTGGTGAATCTTCACCTCACTTCTGAAGTCACAGTATGTCAGCAGGGGACCCACATACTGTGACCTCAAGGGGACCGTTTTCACCATCAGTGATGAAAAAATAACAATCATCTGCTCCAAATCCTCTCCCTTTTCCACTGGCTAGTCCGTCACCCCAAAGGTGTGTAACAGAGGCAAAGCACCTTTGCAGAGGTTCTGCTTAGCTGACGTGAACGGTGCAATCTTGTCAAGGGGTAAGGAGCAGTTAGGCCTACTTTATATTTGTGAAACAATTAGTCATGATTAGGCCAGTTCCACATTCGGAAAAGGGGACTAGCTTTAATTAGAATGGAATTATGTCCCTGTGACAGACTTCAGAGGGAACTCTAATGGCAGGATGCAAACAATAACGTTTGCCAGGCTTTTATGGCATTTAAAGCTTATGGAGCATATTGTGAGTATACAGTCCTTTCAGTATGTATAAGAACCATCTGCAACAAAAGCCCACGTCTCTCCTAGGATCAGAGCAACTAAATAGGAAAAGAAAAACAAAAAAGTGTTTTAAAACAGTAACCAAATCCCCCTCTTGGCCCAAGCACCTTTGTCAATACATTTGGGCAGCATTTCTCCCTAATCTAGAAAGAAACATCTTTTTTTTTTTTTTTTTTTTTTTTTTTTCTTTTTTTTTACAGTGGAATGGAATTCTTGTTTCAGAATATAAGGAAAACATGAAGTTCCATTGTTCCATTTAAGGAAATAAATTCTTAATGCCTAGCTATGAAGTATACTTTTTCCTCTCTGCCATGCTTGTTTAGCTATTAACTTGAGGGCTGGTCTAAATATGAACTTGTATCAAAATAAGTTAGCTGAACTTAATTGATGCCTTCTGTTATCCACAGGCTGATAATGGGCACTGGGCTCAATATAAAGGTTTCTTGGGCAGCTGTAGCTGTTCTACAATTCTGTTCTCATTGACTTAGCTTAAAACCCCTTATACAAGGATAAACATCAACTCTACCATTGAAACCAGCGGGAGTGTTCCTTTGGAGTCAAAAGGCAATGGCTTTAGGTGAGGACGACCCAATGAAAAGTATTTACATAAAAATACAAGCATAGAGAAATCAAAATTGAACAAGACTGAATCATAAGCAGAGCATGTTGAAACCCTGCAGAACAGAAGACAGGACAATGTGGTACTAGTGACTGGAATACTGCTGATATTTTTATTTCTCTGTAGTAATCACTCCAAGCAAGAGACGTCTTATCTGAATGAAGGGATAGCAGCTTCATGGGTTTTTTTCAGTGAAAAAAGATGCAGCTTTCAGTTATCACTACGTATTAAAAGATTTGAACCAGCACAATTCTGGTTCTTACAAATACTGTGTGAAGTAAGAAAAAAAAGGAAAAGTAGCAATGTCACAGCTCTTCCTTCCAGTGCTCTTTACCTCTCACTGCCCCAATGGTTCAGTGGTTGCAGCAGTCACTCGGCTCATGGAAGAGGGAGATTCAACTCCATTCTCTGAGTCAGAGCTCATGATTCCTGAGAGCATGCTCCAAGACACATGCAGTGTCTTGTACAAAGGCACAATGGGTCTTTTAACTGCTCCTTTTGATAATGTTAAGGTTTACATAAATAATTAGACATTCATTGTAGCTGAGCATTTGTCCTGAGCATGCATTGCAGCATGCATGTGTCCTACTTACCAAGTGTTTCAACCACTGGGCTACAGTGGTTTGAAAGTTTTCTTAATCTGCAACCAAACATTTTCAAAATGGACCTACTCCAACGAATGGGATTGAGGGAGATCAATCCGAGAGTAATAATATAATAATGTATATTTAATGTAATAATCTGTTTACTGTAATAATGAGGATATTCCAAACAAGAGAGATCCGATTTTACATCCACTCGCTACTTAAACCAAGGTAGGGATTTGAACTGAAGTCTGAGTATTCAGAAGGCTTTGGAAAATGCATTTCCATAGACAAGTAAGGAAATCAAATTTACGAACTTCTGAGGACGGAACAGAAAGAGCTCAGGGAAAACATTTCTAATGGTTGGATTCACAACAGTACTAAAGAAGAGTACAGAAGAAAAAATTATTATCCAAAATGTTTTAAAATACAATTGTGGGCACCCACCCAATGGCCTGGAAGTCTGTGAAGCAAATGAGAGATCACTAAGTAACATAACTAAAAGCTCTGCCCATAAATTTATCCACACCATCCTCCACTCCTTCACCGTTAAAGGAACGAGGTTGTTCTAGGGATTTTAAAAAAAAATCATCTGAATTTAGGACCAAAACTCCTTACAGAGAATTTCCTGTCTCTTCTAACCTCAACTATGGCAAAATATGATACTTCAAGTAACTGAATTTCAAATTACTTAGGTCTGCAAATTTAAACCTACAGCTTGGATACTAGATACAAGCTTGTTAGAAATTAGTACTGATCATACCCTCCCATCTATCATGTTCTTCTTTGCCCTGACACAAATTAGCAGGTAAATAAGGCACTCATTTTGTTGTTGTTATTTTCTGTAATCATTGGAAAAAAAACTCATTCTGGGAGTAATTTCATAGGCAAATCCCCGCTTAACTAACCTGCCCTCTGGATACAGTCATCAGGTAGAAGCCAAAAAAAGGAAAAGAGCATAAAGTGTATGAGGTGACCTACAGACAAGTAAGGAGAAAGCTTGTTTCTTGAAAGAAGATGTTGCTTTCCACAAGAGGGCAAGAAGAGGTGATGGCAGAAGAAGAGCAGAGGAACACATTTGCCAGCTATCAGGTCAGAAGATTAGGAAGGATATCCCAATACTCTACTTTCTGCCAGTCTGTTCAATACTACACCCCTCAGAGTAAAGTAACAACAGCTCGGGGTGTCTTACGTGCCCAGTGTGCCCAAGGATTATTGTGACCAGAGTGACACTTTAATCTTATCTTGCAAAACAGCTTTTCCTTTATGAAAGGCATGCAGCGAGGGAGCATAGCAGAGGGTTCAATGTACAGTACTCCATAGAAAAGCAACTCTCTACTACCAGCACGAGGTCTAAAGAGAGAAAGTTCCTGGCCTTGTTAAAAATGGGGTGCACTGCTATGTATGTCTGTACCAACCTTCTGCAAGAAGTGTATATGCAAAGTTGTCTCATGTTTGCCTAATGACAACAATATTCAGCAAGTTTTATCATTTTATCCTAATATAATTTTTTTCAGAATTCTTTGTATCAGAGATTGCATTTTGCACCCTCATGTATGATATTCCTTATATTTGTCACCATCATCTTGATGCCTTGATGCATCACATTCATTCATTTGTGGAAAATTAAACTGTATTGTTTCATTTTGTTGAAAACACTCCTATTACTGTCATTCAACTAATCAGAATACTCTGAATTCTTACTTTTTTATCATAGCTGAAAGAAATGAGATAAGGACAAATCCTAATCACATTTAGTATTCAAGAAGACAATATTTGTCTCTCATTCCACTTCAGTAGTGGTGAGATAGGTCATAAGAAAAGACAGCCAAAGATAAATACTAGTGCAAATAATTTCTTAATCTTTTTTTTTTCCATGACAGCAAGAATCTGTATCTTTTTTTCTACTAAATCTAAAAGTACAAGTAATTGTTTTCCAAAGAGACTAGTGGTTTTGTGAACCCAATTAAGACAAGAGAGAGGGCAGACTTTCAAAAACTCCTGAGCATCCATATGCTAAAGTAAGACTCAAAATGGACAATAAGGAACACCTAAACTGACTAATCACTTTGACTATCTTGATTACAGATTTAAAAAAATTACTGTAACATATTATTATGATATACAACATTTAACCACTTGTTTTGTTTGTACGTAGCTACATTTTTCTTGCGTTCTGCACAGAACAAACCATGAAATAAAATCATTTAGCAGCAAAGGGCAGAAATTCAGGCTGACGCACATACGATTAAAAATGCTGGCTTCCTACTCAGAGCATAAACAATCTGAAGAAACTGAAAGATTAACAGAATGTAGATGATTGTGTCCTTCTGATTTCTTTTTCCATATATACTACTCATTTCTTCCTTTTCTTCTAGCTAACACCTTGATGTAAAACAGTCTCTAAAACCCAGGAAGGTCTCAATAACAACATTAAATCAGGCATTCCTTTTCAGCTCTTTCTTTTCAATGGCTATGCTGTCATTCAGTTTTCCAGGACTTCTCTGGTTGCTTGGAATATGAGACATCTGAAGCTGTTGCTGATGGCAATGGAGGAAGAGGACAGGTTGCCAGCTGTGCGATCGCCTGTGGTGAAGGCTAAAGCAACAAAGCCTTGGAAAATACCCATACAAACAGCTGGGGAGTCAAATGACAGCATCTTGACCTGTGACCACCAAGCCACCCTTGGAGTATCAGTGTGCCTGGTGGGTTGGTAGCAGTAGATATGCTCAGGAACCCACTGAGCTGATGACATCCCTTTGCCTGCTATTTACCAGCATGGAGGAGTCTCCATGTGGAGCCGTCTGTAGCTGGCTCACTTGTATACTGAGGTCTTGTGTCACTGGGGTCTGGCTGGACTGCTTCTGCATGGTACAAAAACAAAAAGATGTCATAAAGTCCAGATAAATATATGTTGGAAGGGGGGAAATGAAGTGAAGAACACATAATTGTTATTCTATTTCCTCCCTTGAAACTCCTGTTCTCACATTTTTCTCTGCCTGAGACTCTCTTCTGCTTGTTTAGAGGAAGCCACAGGAAGGAAAAAAGCAGGACTCCTGTAAACGCAACTGAGCGTCTTGTTGTTCCTTTGCATGTCTTTGCTTTCCAGACATCGCCACCTCCAAATTTTACCTGCAGAAGACTGACGTAGTTTGCTGAGAATAAAAGCCACGATGAGTGGCTCTCATGCCAACTCTGTGCAGTCACGGAGGGGCCAGCAGAAGCACAGCAAGAGCGCTGATAGCGCTCCGCAGACAAGCAGAGACCCGAAGCTGTTTGCAGCTGTGAGGTCGAGTTCCCAGAGCAGAAGCCAGCATCGCAGGGCTGCGAGCAGCTCTGGCACCGCTCACGGACACTCTCAGCATTCACGAGTGGAACCGGGGATCGAGCACGCCCCTACCCTGGGCATGCTTCAGCAAGAAGAGCGTGCCCCTTGCAAGCTTTGAACTCCTGGTGCCTACATGGGAAAGCGAAAAACTTAGCTTCTCATCACAGATATGCAAATTTACCCCATCAAAATCCAATAATAATCTGAAGCTATAAAATCAACACGAATTTTCATTGGGGACTTTGCTGGGAGTAGAATTGTACCCTTAATCAGCAAAATAAATGAACATTTAAAACTAACATAACCCTGCAGTACATAAAATAGAACTGCTGTGGTGGTGTCAGTTCATTCCAACTACTCGCTGCCAAGGTTTCATTCTGGGTATAAATACACAGTTTGTCCAAAGGAGAAGCATACGTCCCTGCTCTCCTTATTTTGAGACACCTCTTCAGATTTGCACAGTTCAAGATAAATCAGATGTAAAAAGAGATATTTATGATCTTCAAAACTCAATAAACTGCATTTACACTTACAGTATCTTGGCTCGTTCTGGGCTGAAAAGACCATAAGACCTGATGTATACTTGTATAAATAAATGAGCATATGAAATTTAGTAACAGGAGCTTTTGTGACTCATAGGAGTCTTTGGAAAAATCCCCTCTAATCTATTAATAATAAAGAATCTGTAATGCTAAAATTACAAACTCCAGCACGTCCCCTCTTCTTAGCATACCAGAGAGACTTTTTTTTTTCTGATAACAGTAGCATATTCAAGACAGTATAGGCTTGACACAAGTCTAGTCCAAATTCTGCAGTCGGATACCTGGCATTACAAGCATTCCTATATAGGATGTTGGATATTTAGCTGAAATCTCAGCTCAATGTAAAAAGCTAATATTTTTTAATGAAGTAAGTATGAAAGAGCCCAGTACAATCAATGTAAAATTTCCAGTGTAACTGAATTGGGTATCAAATTATCTCAATTTTTTCTGCTGTTCCTAAATTAAAAATTGTCTACAACAAACATGTATTGAAGTGCAGAAGATGCTACATAGGCGGGCTGCAACACCTGACACAGATGAAAGCATTGCTGGCAGTTTGATACCAAAAATTCAAAAAATTTACAGTATGGACATTTAACATGCCATGATTAGGTTACAGAATTATACTCCACAGATAAATCAGGTGTTCTCTTTGCTTTGAAGAATTCTTTTCTCGTGCTAGCTACAGAGATACAGATGTTTCTGAGTGGTTAGAGTCACTTGGATTAAATATTCAGGTTTCCTTTATAGTCACCATATCTAGGGACTGTGCAGCACTATTCTGCTGCAAGGAGTGTTGTGTGGACCAAACCACACAACTAAGAAATTCAGTAAATCACAGAGCTCTGTAATCTGAACAGCACTGTCCACCACTCCTGCACTCGGTGCACGACAAGAGGTAGAGTGATAACTTTAGTACAGAAAACATGTAGATTGCTTCTTACTGTACATTCACCAACAAACCATCTGCGTATTTTCCATTTGTGAGCACCTATGGAGGTGACCATTCTTCTTTTGCCTGGATGGCCCCTAATACCTAGAGGTACAAATAATATCACTGGAAAAAATACATATAATATTTCATCAATCATTAAAAGAACACTGCCGTGACTGAGAGGCCTACATTTCTTTCTTCTTTTCTTTGTTAGTATTTATATATGTTTTATTTTTTATACAGTGCTTCAGGGATCACTCAACAAATGATAATCTCCCCACATACAGTTACAGTATAATAAACAAAGTTAGGTGCAGAAGATCCTTTCAGCAGGGAAACCACTTTAGTTCCATTTTTGGCCCAGTTCTTAAAAAAAAAAGACTTAAGATATCATGCTGTGTGCATGCATGAGTGTTTCTTGACCTTTTCTTCCAGCAACTTAGGAAAGACTGCCCAATTTTCCCTAAATTTTGCAAGAGGCTAATAGGGTTGAAAACACTAAGCTTGTTAAAGAGTGGGGGAAACACCAGCTGTGCAAAGCACGGAGATTTTGCTAGAGCTTCCACTGAGGGGAGAGCTAAGAAACAAGTGCCCTTAATTAGACATCGGAGAATCTACAGAGGACAGCGGTGCCAAAGCTGGGCAGCCTCGGTTTGCTGCACTCAGACTGCAGGCACGTGCAGCTGATGCGCTCCATGCAGATCACTAAAAATATGCATTGTCCATCGAACAGAAATCCCTCCATCTACATCCACAGTCCTTCCCTCCAACACCGCTTTATGAGCAATGAGTTAGTACAGTCGTACAACAGCGACAACCCCACGGTAGGGTTGTCACCCACTGATGCACCCGGGGTGCATCTATGCAAGCCCAGTCACAGATCCCAGAAGCTGGATCTCAGAGGGAAGTCTTGGTTCTGCACGTACGTTACATTAGTCCCAGAAGCAGTCTTTTCTGCTTTAGCATGACCCCTCTCTTAGACTCATTTTTCCCTTTTGCAAATGCCTGTAAGATTATATGCACCTTATATCTTGAATTAAATTCTACAACTTCCTGTCACAATGCTCTGCAGATGAAAAAGCCCCTTGCTGACTGCCACATACGTTCTTGATTTAACACAGGGTTGTTAAAACATGGCCAATTCATTCAAGCAGGAAATATGGTCATATTCGAAAAGACAGCGTTTTGTCAAAGTGTAAGGTATACTCTGTTATCTCTACAGTATTAAAACTTTAGATTTGGACGAATTAGGAATTTTACCAAGGTAACAACAACAACAAAAACTAGCAGAGAGCCAAAGACAGGCATTAATTTTTCAGTATTTTAGACTTCAGTTTTCCATAATGACAGATCCTTGAATTCTCCTTGAATCCCAATGAAAGAAGTATTCCACGTTAAGTACAAAGATCCCTTTAGCAGAGATCAAGGCACGAATGGGCACGTGCTTACACCTTATTCACATGGTAAATGACTTTGTGTGGCAACAGAGCCCATCTCACTTATTATTCGTCCTCAATGAAGTTTATGAAGAGGATAACCAAGCGAAGAGTTGTCTATCCTCAGAATAGAACGGAAATCTTTACTGAGAATATATGTGAACTAAAGTGCTCCTCCGTGAGAGTATGGCTAGTAGAAGCTGCCCTCAAGAAAATTAGCACTGTTTGTGGCTAAAATATTTATATTTGAGCTAATATATTTGAAATAATACATTTATTTTCAGCTGACCTAAAATATTTTCATCTTGCACAGGAATGTATTAGCTTTTATATATTATATATTAAGCTTATATATTAGAGGGCTTTTCTTTTAAGCAGGAATTATATAAGAACTAAGTTTAAACTACTATTGTTTTAGTGATGGCAGGTAGGTTAACATTCCTCCTAATCCATATCATAACAGCTTTTTCTCTCACAAAAATTTTTGTCAAAAAGAATAAATTGCAGATGTCTACTTTGCAACCTTACAAAAAAATTGAGTGACTAAAGGGTAGAAAATAGTCAGAGAGAATTATGACCAAATGCCCCATATTAAAAAGTTCTCCACATGTGGCACAGAAAGAAACAATCAATTCACTACAATTGTCTGCTTAACAGGTTGAGCCTTCATCCAACTGGTAGCAATCAAGCAGGACACTAGAGTGGGCAGGAAATCTAAAATTAGGTTTTACTACCTATAATGGAGGATTTATGGGATAATTTAATTGGCAGTCCTGGGACTGAAACCCAAGGTGGGGGAACAAAAACATCTTTCTGGATACACTCTATGAACCCTTCCTGTAGTGGGCTGAAAAATAAAAGCACTGGGGAAACAACCTAAAGAGGCAATAACCCTTTTCTAGTGCTAAGCAGAAGATGCGTGAATATCTTAGTGTGTTATGTTGAGGGGAGGGGGTAACCAGAGAGAGTAAAAAGCCAAACATTGACAAAAACTGATTTTTCTTCTTTTTAGGACAATGTTCTGTGAATTGCTTCTTGTAGTGAAACTTCTCTTCTGCTACACAAGGGATTATAAACAGTCCCAGAGTAAACAAAAAGCTGTAATTCCCTCCGATGCTTTTTCTGACGTCACAGACCGTGAAAACACAACACAAAGTTTATTGACTGCAGCAGACTGAGCTCAGCCTTGAGTTCACCCATCCCAGGACAGCCGCTGTCATGCGCAATATTTGCTGAGACATTTGGGCTTTTTCTCCTCCACAGCATTTCTATGCTCAACCCCAAAGAAATAAGAAGGTATTGACTTGCCCTGTCCCTCCTCCCTGGCACAGCTCTGCAGGGGTTAACATTTTGCTCTCTGCTGGATTAAAACCTTGCGCAAGTTAACAGGGGGTAACAGGATCTTTTTCGCAGTGCTCATGTGTGTTCCACTGATGTCAGCACGTGCTACTGATGTATTTTCCATGGCTTATTACATTTATTATATGGGCTTCATGCCAGCTTGAGAGCTTGAGCAAGAGGCGCAAGGACACTGCCCGCTGTCCCCTGCGTGCAGGGATGTGCTCCCCTGCACTGCTAGCAGGCAACTCCTCTTGGCCCCTTTAGGGCTGATTCCTGCAAGGTGCTGCACACACACTTGAGCAGCCAGACCCCCTCCAAGAAGCGCTGACATTTGCAATCGATCCCTAGCCAGACAACTGCCTGGGATGTAGAGAACAGAAATACATCAGTATGGGGAAGCTACAGAAACGCTGGCCCCTTAGAGAGCACGTCTTCTCTTTGTAATGCCATGACCAAATAGACTCTCATACTCAGTTCCTTTGTGTTTCCTTTCCTTTTTTGTTTGTTTGTTTCGTTGGTTGATTGAGGTTTTGGGAGAAAAAAATGTTTGCCAAATATTCTATTTGATGGTAACAAATTTTGAGATGATGATACAAGAATACGCTTAGTGGTATTACATTCAATTTATCACTGGAAATGCCAAAGGGAAAAGCAAACAATCAAGCCAGTTTAACAGCTCTATATTGTTGTTCTTAAAATAGCAGCAACATCAAGTTTTAAGCTATCATAAACTAAAAAAAAAAAAAAAAAAAAAAAAAAAAAAAAAAAAAAATCACCTTTTGCAGAAACTGACATCCAGGAATAAACTGGAATATTCCAAGGCTGTCCCAAGAATTTCTCAGTACCTTTCAACCTTACTTGAGATAAAGTGAAAAATGCCAGAAGCAAATGAAAAGGAATGGATTCCAAAAATCAACCTCTGCAAAAGCTCTGCAGGTAGCCATAAGTCTATAGTGAAATTGGTCAGGCCATTTGGAAACTAGCCCATCAAAAAGACTACAACACCTACAAAAATATATGCTTAAGTAGATATAAGTGTGACAACTTCAAGCATACATTGGTGTTTTTACCATTTTGCTTTTTTTCCTCTCCTGATCTTTGAGAGCTAATATCCTTCATTTCTTGCCTTTTATATTCTTCCCCTAACCCTGCTTCTACTAAAGTGAATGAGAAATATCTTCGTGTCATCAACAGGAACAAGTTTTTGCAGTTTTTATGCCACTCATCCTTCTTTACTAAGGGAAACACCACCACACAGTTAGATACAAACTTATTAGGCACTGTCACAACTAGGATGCTGTTGAAAGTCAAAGTCCGACTTCTTATGAAACAGAAAATTTCCCTTTCCATATATTAGATAATTTAGCTTTATATTTTAAATATTTCTTCCATAAACATCCATTTTTTTTCTTAGCTTGCTTTTTCCATCCTTGAGGCTAAAGTGATTGCATTACAGTAAAGAAGAAAACCTTTGTGTCTTAAATATGGCCTCTTTGTTGCCTAAATTTAAAATACGTGAAAAGTTTATAGACCTTGTCAGATTCAGGGTGTGGTACATTACACTTTCCCTCATGAAAACGCAGCCTACATCTGTGAGTAAGTTGCCTTTTCATGGAAATACTATTCAGAAAGCATTTCCATAAAAATTCACCTTGGCACAGCTCTGTTTCTCTTGTCATTTGCCCAGCTGTGTTCCTTCTTTGATTGATTTTCATTTTGGATAAGGCATAACAGTCATTTTAACGGGGGTGGGGGGAGCAGGGAAAACTTTCCATTTTTACATAAGAGCAAACATCATTGTCAATTTAATACGGCCGCATGAAACATCAACAAAACCTACTGTAATTGTATTTTCAGTCAGAGATAGTCTGAGAGAACACCTCAACCTCCAGCTGCCCTTACTAAAAACAAGACAAGAATACGGTGCATAGAGTCCTAAGTGTAACTTTCAGAAGAGGAAACCCCAGGTCTTTTCAAGGATTTGATTCAGTTCTGGTTGAAGTCAACGTGAGTCCTTCCACCAACTTGAGCAGGAGCTAGGGTACAAGACTCATTTGCCTCGTGGAGAAAAGGGGTGTGGAGGAAAGGGAAGGGACCAGCCTCAGAGAAAAGAGGGCTGTTGACCCAGACGGACAAATTAAATGAGATTGTACTGTCATTGCCGGTGCTGTTCCTGAGCTGCCAGGTCCGAGCAACAC
Source organism: Rhea pennata (assembly GCF_028389875.1). Lineage (NCBI taxonomy): Eukaryota > Metazoa > Chordata > Aves > Rheiformes > Rheidae > Rhea > Rhea pennata. The sequence goes on from NC_084663.1 coordinate 119,692,960, forward strand.
CCTGAGGCACTAGGCACCTTCCAGACCCATAATCATTTATTTCCCTTAAGGGAACACTAACAGTCCCATCTACTCTTGCAACAGGTGACACTCGGGCTAAGACAGAAAGGATCCCACACTGTCCTCATCTGCCTCACCAGCCCCGTACCATTGCCAGAGGGAAGGTGAGTTAGACAGACTTACTAGCCCAGATGACAGTACCTGAAGCACGCTGTAAGACATAGACTGCACCGGTACTTCTCCCTCTGGGAGCACTAGCTGGGGGCAAGGGGACAAGGGCAAGGAGAGAAGGGGGGCAGGCCTTCCAGCATGGCACTGGGGCTCCCCACTCCACTGCAGCCATGCAGCCCCATATCACTGCACTGTGACGTGTTCAAAGGATACTTTGAACATGTTTCCTAAACACAAATACTAAATTATTATTTTAAATGATGGGTTTCATATTTTGCGAAGCATTTGCCCTGCACTGAGGCTGAAAATGGACAGTCTGTGGTCTCTTTTATGAAGTTGTTTTTATCCTTTAGGAACCAAAGTGGTAAACCACTAATGGCATGAGCATTTTTCTCATTATCAGTTACAAGGTTAATGATTCCTATTTAAGCAAGTAGTATTTTAAAACCATTTAGGCTTGCACATTCAATTATTAGACCTCAGACTGGTTATTGTGTCTTCTCCTAAGAAACTTCTTTTATTATGTTAAATTAAAGATGTACTCTCAAGACCATGCAGTAATTTGCATCAGTAAACACTTACAGGAACTTGTTGCAACAATATCTTATAACTGGCTCATTTTCAAAATCCCTAGCATAAAAGTTTAGTGCACTACAACTCTTAAGTCAGTTCAAAATAATTAAATGATCAGTTAAAACTGTGGTCTAGCAGCTGACGCAAAGGCAGACTTTCACCCCACTGCTTGCATTGAGCTCTGCTTCATGGTCTTGTGGAAGTTACTCAACCCACTTCTAAAAAACGTTAACTGGAACGAAGTGTGCCCTGGCCATTCAGATGCAACAAGGTGTTAAGTCACGTCTCCATCTCCAGAAGCCCAGTGTCACCCAGACACAGACTAGAACAGACTGTAGAGATTCTTTTTACACAAGGATTGTAAGGGCAAGATCGTGTCCCTTTCTGCTCAAGCCCCATCTGAATACCAGCATGGAGAAAAATGTCATAGCTACTAAAGGCACTGGAAGACAAATGTCCAGGTTCTCAATGGGAACTGGAAAGTTTGGAAAAGGCAGAGAGCACAGCATAAGGACTCTGGCACAAGAAAATCAAAGCACATTCATAAAACACAACAGCTCAACATTTTTAAATGTATCAAGCACGTATTATATAGTAGTTGCCAAAGGGTTGCTGTCATCTCCAGGAAAAGCAAGCATGCCACAGATATTTCCTGTGCACACTGATCCTGGGGGAACAGTAAAAGTTGGTTATTGCACAGACCTACTCTAAATGTTCTCACTTTCATAATACACAAGTGTTTTCTCACTGCATCCATTTTTGTTCAAAGCCATTGGTGGGCAGCATACCTAACTCAGCTTTTGTTTAAGTTCTTATGTTCTTCCAAGATAATTGGCCCTACGGGACTTTAATCTAAATGGAGTGTATCTTTGTAGGGGACCTTGTAGAGGTATTTCTAATGTTTAATGGTCTCCTGAACTACTATTTTCCTCCCACTGTGAAGGAAATGGGCTTGCCGCCATCCGTTTCCCTGTAGCAGGCATTACTGCGAGCAACATGGACGAAGAAGCAACATCCTTTAGCCCATCCTTTACTTCAAAAAGACAAGAAAGATGAGCCACAGAGTTCATTCTCTTTAATGAAGAAGATCTTGCTCCACATCAGTTTAATCAAGCAAAGATTCCCCTTATGTACAGTTACTCAAGACTCAAATGTACATTTGGAGTCATGCAGGGGGGTAAGGCAATTCTCGCTCAGCCCAGGTTGCTGACTCAGGGCTCCTTGCTGACATGGGCACAACCTGCCAATGGTGCAGGAACGTGAATCTGTCTAGGTGAGGTTATTTCTACCTTTCTTTTGCGGTTATTTCTCAGAACACTTTCTAATGTCTTCCAGACTACCAGTAGCCCACAGACCATATGTTGAGTAATACTGCCATAGACTAACTAATTATGAGTTCTTCTCACAGCCCGCAATAAGGCTTCCCCTTAAGAGCTGATAAACATCTCACTGCTTGCCAGCAGGCATAGTCAAGAACAGGCTCTCAACTGCTGTCAATACCTAATTTAAAATGCTTGTAATTATAACAGCACAACAATAACATTTTGTTTACATAAAAGCTAAGTTCTTCACTCATTTCACCTGCCTCTGGCAAACTTGAGCCATGCATAAAAAAATCTGGGGGTATACTTCCAAAACGTTTAGCTAGTTCTCCAGTTTATAGTGGTTAAGAAACATTCACCCACAGGACATTAAATCCAAGTGTTAACTCTGGTGTATTGTCAGCTGAACCCCTCCAAAGTGCTGTATGCCTGAAACCTCTAGGTGTATCCCATGCATCTAGGTGTAACCTCTGCAGTCAGTTCACGATGGAAGGAAAATTAAAGTGCTTTATTGCATGCTGTATTTTGCTGTGTCGCCTCTTCCTTTTGTAAAGTGTATCTTTCAAGACTGCTTCAGCAGTGGTAACAGGAGCCATGCTGGCATTCTGAATACTGAAAATTTCTACTCAATAGATAGCAACTACAATTTAAAGTTTCCCCATGCTGCTCTTAGCTCCATACCAGACAATGTGAACAGGGCTGAGAAGGAAAGTCTATTTTCATGTCCTTTTATTTTTATCCATTTACACTGTTGCATTACTTGTGGTGTTTTCCTTTTTTCTTGCCCATTGAAATCACTTCTCTCTCTCCGAAAAAAGGAGCTACTACAAAAAGCATGATGCAATTTGGCTTAAATGTCACCATATCCAAAACACCTTTCAGATTTAAAACAGAAAAATTAGGATTTCCCTGCAGTAAGAGGCTATGGGCTATGTGAGGAGTTAAATTAAGAGATCTTGACAGCAAACCTCCACTGAATCCTTGCTGCCAAGGGACTGGAAGGAGGTCAAGAGATTTAGCAGGAGGTAGTCCTACAGGTGTATGACCCATGTCTCTTCATCTCTGAAAGATGAATCCATACATAGAGATAGTTGAAATTCTGTCAGTTTGTACAAGACAAATTTTATCAAGAGGATAAATGATGCCTGTTTCATGTGCTAAAACGACAGTGTCTTTAAATTCTGTGGCACTTGAGGGGTATTAAGACTTTAGGAACTCACCACAGTGAAACCACTTCCACTGTTTTCCATGTCCAGTGGAAACATTAGGAAGAAACACTGAAGTTGACAGTTCTGGCCCTCCAGAAGCCATTTGGGAAGCTTCTGTCAGTTCAGCAACATGGAGATTTCATCCACAGACCACGAATTCAGAGTTTCCAAACTCTTTCATTAGGTTATTCTGGACTAGAGGAGGAAGAGGAATTCATGGGTTGGGGAGACTTTTTCCATATAACACCAATTGAAAATGTAAATACAGAACAAACTGTTAAATGTGCTTGCTTTTTATTTTTCCTTTCAGGAGAGCAACTGGTCCAAAGTAGAAAAACATGAGTGACAAATGCCTTTAAGTGCATGTGGTAGAGGACATCATTAGTTTTGAGTTTCTGTGGACCAGCTTCCCACCAAACCACTAAAAATGAGATAAGAGATCAAAAATTCAATATCCCCTACTTAGCTGTGAGTTACTTTCTGTGAAATCATTTGCCTCCCTAATCCTTTCACAAACAATGAAATGCAGATGAGAGTCTAGAGCCACTGAAATCTTCCTAGGGCAGCTCCATGGCTGAGCTTGATTAACTTCAGTAGGAGTTGGATGGGGCACTCAGTGTGCCGATGCAGGGATTATTTTCATCTCACGTGAATATCAACATTACCACTTTGGGATTCTTGGTTGCCAGTGATGATTTGTTTCCTCACAGATCCATAAACACTTGTGGCTTACGTCAATGTGGTTTCAGGCTCATTTTTAGCTTAGACCACTCACTTTGCACAGCCTAAGAGGAACCCAAAGTCAATGGTCAAAAGGAGGCTCACTGTACTTCAGACTAGTTTACCGATCAGAATCGTACTTCTGCAGGGAAATGAGGATGCCAGAAATCAGTGCAGAAAGCTAGCCAAAATTCATCCAACCGTTAACAGACAGGAAATAGGAATCACACTTTTCCACTACAAATGTTAAACTATCCAATCCCAAATCCCCTTCCCACAAAATTCAAATGTCTTCTTTCTATTTTTCCTGGTGTTAAACATATGTTAAATATGCATTACAAAACTCACACACAATTTGTCCAGTTTTGAAGCAGAGACCGAAGTACAGAAAACATCCTCGCTCTCGCTCACATTTCTGCTTTCCAAGAGAAGTGCCAGAGAAAGTATTCTATTTTTGTAAGAGTTTAAAGGGCACGGTCAGAAAAGTGACTATGTAAAAACGGCACCTTTCTATCCAACAGATCTGTTCCCTGTGAGTATTCTGAGTCATGTCTGCTTATTTTAGTGACCAAAATAGATTTTTTACTACTTTTCACTCCTCTTTAGTCCTGTAGAAACAACACAGCAACGAGGGAGTTATATAAATCGTATTCTGAATCAAAAACCCATAGAGGCTTGTTAACTAAATTTTAGGCACAGAATCAAGGACTTGACGGTGGCTAAGGGGCAGCCTGGCTGCCCATCACTTTCTCCGTCATGTGCGACACAGGGCACATCACACCTGGTGGTGACAAATGAAAGGGAGAAGTAAGGAGAGGTGCCCTTGTCCCCAGCTCCCATGCCGTACTGCAAATCTGACCCTCAAGTCTGCATTACCACTCCTCACTGAGCTTGCAAGGGATACAGTTAGTTACAGCTATCTTTCCTGTAAACTGCCACGGAAATCACTGAAAAATAACAAACACAAAGCTCTCCCTTCCCTCACCTTAGGTCTTGTAAAGTTACTTTGAAAGACTGACTGTAGCTTCAGAGGTAAACTGCACCTTGCTGCCTGGCATTAGAAAATTTGCACAGCAAGTTCCTACTTGGAGCTGAAGCTGCTCCTGTGCATAGGGCCAGGCACAGACTTTACGGCCTTTCCCGGTGCAAGCTTTGCATAAGTGGGCCTTGGTAGATTTAAGCAATGTATTCAGCCTAGCTGTTATATAGCAGATACCCTTTTGTGGTGCATGAGACATTGGCCCATTTCAAAAAAGTGAATTAGATAGTTCTGTTTCCTTCATGAGCAGAATGGAATCTTACTAGAAAAATTCTAATACTGAAAAAAATGGTGGCTTATGTTTCCATTTTCTAATTTTCCTAACAAAGTTAAAGGAGATAATACTGCAGAAAGTGTAGGATGGCTTTTCTCCTTCTATTCCTCATGCTAAAACTGGACAGCAAAAAGCGAGTTTGACATTACAAATGAAACTATTATATACTGAGTCAACTTTACAATGAAGATAATAAGTGAGCAATAAGATTCAACTGCAGTTCAGACTGTAAAACATTCATCGGGTCTCTTTGCAGTACTTTTATTTGTTTTCCATTCAGCCTCCATAAGATCAGCTGCTGGGGCCTGGATGAGTCCCTGCATACCGAATGCAGTGCTTAACCCCAGCCATCTGAAAATCAAGGTACCTAGTCCCATAACAAGGCTTCCTATCTAAGCTGATGAAGAGAGGTCTTATTTTCAGTGATTTACCCCAAACTAACATAATTGACTCACATTAGAAGATGAACCTGTCCTCTAGGGAGGGAACTTGCATGATTACTGTCAACTAGATGCTTAACTTTTAGATGGTTGCTGTTAGGTGAGGGAAATCCTACCCTCATAAAACAAATTTTCAGTCTCCTCACAGCAGAACTGCCTTGTCTGCATAAAAGGTAGAAGAATCAAGATCTCAGGTTCAGATTCCCTTCAAGAGCATGATGAATTGCTTTGCTGAAATGAAACCTTCGTTGTGCCTACTAAGAAGTGCTCTTTGTGGTTTCAGGATGTTGACATACATATTGGTGACAGATGATTTGGCTTTTCCTGATTGCAAGAGATACAGAGCATGCTGCAGACTGTTTGCTATAAATACATAAAAATACCAGAGAACTTGTACATGTAGCAAAGGAATAAAAAGTAATGGCCCAAATTCCCTGCCTCATATTCTGGGCAAATCTAATGAAACTAGTGAGCAGGTACAAGATGTCTATCAAACTATACCTTTATCTGATTTTAAATTCATAACTTTTCTTTTTCAAACCTGCTTTTAATGACATAGGTGCAAACTAGTGCTAAAAAACTCTATAAGCCTTTGGAGGTTCAACTATCACCAGAACAACCACTGTAACAGTAGTTCTTGGAGAAATTGAGGATAGCTCTTATCATACCTATTTTGCAGGGGGCCTGTAAATCAGCTTCTTTTCAAGTAGATTTTGCAATCTAGTCTCAGAGTATGTTGTAATGTAATATACTAATGTTACTTTTATAGTTATATTATAAATCCTCTGTGTATAATTCGCGAACCCTATAGAGAACAGTCCGTTTTATAAACAGAATTTTAAAACACCAGGTTTAGATTTATTACAGAGTTTATTCAGAATTGACAAAGTCTTCTTAGAAAACTGAATTTTGCTTAGAAGATTTTCCTCCTGTATAGCTACTAATTTTTTTCTTTATAAAGCCCTTTTTAGTTTTCTAACTTACATAGATAAAAAATAAAAACCATAATAGAAATGCCACTTATCTAAAATTAATTTTCTTTGATTGCCATATTTCATATTTGTTCTCATTAAGGATAGAATAATCTACTAAAAAGATACATTGTACAGTAGAATACATTGATACAATATTTATACATACATTTAATTACACCAGAATGAATCACACAGTAACTGCATGTGGTATAGCTACTAAGTATCAGAAGATACATGTGATTTCTTGAGAAAGTGTGCTTCTGTCAGTTCAGATCAAACATACTATGTATAGCCATACTTAATAAGCTAAACATAAAGTAATAAACTCAGTGCAAAGCCAAAAGGCATTATGAAAAGCTTAAACTGACAAGTCTACACGATTTATAAATTAGAAGTCAATCAGATTTTGCAATACATTTTTCTTTAAGTAGTTTATAGAGCAGCAAGGTGCTGCTCCTAACCCACCACCACCAGCAGCAGCACTAGAAAAAGTGAAAAATAACTGTTGCTAAACTGATACATATTTGCTAGCAGCATAATATTAGCAAAAAAGGAGACAGTTATGGATCGCTTGTAGTGGCCAGTGGAAAGCAGAAGTAAAAAGCTAGTCCAGCAGGCAATGCGTTGGGATGAAGGAAGGGTACCAGAGAATCACATCTGCTTTACACGCTGAAGGTCCTGGGTTCAAGCCCCACTGGAACCAGCACCAGGAAATCTTTGGGAGGCTAGACTAGATGATCTCCAGAGGTCCCTTCCAACCTTACTGATTCTGTGAAGGGAGTCTCACTCCTGACCCACTTTCACCTCCACAGCCCAGTCAGGTCTGTTCTTCCCATCCCGGCATATCTCAGCCAACAGCCCAGGTGCTGTAGAAGCACCTGTCACCTGCCATCCTCTAACTGGAGATGAAGTTGTGTGTTAGTAGGAAGTGATAGTTACCAACTTAGTGGCCGTGCTCTGATATTCCTTCATGCTATTGCATCTGTTATCGCACCAAGAATTGCTCTCAAGCAGTGGTCAACTATTCGGCTGGTGCAAAATCTATCAGAATTGTTTCAACTGTTCCTGCTTTTTTGTGAGGTGAGGAGAAAAGAAAACACGGCTGTTTCATTACCAACCTCCTGGAAAAACATGAAAACTTGGGTGTCTAAACTGAGCTGATTGCAGCAACATTTAAGCTTATATTTGTAGCCTTGTGCAGCACTGCAAGTCTGCGGGTGCTCATCACTTCCTATATGCCAACTTTTTCTTTAAGTCAGTGTCTAATTAGGTATATGTAGTTCAAAGTTCTAGGCTACCTGACAAAACCAGAAGATGTGAAACACAACTGAAATCAATATTCATTTTGCAGGAGCAGCATCTTAAAAAGGCAACAGCTTCAAATATTCTACCAACATTGCACAAAGTATGTGGGCAACCTACGAATTTCTCTCTGTTACAAGGCAAAGAGCAGCACAGCATCATTTGGTGGCCAACGAAGGCTGAAAGTTGTGCTACTGCCAGGACACTTTAATAAGCACCTGGATGTCCCATCACACAGTGTACATATGAAAACGAAACACAGGATCTAAATTCCAAAACAAGTCCCTGACTTTCCTGCCACTTGTGCACAAGAGCAATCTCCCAGACATAAGTGGTCACAGTGAGTTCAGCTGAACGGCTTGTGTGGCTACAGGGTGAGGGCTTAGCTTTAAACCATTCTCTATCAGGGCACATTGTATCTCCAGATAAAATAAAAACATATGTTTATTGTTTTCTCTTTGGGAAGACAATTAATATTTATATGATGCATTATCAAACAAAAATAACTAGCTATTTTGTTCTTGGAATAAAGTTTTCTTATTGGAATGAAGTTGTGCCAAGGAGGGATTTCATCTGATGCAAGCAGCATGCAAGAACAATCCACTTCCCGTAATAGTTTTCTAAATTAAAAAGCAGTATTTCAGAGTGTGCCATAGAAAGGTAAGTTCAGGAAAATGAACATTACAATGCAGTCTCTCACTCTAAGCAAGAAAAAGTGTCACAGAAGTTAGAAGAAAATATTCTCGCGATAGAAGGATGAGGATCAGACTTCTTGCAAATCCATTCATGTTTACTTTAGATCAAATATCATTTTAGACCTTAAACAACATAAAAACTGTCCGACTGTATACATTTTAGTTTTGATATATATACCAATTAACAAGGACATGCAATATATCTGCAGCAGAATAAACTCCTTGGCTTTCATTGTTAAATTACCGTTTCTTGTATTTAATCAAGCCCTCCAGATTATACACATACCACTAAATATAAATAGAAGAGGTTAAAATGCAGTTTAAATATAACAGATATGTCCGCAACTCCATATTTAGATATACCCTTTAATTTTTTTTTCTATTGCCTACTTTTTACTTACATTTAAATTTAGCAAAGTAATTTTAGACTGCCAGTTTTCTACCTACACTAGTGTAACTAAGCTACTAAGGAAATATATTAGATTTCATCCACTTATTTCATTATCTTCCAAAATGCCAAAATAATACAAATCCCTCTGGTTCAAACCTTTAACCTAGGCAAAAGACAAAATAATGCTTGCCTTAACTGGAAAATTTGCCTGAGTAAAAACTGACGTGACTAGAACCACACTGGGAAATTAAAAAAAAAAAAAAATCTAGTGGCCGTGAAAGTGGCTAGCTGTGGGTATAATGAAAAACAAGAGTGTGGTATTACTGCACAAAAGGTAATTCTTTGAACCCAAGCTAAACATCGTTATAATAGAGGCCAAAAATATCTTACCAATGTGAGGTTTTTTTTTGTTTTTTTTTTTTTTTTTTAACAAAATCGTTTTAAGTCAACCATACGGCAAAGCTGACATACAAAGTATAAACAAATCCCTGGCCTACCTTTACAGCTCTGCAGTAGACAAACAAAAGTTCAGCACTAGGTACTCAAGGCTAAGCCTGCACCAGTGGCCTTAGTTGATATGGATCAGTCCCAAAAGGCCCTCTCCGGCTATACGCCGTCAGCAACTTACATCTAGAGTTTAGGCCACAGGTTTCCACAAAGCTACTTGCGTGATTAAAAGATGTACGATTTGACCTTACAGCTACCTTTTCCAAAAAGAAAAATATATTTAAAAGAAAATGACAAGCTTCTCAATAGCAAGGAAAAAAATGCAATAGATTCAAAAAATTACAACTCTTCATGGGAAAGAGTTTTTTGCAGCTCCAACATTTTAAAAGATTTTGTTACTACCTTCTAATAACTCCTCTAGCATTTAGTAATGCAGAGGCAAGGAAAGGAAGGAAACAAATGTAACGTAACATTTCAGAGCTACCAGGTGCCACCAGCACTGCAAAAGCTCTTCATGTATTTTGATCGTCAGTGGAGAGCATATAGCCAAGAGAAGAAACTGCTGTATATGCAGACATCAATAAAGTGATCAAACCCAGCTCCTCTGCACTGGAAGAACCAATGCAATTAGCCTCACATTTTGATAGCGGAGCACTGGTGCTTTTTAGAAAACTCAGTGTGAAGGGATTTGCCTCATCAATAGTCAGGTATTTTGCTCATGTTCACATCAACGGGACTACAAATAACCACCTCAGGATTTTGTCTTTGTTTACACAACTCCATGTGCACACAGAAAATAAACTGCCCACGGAAGAGCAGGTAGCAAAGACACGTCCACACCACAAAGGTGAAAGTACAGATTTTTAGATGGAATCATTTGAACTCTGACAACTGTGGAAACTAAAGAGATTTTGGATGGAAAAAGTCTAACCTATCAACATAGAAATGATCGTACTTGCAATAAAAGATGCTACTTCAAAGTCTGTAACAATTTGTATTTTAAGCTCATGGTTGATATCGCTGAAACTCCTCAATGGAATCATACACTCAGATTGCTTCAGTGCCTGACAAAGACATCAAACTTTGTTAGAGAGAGAAATCACAGAGTTAGTACCACTATATAAACTATAGGAAGGAAGAGGTACCTAATATATAGCTATCAGAGTATATCTTTAGGAGCCAGAAGCTACATAAACTATAATCCAAATGGAATAACACTTTAGGAGCAAAAAGTCCAACTAATGACATATAGAACTTATACTGACAGATCATTTATAAAATTCTTGTTGCATGTAACTCTATCTAGTACTATATGATTTGTTTAAACTTTGGGATTAAATCACGGAAGGTGGGGACAGATGCTATTCAAAGCTCTAAACACAGACATGCTTTTGGAGGTAGTGATATTTTTTCTTGAAATGTTTTTCAGAGTTGCATAGCAAGTTAGTCATTTCTGCATACATACGTATGAAACAGAAAATAAGGACTGACATTACAATTTCAATGCACAATATCTGTTTTTTAAATGTTCTTTATGACGCAGATAAGATAATCAGTATCAAGATATGTTTGTCCCATATTAAGTATAGCTTAGCTTATTTTACCTTTATTTACTTTCTTTGAATTAGGAACTTGTCAAACAAACAATCTATTTAAGGACCAGTCTCTTCCTTGATTTTTATATTAAGTTAGATGTATTTGAAATCACGTACCTGATATATACAGCTTGATGAAAGTTTACATTTCACATCCTCATGAGAAGCTGTCTTTGTCTACTTCACTTGTTTCAGTGAAACGAGGGAAGTGGATAAAGGGTTAAACCAAAGGAATGTGACATTTCTCCATGTGCAGTTCATAGACCTATCCTGGTTTTCCTAATGGACTCAAAATTACATGGGCAGAATGTAATTTCCAAACTATTACTTCAGCGCTGAAGCACAGTGCTAATTTGGAGAATGACACTTAGAATACAAGTAAGAATTTCATAAAAAAAAGAATAAGTTTTCTTGCATTGTGGATTCTTAGCACAGGCAGCAAGGAATAGAAGTTTATGGTGGTCAGAACTTGCAGCTTCAGCTTTTGCAAATATGATTACGCACACTCCAAACTCCACAGGAAAGTCATCTGGTCACCGAAACAGATCTCTGCATATTGTATCTAAGCGCTTACTCTGTAAAGTACCACAACCAGCTCTGACACTCATCAGACCAACTCAGGTAATTGAAGGTTTTACTATGTGCAATAGCGAGTCAGCTTTTGAAAAGGCAATATAGGTAATAGTTAATTGAATGATGAATTGCTGAATTACAAAGACACCAATGCTGCTATTAGGAACCGAGGAAGAAAAAAAAAATGGTGTGGGGCGGGGGGGGGGGAGTAAAATTCAGAGGCTCATGCTGAAAAGACAGCAGCCAGCCTGAGAGCAGCCGGCGCGCAGGCTTTACGGTTCAGGAAAGCTGGAGGGGGTTAAGCCTGCGCGCTAGGCGCCCGCGGGAGATGCGCGGCGCGGGCCGCCTCCCCGCGGCGGCACCTCTCGGGCGGGCGCGCCCGCCAGCCGGGCACGGCGGCCCCCGCGCAGCCTCCGCGCAGCCCCCGCAGCGGCCGCCCCGACGGCCGCGCCGCCCTCCGCGCCCCGCGGGGCTGCGGGTGCCGCTCAGCGCCCCACCACCACCGCCGCCGCCGGGAAAGGACTTACCGGGCGAGGCCGGGGAAGGGGCGAGTCCGGGGGGGACGGGACGGGACGGGACGGGGACGCGGTGCCGCCGGGTGAAGGCAGTGGCCGCCGCCAGCGTGAGCGAGTGAGTGAGCGAGCGAGAGGATGGAGGAGTTGCAGACTGCAGTGACTCACCCCGGTCGGGACGGGCTCAGCCCATAGCGCTGGCCCCGGGCTCAATGAGCCTCTTTCTTTCTCCAATCGCGGAGCAGAGCGGCCGCTGCTCCGCGGCGCTGCCCGGCTCCCCCGCGGCCGTCGGGGCGGCCCCGCGCTGCCCCCGCCGGGCACGGGCTCCCCCAGGCCGCAGCGGGCGCGGCGGGGGGGACCCCCCGGGCGGCTCCCCCGGGCCCGCCCGCCCCGGCGGGGGGGTGGGAGGGAGGCGGCAGGGGCCGGGGCGGAACTGGAGGTGAGCGGGACCTGCGAGGGGGTTTGGCTCAGCTGCTTTCTCCTCCCGGCAGGAGCAACAAGACCGTTTTTTAAAGGACAGAACAAGCGTGCGGTTGTTGCGAGGACCCGACGTGAAGTCAAAGCCTGGCCTCTAACCAGATGGCAGCGGGGCTGCGAAATGTAATGAAATAAATAAGTGCACACACAGGAATAAAAGGCCAAGTGAGGGAGCGGACCGCAGCACCGCCGCTTTACGCCAGGCGCCCGCGTCCAACCATAACAGCGCCCGGCTGCGCCAGCGCGGAGGCGGGCGGCGGTGGACAGGGGATGCTTGCGGGCCGCGGAGGCGCAGGGCACGGCCGCCGCCGAGCCCGCACTCCCCGCACGCCTCGCACTCCCGCAGCCGCGCTTACACCCGCGCGCAGCGCAGCGCCGGTGCGCGCCGTCGCGCCGCGGCCCCGCGGCTCCTTACCGGGGCGCCGCTCTTTGCCCGCCGCCGCCGCCGCGCAGCCCCTGCCTTCCCCGGGCGCGCCTCTGCCCCGGCGCTTCCCCAGCCAGGGGTCTCAGCTGGCGGTCAGCACCCAGGAGCCGGCGTACAAAGCAGAGAACCCCGAGCAGTCCCTTCATTTAAAAAAATTAAAAAAATAATAATTAAAAGCGCCTCAGTTTTTTAAAGCAGAGCTACATAATGTATTAATTGGTTGCTATTAGCATGCAGTTTTATTGAGCATAGCACACAGAAGTCTGATTGTGAGCGAGGAGTGTTTTCAATGAAAGTGGAGTTATTTTAGCTGCAGACATGTTTACATTTCTGTGGTTTAGTCTATAACTTTCTCTTTTTCTTGCTTCAGAATTCTGCTCCATGAAGCAAAGCCCTTAGCTCCCAGACATTCCAAAAAGTCTGCCAAAATAATAGGGAAAAAAAAGGAGAAGAAATAAAAAAAACACACACAGAGACCCCCAAGTCTGGGTCAGGCTCAGGGCTGGATATGGGTAGAGCAAGTATACCCCCTCCTCACTCTCTCCAGTGAAAAAGCCTTCGGGGCTCCATTTCCTGTTTTTAAGGAAAAAATAAAGCGGGTCTAGGACTGATTTTAGACACTGCCTAAATCAGGGCTGGTGGGTGCCGAGGACCTTTAACTCTATCAGTGCCAAAGGGTACTTGGTAATGCACAGATCGAGGCAGACCACATCCTTCCCTCCCACTGAGAATAACCATGGGAGTGAGTTCTTTTTTTTTTTTTTTTTAACTACACTATACATTTTTGAATGGCTAAGAAGAGCGAGCACAGCACCTTCAGATCTGGAGCATCAATGTGCTGCACGTCCACTTCAGCTCAGCCGAGCGATGAGACCAAATACCCGCAAACCGGGACCGAGTACCCTCGGCGGCAAACTTGCTCTACAGGCACATGCAAAAGCCCTGGTGCGCCCGCAGGGTCCGTTCCCTGTGGGCCACAGCGCAGGGCTGGGCCTACATGTCGGCGAGGAGCGCTGCCTCCTGCCCCACCTCCCCTGCGGCGACTGCCTCTCTGTGCTATACATAGGCAGCGTCGCTCGCGTGGCCTTACTGAGTGGGCGTGAAAACATCTCGAGTCTTTGGGCACCAAATCCACAGCTTAGGAAAATCACAACGGAGCAGTTCAGTTAAAATTAGGAGCACGTGCTGGTGAATGAAGCAAGAAGTTAGCGGACACCTCCCCACAAAACTACTGAGTCGAGTTTTCCACTTAGTGGCTTGGTAGGTTATTACACAAATAGAAACAGAGCGATCAGAATAAAGCACCCCTGTAATGAAGGGTTCTGTCCTCAGGGAGTTAGGGAAACGAAAGGGAGAGGCGGCAGGAGTGAGGATGCTGCTGCAGCAGCCGAGAGTGCCGCAGCAGCAGGCACAACCCGCCCGGGGCTCCCAGCGGGGAGGCCCCAGGCCGCCCTGGCCTGACAGCACCACCAGCAGGACCCACATCCGAAGTCTCAGTCCCACACCTCCGCTCCCAGCTCCCTGCTCTGGAGTGGGGGAAAGCATGCATCTGCAAGCAACAGTGCAAATCCTCAAGTGAGGCGGAGGTGGAAAAAGCAGCACAAGGTTTCTCAACCAGGCAGCTGGTCATCCCGTGCCCCCCCACCCCCCCTCAATCTTTTGCCTCCCAAACTCTTCCCAATCACCTTTTTTAAGGTGCCACCCCCTTCCCTCTCCCCTTTTTACTTTACATGCCAGATGACTCCTGTATATTTGGACCTTTCACTTTTGAAGAAGCCAGAAAGTATTACGATTTCCTAATACTTAAAAAGAAAAGAAAAGAAAAGAAAACACCTTTCTCCCCAAGATGTTTTGTATTAATTTAAGTATTGGTTCCTGGTTCATGTCAGGCCCTTTCACAATGAAATGTCCTGCGTGGGCTGTCACACCTGCTAAATATAATCCTCTCTTTCTTTTGATATTCGGCAAAGGGCCTTTAAAGGTTCACATCCTCCAGTCTGGAGGTTTAATTGCTTCATCCCGGTTTTTAAAAAGCCCTTGTAAATTTCTGAATTTTGTCGATTTCAAAGCAGAGGAGGGTGGTGGGGAGGAGGGAGGCGACGAGGACGTGAAGGCTGCGAGGGCGCACGGGAGGCGACGCGGAGCACTCCCTGTCGCACCGATGCTGCCGGGCCTCGTAAAAGCTGCGACCCGCCGTCCCGTCCCACCGGCTCTGCTCGTTGGGGCAGAAAACTTGAGCTGGTTTTATGACTTACCAATGAGTTAAATATGAAAATAGTAGCCTATTTTGTGATGGTAAATACTCACCAGGGAGGAAATCACAGATTCTGTTTTATAGAAGGTAATGGTGTGAGATTACTCTCACTAATATACTTATGCTCTCTTCAGAGAGCATAAATCTAGCTGGAAGACGGCCCCAAAATGAATCGCTCCCGGAAACAAACCGGCTGTGGC